>NW_027526222.1:698874-831587 GCF_048455015.1 Haemaphysalis longicornis | reverse complement strand
CTATACGGTACTTTTGGACGTCGTACGCTCGAGTTTGTGACACCGACAGGCAAAAAAAGAAAGCGGGTGATGGAAGAGCGCCACATTCGAAGTAATTGCTGCTCGGTGTTATGTTATCGACACCCTCCGCCCGCTTTCCGATACAAAATATCCTAGGGGCACTAAACCCTGCTTGTCTGCTTCGAAGAAGAGCGCCTCGCAATAGACATTAACTTCTCTACTGATACATTGCACACTTGAAACTCTATTTTACGAAACCCGAGTTTACGAATTTCCCGATTTAACGAACAAATTCGAATTTCCCCCGCAGTTGCCCATAAGCTTAATGCTTTTACGAACTTGAAAGAACGAAAGAAATTTCGCCGCTTAACCCAATTTAACGAAGCATTACGGGAAAATCGATGTGTAGAAAAAGAGGTTTTTCGAATATATGGCGTCTGGAATGTCTGGCAGTGTCCTGCCAGCGTATGAGCGGTAGCACACTGCCCCCACACTTCCAAATGACCTTCAAACACTTCCACGTCCAAGGCTGCGTCGGACTCCCTGTCACAAACTGCAGGCCAGACCCTCCATTTTTTATTTTCGGACGGCCTCCCGGACGGAGTCGGCCATTTTGCGCCGCGCGGGGGAATTCGGGGTCCCCCCTTCGGCTTTGTGCGCACCTCCTTTGTTTCGTCCTGCCTGCTACCAGAACAATGCGAGCTGCCGCATTCCAGCGCTGTTGTCCGAGGGTGACGTCACGGTCGCTGGCGTGGACGCGCGCTTGCGATCGTGGCGAAGGAAGCAAGGGCCCCCAGGAGGGGGAAAAGAGGAACAATGGGAATACTTCGAGGTGGGGCTACGGGACGGCCGGCGGAGGTTATTTAAGCGGACGCAAGCGATTGCTTGGGGCAGTCGGCGGAGATTGGAGAACGTGCTACGTGGGGAAGAGTCCGGGGGTGACGCGCGGCGCGCCTTAGCGGAAGTACATCGGTAGGCTCGCGACGGACCGGTCTACGCCTCGGCTCAGCGCTCGAGTTCGCCCGTCGCCGCGAGTCCCATGGCCGACCAGCTTCTGCACCCCGGAGCCCCGAAACACGTGAGCTGCTGCCCGGCGAGGCCATCTCCACCTCGTCGTGACTTTCTGCCGTTCAGCCGGCGGGTTCTACTTGCCTCGTAGAGACTTTCTCTTCCCGCGCCCCCTCCTTCGTAATTGTTTGTCGTATCGGGTTAAAATATCTGCCTTCAGTTTTTTTTTCTAGCGTCACTCGTAACTAACAATGATTGTCCCCTAGAGGGTTTTGCGTGTTGTGTAATTGGTAGTATTTTTTTGGTAGTTACGTTGTTGAGGGTTAAACAAGTGTTTGCCTCTAGAGTGTTTCGCGTACTTGTTAGTACTTTTGTTGTAGTTGCGTTGTCGAGGTTAAAACCAGTGTTTGCCTCTAGAGTGTGTCGCGTACGGCTGTCTAAGTATGTTTTCGAGATAGAAGGTTAAGTCGTAGGCCACGGCGGATTAGTGCCTGCGCGCACAGGCCGATGGCAGTGTGAAGGTTTTTTTCTCCCTTCTTGTGTCGGGCGTTGCCCTGTACTTTTTTTTGTTTGTTTGTGTGTACAGTAAACCTATATAGTTCAAAACGTAGCCGAGCCTCTCCGTTGTGATTTTCTTCACCCCAGCAATCTCGGCACACGTGAAAACTCACGGGCCGGCCACCCTGCTAAAATATAAATAACTGTTGTCTCGCGCCCCTCCTTTGGTATTTGCAAGCGGACGCAATTGCTCGGGGGAGGAGTCTGTGACACTCCCCAAGCCCGCAACACGAGCAGGAAGAGGCATCGCCCAGTTGTTAGGAAGAGCTTCGTCGGCGTCACGAGGGAGCCGCAGATCAGAACTTCGACGACTTCGAGAACGCCGACGCAGACGCGGACACTGGCATAAACACTTTAAAATGCGATTAATGCTATTTGCTGATTACTGAGGCGACGTAATCGGTCCAGGGCAGCGCGCACCAAGGATGCGTGACTAGGGCGTGGAACACCTTTCAGTGCGTACTCTCGTTCCACTGCTGCACGGGTGGCTACAGGGGGCAGCGCAAATCCAACTACTTTATGTTATTGTACTTTTATTTTATTAATCTATGTTTCACTCCAAAGTTCATTTTATTTTTTATTCCAGTTAGTCTTGGCATTCAGTATGATGTCGGTCGAGCGAGAACTGCAAATTTTGTACGTGAGGTCGGACCTTTGTTGTGCAGCAGTGCCCGCGCAAGCGCCAATCGGTTGAGGCAGTTGCGCAGACGCAGAAACTATCGCAACAAAAAACTGCGCTTAAATAAACAATGAATAACTTAGGAAAGTACGAAAATAAAAAAAAATATGCACATTTGAAACGAAGTTTAACGTTAAATTGGCAGTTTGAATAATTACTGTGTTTTTTGGATAGTGCGTGCGGTGGCCGCGGTGGCACCACCGTACGTACGATCCAAAGCAGGGGTCCGACGCAGACGCGGACACTGACATAGTGTCGAAGACGCGGAAATAGTGCAGCTTGTTTCCGGCGCACAAAATGAGTCTAAAGTTGCGAACGATCCGGATACTGTCGAAGCTCCCGTGACCACACCAAGCCAGGTAATGGACGCCGTCGACCTCCTGAGGCGGTTTGCTGGGGCACACGAGGGTGCTGAGGACGTTTCGACTTCACTGGCCAGCTACGAGATGTGTGGGCTCTAGCTCTTCACGAAGCGCGCGCAGACGAAAATCACGAGCTTTTTCAAATCTAGGCGACAATTTGTCGTTCTCTAGAACAAAATTTGTCGTTCTCTCGATTTTGCGAAGATCCCGATTTAACGAAATAATTCGCGGGTTCCGATGACTTCGTTAAATCAAGGTTCAACTGTACTTGCGCCCCTTTCCTCGCTTTCGTTCCTTTATCTCCTGGCATGGATTACTTACCGGCTTCTTTTCTGCAATAACGGGTTTGGGTCAGTGTCTTCTCTTTCATTTGCTCGTCTTACTGTGTAAATTACGTCATCTAGCAGACTGGAACACGCCACAGCCTCACTAGAACCGGGGCCCTGCGAGGGTGGTGTGCACCTGTCCTACTCCCATGACATCACGTTCAGGTGTCACGCGGCACGCACTATCCTACGACTTTTACTTTTCAAATTCACCATGTTATGAGTTTGGCGAACCGGGCACATTAGCTCCTCAAAGCTCCCGATAGCGGGACAATCCCACAAGTGGCCCGCAAGGAAGGAATAGCAGCAACGACAAAAACTTACCAGATTTGTTTGCTTTATTTTCTTTTGCTCTTCCCCGCTTTTGTTCGACAAAGCTCTCCACAGTCTTTGAATTTTATTCAGTCCGATCCATTCGCTCCGCTCTCTTTCTTCGCGCCCTTCCACTCCTGCTTACACTCACTCTGGCGTACACGCGGTTACTTTAATTCTCAACTCTCCTCTTTACTCGCTTTCCATGCTCTGCGTCCAGCCATACGACGGCAATTCTGAACAAAACCCGCTGAAATGTGTAGTGACCGCCTCTGAGAATAGACACGCGCCGCTGACTGTATATGGATACACGTATAAGCTATCCTGCCAGTAACGTTTGTACAAGAAATGTGCGTCACGCAACGCCTCAAGGGAAACTGTCTGCCGCGTTGGCGATTTATAAATGAAACGCACGGTCATGCAACACCTCCTTCGAAATTGTTTGCGAGCAGACGATAATTGAAGCGCATGCTCCGACGACAGGCGGATAGACGCGCGGTAGAACCCTCGGAAGCCAGGTCCGCCGAAGCACCTAAAAAAATGGCGAGGTCAGGGAAGCACGTCTCCAGCGATCATATTGCGCACACACCGGCTGACTGTCGACTGGTGGCGGGCGATGGGGCACCCACCGCTACTTCGAAATCCCCAGCCTGGCTGTTGGCCACGCCCGGGGTGCCCGGGGCGTGGCGGTACGTTGTTCTCGGTGTTCTGTTCTTCACACTGAATTATGCTTGCTACGTGGCTTGACGGTAGTCCCAGTGCAGCTCTGCGCAAGCACAAACCAAGTAATCACAGGGATCCACTGCAGCGAACGGAACGCGCCCTACACGTAGGCAGAATGGACCGCGCCGAGGAAATTTTGCGTCGAAAAGCGGAGGGTTGCGAGGACGTAATAAGAGCAGCAACTGTTTTGAATGTGGCGGGCTTCTATCACCCGCTTTCTTTTTTTGCCAGTCGGCCTTACTAACGCGATTGCACTGTCTGCCACCGACAGCAGAAACTACTTCTTAGGACAAAAAATTTCGAACAAAAAGCTCATATAAATGACTGGAATAAAAAATAAAAGGAACTTTGTAGTGAAACATAGATTAATAAAGTAAAAGTACAAGAACATAAAGTAGTTGGATTTGCGCTGCCCCCTGTAGCTACCCGTGCAGCAGTGGAACGAGAGAACGCACTGAAAGATGTGCCACGCCCTAGTCACGCATCCTTGGTGCGTGCTGCCCTGGACCGATTACGTCAGCTCAGTAATCAGCAAATAGCATTAATCGCTGTTTAAAGTGTTTAAACCCTGCCTCGAAATATTATCATGAGCTTATTATTACCACAACAGCTGCGCCTTGCCCGAGTTTCGCTCAAACTCGGGCCATCTGGAAAAAAAAAACTACCACCTCCCCTCGCGGGAACCCGTGTAGATGCGGCGAATAGGGGGTTCACGTTGCAGCGTTGGACAGCGGAGGAACGGCGCTGGAACTATGGAGCGGAGCGGCGCAGGCACCGCGTTTTATAGCGCGCATAACGGTGAGGGGACGCGCCAGCGCCAGTCCGTCTGCCGCGGCTATGACGCAACACAATCCACTTTAATCCAATCCAACCCAATCCAACCCAATCCAAGCCAATCCAAGCCAATCCAAGCCAATCCAATCCAAGCCAATCCAATCGAATCCAATCCAATGCCCCTCGCGAGAGAGTGTTCGCTATCGGAGAGGAGAGGGGGTGAGCGGCGGAGAGCGAAGCTGGCGCGGCGAGGAGAATGGGGGAGGGGCGGACGCCGACAACAACGACGCCGACGCCGGATGGAGGGACAAGGCGGGTGAATGAGATGCGTGGCATCTAATAGCACCCCAGGGGCGGCCGTGGTATTCTCGGGTTTTGTCCGTTTTGTGTCTGTTTCATAAGTGTCCGTTTTGAGCAAGCCCTGATTGGCTAAAAGCGAACAACCGGATGCTACGCCATGCAAGCACGGCGGAGATATGAGCGGCGGCTTCTCGGAGCAGACGATTTGGAGCAGACGATTTTTCGCCTTGTTGGTTCGCTGGCGGAACAATAAACACATAAAAGATAGTTTGAAATAGGTTTAGTCGTTTAAAACGTGTTTACAAGAACACCTGCACAAAAGTCAACCGAAATCCCGCCTACAATTGCAAGTACGTCACAACAAAACGGACGTTTTCAAAACGGACAAACACGAGAATACCGCCCCAGTATGTTGCGAACCAGAGCTTTTAGATCAAGGTAGTTGCGAAACTCCGCCTCAAAAAACGGCCCGCACCTGGACCCCCTCCTGCTTTAGATTGTACGTACGGTGGTGCCGCAGGCACCACCGCAGGCACTATTAAAAAAACAGAGTGATTATTCAAACTGACAATTTAACGTTAAACTTTGTTTCAAAGGTGCATAATTTTTTTCTCGTACTTTCCGAAGTTATTCATTATTTATTTAAGCGCAGTTTTTTGTTGCGATAGTTTCTGCGTCTGCGCAACTGCCTCAACTGATTGGTGCTTGCGAGGGCACTGCTGCACAACAAAGGTCCGACCTGACGTACTAAATTTGCAGTTCTCGCTCGACCGACATCATACTGAATGCCAAAACTAATACTATAGCGGATCAAGTGACCCTAAACAATCCTTTAAAGCTTGCGTAAAGTCGTCGCAGCGAATTTTTAACTTTTTTTTTTGCCGGCGGAAGAACGCAGATGACGCGCAGCAGACGACAACGCGCAGGGGACAACGTATCTTGTTGAACACACAGGCGCAATTTTTTACTTCTCTTGGTTCGAATGCATATAAAATACTTGCGTGGTGGAACACCTTGGGCGTCTTCGGCACTAAAAATTTACGTAAGCACCCAAATACCATTTTTCTCCCAGCTCGTCGAGCGGCGAACCACGTTATATCGTTTATTTTGCCACCAATAGATGGCGCCACTTTCCGGAAAATCCAAAGCAGTGGACCAGTCGTGGGGTCACGTTTTGATGCATGGGGCTTATGGGAAGTTTCGCAACTCTTATATCAAGTAACTCTGGCTGCGAACAACGTTCGAAGCTAGGTTAAAAGAAGTGGTTTGCGAGGTATAGATGGCCTATCGCCATCGGCAGGCGCGCATGCATGTTCTCGACATTCGTTTACCGCCGGTGCAGCTACACGGCGCTCCGATACGGTTCGACCACAGCTCCCGTGCTCCAATTACTTCTGACGGCACCTGTACATCCTGTTGCTTATTTGGCTAACGACTATAAATCGAGTTGTTCGGTATCGTCTGCTAGCTGCGCAGATGATACAAGCGGATGTTTGATGTGTTGCCGGCGCGCGCGTCGGACACTCTCCAGCTGTGTGTGGTCGAAGTCTTGCATTTTCTGTCTGTTCTACGTTTCCGTGATGTTCCTCTACAGCAGCAAGAGGTGTTGAATCACCAGAAAATAGTTCTCGCGAGTGCTACCGATTAGAGGTGAAAAGTCGGGTAGCCGCGATGCTAAAACGAAGGACAGACACCCATTGATTTGCTGCGGGTTGTCACAGCGATTATCCAGGTGATCCCAAGGTCTCTTTGTTGGTCGCTTTCTTTACGATGAACTGCGTTAGAAGTGGGAACAAAATCTGCAGAAAGACTGGACAAAACCTTTGGCCATATCTTCAGCCGTCTGTGAGCACCAGTTTTAGCCCGAATTCATATTGCGGGATTACATACGTAATAAATGGCTCTGAAGTGCAACTTGCACGCGGGAAGCCATCACTGGTTCCCCGCGTTTCCTGCCGGAATCGCCTCATCTGTCCGGAGATACGGAAGCTGAAAAGAAAAAGAAGGCCGGCAACAACAAGAGTTTCGGCAGTAAGGAAGAAGCCACGACAAAGCGCAAGTGCTTTGAGGTGCGCCAGCCACACCAACATGCGTGTTTTTCTCTCGCCGCAGGACTCAACAAATAAATTGTAGCAGTTTCTACGAAATTTGAACTCCCGGCAATTAGCCGTCTTCAAAGAGTGCACCTTCCTTGAAAGCTCTGTTGCAAGACAAATTGTAATAACGATTCAAGCGTTCTTTTCGTTACCTCGTTATCGATGCGAAGAGAGGCATAGCTCTAAATTCTTCGCAAGGTATCTGCGCTAGTATGCCCACAGTAAGGAAGTGTCTGTGTAAATATTCTTTCGCTGCGTGCCATGCGGAAGCTCACTAGCTGTAACAGTGTGCTGCAAGAAGCTGACACCAGTCTGGCCTGCAAGGGGGCCATTTCGGCTAGCGAGTTTAGCGCATGCTGACACCACTGACACTGAAGCTCGCCTTACTTGTATTACTTATCGACATAAAAATACACGCTGTGGGGGAGACAGTTCGAAAATTTGCAACGCAAAATACAGTGAATGGAATCGGCAGCCTAGATGAAAAAAAAAAATGTTGGCTATCATCCCTTCAAGGAAGGCAAAGCCACATGCAGGTGAAAACAGAGACTTTATTCACCGTAAGTAATAAAAAATTAAACGTACAGCCGGTAAAACGCTTGTCTATAACAGCGAGTTCAACTTCAACCAGCTACGTCCGAAAACTGCCGAAACATACTCGTTCCAAACATGTCGGAGGCAAAAGCGAAGGGCTAAGACTTCAGACTTCCGCAGTAGTTTTATTCAAATCCCGCTCCGGCGGGGCAGGATAGGGCTGAGAGTACGAACGCTGTGTTATAGACAAGCCTTTTACCGGCTGTACTCGTAAAGAATTAAAGATGACAGTTGTCCGCCAGCAACACATCGAAAGTATACGCTCGTATCGTCTGTACAGCTAGCAGACGACAGTAAACTTGATTTATGCCGTTGCCTCACATGTCAAGCGGGCCGGATTAGCGACAAAAGGTACCTAGCAAGGTACAGGGGGGATTAAAAGGCGCGCAGCCATGCCGCACCCATACAGTTTCTTACAATATACACAGAGTTTCTTACAATATACACTAGAGAGAAATCTGGCGCTAGCGTCTATGCGGCTCACATCAAGGCCGTCTGTGTCGTCATGGGCCCCCATTACATCATGCGCTCGCCTTAGTTTCATCACTGGCTTGGACTGAGACGTTTTAGTGACCGCAAATTTAAACTAAGTGCCACAAAACGCGAGAAATAGTGTGTAATTATGTAACTGAACAACAAAACAGACTGTTTTAAAACATAGGAAAAGGTAATAAGGCGTATTTTTGCCGGAACGATTGTGCTGCTTATCTGCAGGCCAAGGCGGTAGTTACGAACAATGTTGATGTTGGGGAGGAGGGGGGGGGGGGAAGACTGATTAGAGAATCTTATTTTATCAATTTTACCATTATTTCAAATATTAAGTTGTTTGAAGAATTTGGAAACATTTTTGAGCGTGCCTATGAAAACTTAACCTTCGTGGTGAACCAGTGCACCGACCGTCAGCTACAGTTTAACAAGAAAAAAGAAAACGCGGCGTTAAAGGAGCCATTAAGACAGAACACAAGTTTGGTTCATTCGAAAGGTTGCCTCTTTCGAATCATACTGACACCACTTTTTAACGTACGCTTCGCTCAAATAAGCTATATAATTAGGGAAAAAGGGAATGGCCATGCGACCCACTAGCTCATTCCTCGCAACAGAACATATGATGTCATATGAGCCCAGCTGTGCGATTGGCTGAAGCCGGCAAAAGCAAACGCAATTTAGGCAGAGCTTATAAGCTTGCCGAACGAGCTATTTGCGCCTAAATGCAATGCATATCTATTTTACAGCAGTAAGAATGATACGGTAAACCACAAAAGTCATGAAAATACACGTAAGCATAGAAGTACCAATGCGCACTGCTGGTGGTACTGGGCGCACTATGCTTGTTTTAGCTGCACAGCAGTCCGACGCTTCAGAGTTGTCTTATACCACGCTGGCCGATTGGCGTAAGCGACGTTGCCTTACGTTACCCTGTTTGTCAAGCATACCCCATGTCTCACGAAGCGATTACTTTCTACCGTAACAAAAACAAGCCAGGTGTAAATACGGTCAAAAACAAACCAACGGCGGAGTGCTGAGTATATTAGCGCCACCTGGGAGGTTTGACGGCGAGCAAGGCTGCCATGGTCTCCGCGATCGGCTTCCGGCGGCGCGCCGGCGGAGGCCACGGCAGATCTAGCCTATGGCAGAGCGTGTTTCCGTCTCCAAAACGCTGTACCGCAAAAACTTCCGGTGGCGTCACACAAAAATAAAAAACAAAAAACAAATACGCAGAAGCCGCCTATACATTAAGTAGTAATAAGGATAATCATAAAAAGTAAAAATATTGCTGCGGGTGTTAGCATTGCATCGAAACGTTTCACGCATTAACGAAAGTGGGGCGGATGCGCCACGAGCGCCTACTAGTGGTAGAAAGCACCATTAAAAAAAAACAATGGCGTCTTCTGATGTGTGCGATTTGTCATAGAGTTGTATACTGTAAGAAACTCTATGCGATTTGTCCACGAAGTTTGTGTAGGAACTGTTACGAATGTAGTGCATCATAAGGCTCTAAAGTCGTCTGCGCAGAGCGATCATCGTACAGGAGGCGATGGCGCGCTGCTTGTGTTTACATTCTCGAGTGACAATGGCTGTGATGGTTTTGATCGCATTTTTTTTCAGCAGTATGCCAAGCTTTTCACATGGACCATTTCAGTGCGGTTGCTTGCCCCGAGGCCCGTCGCCGAAGCTGTAATTATCGATGTAATTATTAAGGGTATTTACTAATTAACAGTGAGCGGTAGCGGTATGGTAAAAATGCACAGACTGCCTTCACTGCGAGTTGTGAGCCGGGAACGCTGTTTGGCGTTCCGCCTGGACGGAACGATATAAGCAAGGGCTTTCTCGAAATCCCCGTCACCTTGTCTACCCTTGATAAAGAGCGCATCCTGCACCTGTAGTAACTATTTTTAGTCAAGTTCACGAACAAAAACACAGCCTCCAAAAAAGTTGTAGTTCTGGGTATTGTATTTCTGAAATGCAAGGGCGGAAAGTACATTGCACGATTTCTTTCTCAGCCAGATAACAAACGATGATATAATCGCAGGAATAATACTGCAGCATCTGAGTTGGGACCCTTTTTGCAGGGGCCGTGCTCACATTTCTCGAAATTTCTATTTCCCCAGAACGAGTATGTGCCAAAATTGGACGGTTAGCAGCAAAAGTAGATAAAGAGAGCGTTAAAATTAAACTGCACCTGTTGACTGTCATTTGCGAACGGTTTTGTTTATTGTCCGTACCATCTAACAGTGGTTCAGAGACCAGAGTCACGTCACTTTGTTGGTAGTGTAGGGTATGGGGCATCTCATAGCACCATTCGCTAGTAGGCTGCATTGCAGGTGCTTAAAATATAAATTATAGCCTACATCTGAGAATGTAATTCCCAAAACCTGTGTCATCGAAATCATGCAGGTGCCATTGACAAAACTTTTTTCATCTATTCTCTACAACTCCAATGCCACTATCTACCACCAGCTCAGCTCCAATTTCTAAAATTTCAGTAACTGGCGACAGTGCCAGTGTTTCAGTAAACTACTTATGTACTTTATTGCCGCTTTCCAGTTTTCGCTACAATTTGCGTAGACTTTTTGTCCCATTAATTGCAATTTTTGAGGTGAAGATGTGTGCTAGCAGTCCCTTTTTCTTATATTGATTTCATCAATCGTGTGGGGACACAAACCAAAAAAAAAATTGCACTTTCCAGCCACCTCATTGCATAGAGGTGATTTCCTGTACAAGCTGGGTCAACTTTTCAAGTGTAGTCACACGCCAGGAGCATCTTCTAGTGGTAACAAGGGCCGAGCACCAGGCTTGTACCTATTTTCTCAATAGGTGCCCGGCACCACCAAGGCACACGAATGCACATGGTGACTTCCACAGCTACGCTGCACACTCTACTCAGTAACCGCCTGTGGTAGGACATGCCGCCAGACTCTTCCTCCATTCGGCAATGCGGTGTTGTAGAAGGCCGGGGCCCCACCAGATTGACAAAGGTCGGAAGCCCCTCGCAAGGGTAAAGGCAGCTTTCCAGGCGTGAGTTATCCTTTCAAAGGTCCGCACTCGACCAGGGACACCTGTACCCATTAAAGAAACCAGTGGGTGCCCGGCGTTGCGCAGATTCGAACCCAGTACTTCCCCCATATGAGGCGAGTGCAGTACCTCTGAGCCATCGCTGATGAGGCATAGCCACATTACGTTTCTGCAGTTCACTGCAAAAAAGTTGTGTCCACGTAATCCAGGAACACATTGACCGCCAGACTCATAGGGTTTTCTGCAGAGGGTTTTCTGACACCAGTGCTTAAGGCGGTTGCAGACTGCCTCCGTATCAAGTTTAAAAGGCAAAACGAAAGTGCAGAGGCCCGATGAAAACAAGGTGAAAGTGATGCCGTATCTTCATAAGCCGTCGCACAACATAAAGAAAATTATTTCATGGCGCAGTGTTCGAGTAGTGTTTTCCGCACCATGAAATCTGTCCAGGCTGTGCACGCACATTGAAAACGCCAATACTGGGAGAGCTGGCAAAGGTGATGGCGGAGGTGTGGGTCCTATACAAAAATTACACTGTTGTGTTCATGAGAAGCACCAACTTCACAGCCTCAAGGCCTGGCATGTTCTCTCACCGCGGCTTCATGGCTGTAAACAAGAGGTGTGCTTGAGAAGCAGCGGCTTTACAGACCGAGGGCTTCACATGAATCCATTCCAGCGTACTACATAAGTCTGCAATTCTTGCCGTAGCCTTCTAGTCAGAAGCAACAGGCCACCTCTGCAAAGGAGCAACATTAGCACCTCGAAGGACTGACATCAAACCATTGCAACCTGCTGGGCAGCTGGTTCCTATTCTTACTGCAGCTGTACAGCCAGAATATTCTTGAAATGCAGCAACATGAAGCGCTAAGGTCCTGAACTATTCTGATATGCTGCATCATTTTCTATTCTTACCGCAGCTGCATAATCAGATGCAACTGTGCATGCTTGAAAATCAGTGAGACAGCACTCTGAAGCCCCTCCAACTCGTCATAGTTGCTAGAACAATAATAACTTCCAAGTGTATGGAAGAGGTGTTGAATCTAAACAAACTAAAGATTTATGGGAAGTCTCTGAAAAAATTGTCCCACTTGGTAGAATAACGGCTCTTCGTTGTAAGGGAACGCTGGACACCTGACTGTTTGCCAATACACTTTGTAAACTCCTTTGGAAAAATTTATACTCTACTATTAAACTGCACAAGCACCAAAATGTAGTCATGAAACTCCAGCCATCACTATGAAGCACAATTTCAAAAGCACATTTTTATTGCTCACGAAGGTCATTCTACAAACTCTGAAGAAAAATAAAGGAAAGATAAATTGCTGGGTTCATTCCTCAGAAATGCATTGCACAATTCCAAAATAACTGTAATAGCTGATGACACTTCAGACAGAATCCAACACTGCCAACAAAATAACGGCAATTTGAGATCAGTACACCTTTAGTCGGCCCCTTTGATGCCACCTTTATTAGCAACGGGAACAACGAACCAGCAGCGTAGCAGGCATAATAAAACACTGCGTGTATGTGGATTTTTAAAATCAATTTATCAAAAACACGTGAAGTAATGCCGCAGGGCCACATACTTTCAGATTTCTGCAATGACGGGGTCCAAATCCAGCAATGTCTTTGGTTCCTTTTTCATAACTTGTAAAGAATACTACTGTAGTGTCCTATGTAGTGGCTGTCATCCCGTACTCCGGAAACACAGCCGCGTGTGGGAATTGCGGCGCACAAAACTGACAACTGTCTACAACCTGCTTCACGTGTGGCCCCCTCGAGGTCACTTTCAACAGTACTGTCGAAGTTTGCGTCACGGGCGTGAAAGAGGCCGGCCGCCGAATTGTTCCAGAGGAAGACGCTGAGAGTGTCATGAACATTCTTACTGTTCACACTGATAATTAAGCGTACGGGTGTCTACTTTGATGTCCTGTTTCTCTGGCATCACCCCGGCGCATCATAAAATTTTTAGTGGACACTGGCTAATGGGAGTACAAAGCTTTCAAAACCTATTCAGAGAAAAAGTTGAGCTGAAGAAATCGCAACCAACATTACTGGATTTTTCACGTCGAAAAATTCCTGTGCGTGGACAGTTCCCTGCCCTCACTGTGCACAAATCGGAAACAGCTGTAGTGACCTTCCACATTACCCAAGGTGAAACATCACTTCTGGGTATTGATGCCGTACAAGCTTTTGGTCTCCAGATTGTGGGCACAGAATTACACTGCCTTACTATGGCGAAACATTGACACAAACCAAGTAAAACGTTGACACGAGGCCCCAAAATGCATCCACAGCACTCAAACAAGTTGTCACCGCCCACCACGAAACCACACGAGTCTGAAGAAATAGTGTCTCTGGTGACGTCTGTACATCAAGATGAACTGAGACAAGCGACAGGGGAGGATAACACTCTCCGAGAAGTTTCCCGTTACGTGCAGACATCGTGGCCGCCCCGCAAGAATCGGGCACCTAAGCTGACTCCATACTATAAAGTCCGAAAGGAGTTGACAGCAGTTGATGGCATGCTCTTCCGTACTAAGCGCATCGTAGTTCCTGTCAAGCTCACAGCGACTTTTGTCCAGCTGGCTCACAAATCCCACCCTCGTATCGTGAAAACCAAACAATGCCTACGAGAGAAGTATGATGGCCAGGGTTAGGCAAACATGATGAAACAGCTATCCGCAGTTCCATTTGTCAGCACGCGGAAAAAAGTGCCAAGATCTCACCCACACCACTTCAGCCAATTCCTCTTCCTGACAAACCTTGGGACAAGATAGCTATTGACGTTGTTGCTCCTTTTCAGCGTGCACCTGGAGACTACCGATTTGCCATTTCAGTAGTTGATTATTTTTCAAAATGGCCAGAAGTGGCTTTTTGCACTGACTTTACCACTCACACGGTGACGAAGTTGCTTCTAGCACTCTTCGTACGTGAGGGTTGCCTACTTAAATAGTGTCTGTTCACGGTCGACTTCACATCAAGGGAATTTGAGTCCTTCCTTAAAGACCGTGGAATCAACCACATCTTTTGTGCCGTGTACAACCCACAGGCAAGTGGTCTCGTTGAGATTTGATCGTGTACTGAAGTCATACATTCAACTGGCTCTGCTGGAGCAGCGTCCAGTGAAGGAAACTGTGACTGAGTACTTGTGAGTATACAGAGCCACCCCTCGCAGCACCACCGGTCTCTCCCCGGCCGTTCTTCTACATGGCCGACACATAAGAACTTCTTTGGACGTCATTGGTCAGCTGACAGCTGACTTCAGCACAAATCCTTCACGGGAGATGAGTCCGCTCGGAAAAAGTCGCAGAGTGTGAACGAAAAAGTAACCGCATACGCTGAACAACAGCGAGCTGCAAGTGTCCCCAAGTTCCAAGTTGGCACCTACATGCGAGTGAAGAAACCAGTTCCTGGACCAGTTCCTGGCTCCAAGTTATGGACCACTATTAAAAATCCTCAAAAAAATTGGCCGCTGGTCCTTTTATCTGGAAGACGGTCGAACTTGGAACGCTTCAGAGCTATCAGCGGTACCAAAAGAGGCATCACCAGGGCAAGAAACTAAGGACAACTCTTGCACGTACAACATGCCCCCGTTGACGGACTACCAAAGTAGAGCTGCACTATCGAAGACTTGGGTCACTGCACCTGGGGGTCCGCCACAAACACAATCTGCGAGTTCATCCGCAGATCAACTTGAGTCTTCACGCGCTGTACCACCACATGTGCCACCGAGCCCACCACAGCCGCAAGGTTCGCAGCCACAAAGTCTGGCTCCAGGCTCTGGCACTGAGGAGTGCAGTGTACCGGTAGAGGGAAACGGACTCAATGCCAGGGCCACCACCTGACCTGCCCAGGAGAAATCGCAGACCTCCAGTGCACTTCCAAGATTACGTGCAGTGATTCGACAGCTGTCAGGGCTCATACAGACAGTGACTGTATTGGTGATTTCTGCACACAAACGGTGACCGTATTGGTGATTTGTGCAGACAGGACTGTCTAGTCTAATGATTGTTTGTTCCCCGGGAGGGAAAGATGTAGTGGCCCGCAGCAGCACCAGGTGCCGCCACATTATCCGTAGATGCCAACATGTGGCACCATTTCTGTAATATGCGTACACACACACACACACACACACACACACACACACACACACACACACACACACACACACACACACACACACACACACACACACGCACGCACGCACGCACGCACGCACGCACGCACACGCACACGCACACACACACACACACACACACACACACACACACACACACACACACACGATGTGCAGTGCAGTGTATCTGTACAGCCGACATAACTACTTATGCTTACGAACAACCATAGTCCATAGCAGTCATGAAACACTCTATATAACGCCAGCGCATTTGATTACCTGAACAATATTCGCGCTCATTCATACTGCTTTGTTTGTAAGATACGCAGTCTCAGACGATTGTGTACAGGATAAAAACGCATCGTTGCTCCGATTGTACTACCGCCCAGAGCAACCTGCGAAACCACTCCGTAAAGGATACCTTCCGTTGTCAGTAAAGTGAACTAGAATGTGAGTTGTAACACCAGCTACGTAGGCCTCACGTTTAACGTCGGGTGAGCCCATGTTCACAGCCAGAAAAAGAACCCTTGTAGCTTGTCACCACTGCTGTCGTAGAACAAAGCCACTCAAATTCCATCAGGGAGATTTTACACAGACACACAACACACCAGCAACAAATGAAGCCAGGACGTTCTCGGCAGGAGATAGGTGACGACGCTCCGAGTAAAAACAGCCCACCACGACTTCCTCACGTACAAATGACTTGGCAAGACACACACGGCGCAGACGACTTTAGAGCCTTATGATGCACTACATTCGTAACAGTTCCTACACAAACTCCGTGGACAAATCGCACACATCAGAAGACGACATTGTTTCTTTTTTTTTGGCAGCGTCTCCTGCCACGCGCGTGGCAGCAGCCACGCCCCCCTGGCAACGGCTGCTGCCACGCGTGACGTCATAATGACGTCATAACATTAATAATTGTCATTATTTTGTGTAGTGTAGTCCGAAATACACATTTTTTTTATTTGCAGTACAAAATAACGCACCATTGACCTGCTAAAACTTTTCTAAACAAACAATTTTTGTTCTTGCGGGAGCAGCCGGCGATGCTGCTGCTGCTGCCAGCTGCCGTATTGCGTACATGGAGTAGCGTATCCGAAAGCGTGACGAACCTCCGATTTTCTCGGGCCGACAACGTAGATAAACCGGAGTTCATATTGTTAGAAGCACTATCTGAAAACGTGAGAAAGTTGCTTTTGATTATGTATTGCGTGGGGACCCAGCCAGCCTTTCCAGACCGCAGCAAAATAGCCGCTCTCGAGTAATGTTGACCTGTGACCGCTTGGTTATGCTTGGTGTACGCCGATGGTACCTGCGTACAGTTTCAGCGTACGTGAGACGACATCGCACAGCCGACTGGCCCCGTTCGAACAAGCTACGTTCCACACAAGAAAAGACACTGTCCGAGCGTAATTCTGTGAACCTTCCGACGCATGTCGGCGCGGCGGCATCTGCTATCAACAGTTTGCACCACGGCAAGTTCAGAATGCTTAAATGGGCGACCTGAAATCGCGGTGTGTGTTCTCGAAATGAAGACAACTTAGCAGCGCCAAAAGATAATCAGAATGTACAGTGCCGAGGACGAAGGGTAGTGGCGGCAACTGTTTTTTACTAGGCACATGTGCGCATATTACAATTACAGACAATTGCGCGAAGAATAGGAAAGGTAATCTTTGGTGTCCCCACACATGTACCACGTACGTACCACTACAGTAGATCTCCTCTTCTGAAATATTAGCAAGGAAAACTTCCGAAAATCGGGAAGTTCTTATTTTCTAGTGGGCGAAATTGTAGCTTAAAATTTGTTTTACACCCACGATACGTTTTATGACCAGAAAAGTCTTGAGCATGCGCCACAAGCATCATAATTGCGTGATATTCAGCGCTTAAAAAGATTTCCTAGTAGAAACCTAAGATTTCGTAGTAGAATACATGATTCTACGACAGTTTATGACCTGCGACCTTCAAAAGGTAGACTAGCTAGACGCTTCATCTCATAGCCACTGCACTGGTATAACTTTCACGTCTCACTGTACCGTGGTGTACACTATGTTGGCCAGACTTGACTGAGTCCCTCATGCAAAGGAAGTTAATTCAGGACACCCAGACGATAGGGTCAGAGAAGAGGCTGTACAGACGGTAACTGGAAGGGTGTACGCTTGGCCGGCCATCATGTCTAATACACCTACATGCACTCCAGCATATGAAAACCTATGGGTTCTGCACAGGCTCAATAAGCAACGTCAAAGAGAATCTTAAGATGTGCCTGGAACGTGAAAGCATCTACGGATTGTTTGTGTAAACAGGTATAAGCAGCGAGCATGCTGCAAATGTAATTGATAGGCAAACGTGAAGGCTGTCATGGGGCGAATTTAACAAAAAGAAATGGTGAAAACGATCCCAATTTCAAACTACATTGATGTTATATGTGCATGCACTATAAACACAGTCATCAGTATGTTAACTGTACGTAAACACTCGAGTGATATGATCAAACGGAACTAGAGGCCCCACTACAATCGCCCAGTTATGTTTCTTTGCAGTGGAATAGGTCGGTATCTGTTAGTCGCACAAACAAGATTCTCTGATGGCATGGAGAAATAGCTGGAAAGTGGCTATGGAGGTCCAGCTGCTTTACACATTTTCTGTAATACCAGTTATTTGTTTGAAGTTTGCAATAAAATTGATGTCATTTGTTCTTTTTAATGAGCGAAACTTTTCGTGGCCACAAAACAGTGGTCGATAAACAAATGCTCACTTTCTTTGGTGGCTTGTAACGATTCACTAGAATTTCACATGGCCAACCCAAGGAATCCATGGCTCGTACACTGCAGGGTAGTGCTAGTATCCAAAAACATTTGACAGGACGACTGGAAACTAGCACGGCCCACACGCTCCATAGGTGGACACCAGTAGCCCACCCACACAGTGCCATAAAACAGCTAATGAATGGAGTGAGTCTCTGCTAAATATTAAGCAGGTTCAAAGGGTAGGTTCGCATTGATAGATTTTATGCCATCGTTCACTGTGCGTAGATCAACTATTTAACGGACACAATAGTCATTTTTGTTATTTCGGAAAGTTCTTGAAGGGTTGCCTAAATGTTATTTAACAAAACAAAAAGTGAAAGCTCTCAGTTAGGGATTTTAAAAACATTGTTTAGCCTCTCCAGCAATTGTCCCAGCCTGAAGGAACTCGACTGATAGTTGGTGCCGACTGTCGTCCTCGCTTGCTAGCTCCCTGACCAAGCACATGAATGCAGTGACTAAGAAAGATGGTGACCAAAGTGAGAAGAGAAGGTGGATCCCGTACAACAGCCTTTGATCATCTAAACACCAGAAAAAAGCGCCGATGACTCACAGGCCACGACTAGGGCGTTAAAATACCTTTTGACGTACATTTACAACCTTTTATATAAAAAAATCTTATGATTACACACAGTCCCTCCATAGAAGGGGTTTGTTTCAGACAAGGTCGTTGAAATTTGTTATTAGTAACAACATAAACTCATCATTGGTCTCTTTCATTCAGCACACTTACGGGCTTCGTTTTAAAAACCCTGGTGTTTCTATTTCACGTATAAATCAACTGCTTATGCAATATTCTCTTATTTACCTATGTTCGAAGTAAACTGTGTTATACCGTAAAATGTGATGTGCCGAGTGCATGCAGGTGTAACATTCTTCAATGGGACATGCAGAACATGACGCTCAGTGCTGATAAACTTAAATCAGGGAAAATAAAGCTTGCCATGTTGCTTCTTTATTAAGTGCGAATGCACTTTATAAGCGACCCCAAACCTTCCACCGCCGGCGGCGGCGGCGGCGGCGTCCGCAGTCCTCCTCTCTATATAAAAAAAAAACAGCATCCGGCGCCAGGTTTCGATCCGAGGACTTTGCGGCCGCAGCGCGACGCTCTACCGACTCAGCCACGGACGCGACGCTGATATCAGTGTTAGTAACGCGCCTTATATCTTCAACGCATTCAAACTACGTCGTCAGCGGCGTGCGTTGGCGACTCAGCGGCGTTATAGCGGCTTGATAACTGCGTGGTGTACACGTGATACTACAAACCCGATGGAAGAGATGGAAGAGAAGGAGGCGAGGCGGTGGGCTGCGGGGGCCGAGCGCAAGCGCCGCAAGCGGGCCGACAACCGTGCATTCGCACTTTCACATTCTCCCCCTCGGGGAAATGCGGGGGAATTTTTTTTGTAACTATTCTCTCTACCAAATACCTTGGTGTTAACTCAACTAAGCTCACCTTTACCCTAGGCCTTTATACTTATTTTGCTCTGCAATTATACATTCTCAGCTGGAGCATGCCTGCTGAATTCAGGCCGCAACCACGCTTTGCTATTTCACATTTGCAGCTGTATGAAATGTTGCTCTTTAGGTTTTGCCAATGATTTCCAACAGGCCACTTAACTAGTGTCAAAACCATTTTATACCTTTAATTCCTATTTATAGCAAACAGTATTATATCATTTTTCATAACACATTTTGTTGTAACCTCATTCAATGATTTCGTTACCCCGCCAGCCTGGTTCATAAATCTTTGCGTGAACATGCTTGTCTTGCAGCTAATCTGCAGTAACAGACACCACACATTTTGGCTTTCCAGCATAGCTTTGGTGTCCGCAAAAAGGAATCTTTTTCTTGGCTCGTCTGCAGCGCTTTGTAGAAAAAGATCACTTGCTGGTTTGGCTTTCCCGCAGGACTCTAGTGTAGTGCAAGAGAGTATCGCTTGCTTATTCCTTTTAAGTGCGAATGCACTTCTTAAGCGAGCCTGAATCGTCCGCCGCCGTCGTATGCATAGCAACAGCTGCGGGTGCGCGCGCTCCTCGTCTTCCTCCTCGTCTTCCCTAGCAACGGGGGGAGATGGGCGCGCGCTACTCTCCTCCTCCTCTCTCCGCTCAGTGACTGCGGGTGTTGGGCGCCTCCTCTCCACTTCGGGCGGGAGAGCTCTCGCTCGCGTAGCGGGCGCTCCGCATTCCGACGCGTGAGGGCGCTCGTGTAGCCCTCGCCGTAACGGCGGGCGCTACTCTCCTCCTCCTCTCTCCGCTCAATGACTGCGGGTGTTGGGCGCCTCCTCTCCCCTCCAAGATCACGAAATCCACCGTAATCGCGCAATCAACAACCGTGCATTCGCACTTACACACTCTCCCCCTCGGGGAAGTGCGAGGGAATTTTTTTTGTTGAGGTTTTAATGCTGTGCATCTTCCAGAAGAACCCTGGCATTTTGTCTAGAAATGGAGCTTCACACCACAAACAGTGCACAGAAAGTAGAGCTACTCACTTTTTGCATAGACACGGAAGTTTGGCAGGTCACTTGTCATTGATAAGCAAGTGTTTGATTTCTGGCTTAACGTGCAACGCTGGGATAGTTTACTAGTTGGGGGAAAAACGCAGCGCTGATAAACGGTACTGAAGTACTAGTAAAGGTGCCGTTATCAACATGGTTTCCATGTGTTGGCAGCTTTTTGGCCCAGTGTTTTTCATGAATATTTGCCAGGGGGCCGTAACATGGCCTGTTTTTGTGTAACAAAAATGTCAACAGTGAAGCACTTATCAATGCTCACATGCTGCTCATTGATACCAGAGCAAAAGTACGTTCAGCAGTCATTTTATTGTTAAAGCCACCCATGATCCATACACCTTCCAGCTGTACTGCAACTTTCACAAACACCGACAGGCATTCACATCCACGCACGTGGCCTTGGCTCCAGTTCTTGCACAAGGTATTAAGAAGTACTCTCGGTAGTGGGCAATGTCACGCTCGACACCAACCATTACCCCGAAGTTTTACTTGATAAACTATTTTTTAAGCCTGTTGGCTTAAAGGATTGTTTAAGTGCCCGTTTTGTGGAAGAAAAAGAAACAGCTAATGGGCACACAACACACAACCCGTGAATGTGTTTTCTAGCAGCTGGCTTCTGACGAGACTTGCATCATTGTGAACAAAATGTGGGGCATTTTATAATGCCCCTTATCACTAAGTAAATTCACTTGAGCAATTTTCCAAAACAGTTTACACAGTGCGGAGTTAAAAAGTAATAGAATGTGAAACGTCCCCTCACAATTGGAAACTCTTCCTGTTCCCTACCCCAAAGGCTTGGACAGTAGATGCTTAATTAAGCACGCTTCACCAGTTGCGAGTACAAACATTAGTGTCAAGTTGAACTCCGCAGAGTGCTTGGGATGGGCATATAGATGTCACAGCCACTTGGAATTTGTGCATAGACTGCAAGTCTCCGAAATAAGCTCTCATCATCTGAGAGTGAATGAAAGTATTGTGGCTGGTTATGTTCAATTCCAACCAAGCCAAACACAAGAGTAAAGAAGGAACGAGCCTATCAAAATACATACTCAAATCAGATGCAGGAGGAAGTTTTGTTGCCTAACCAGGTTAGAGGAGGCAAAAGGTACTGGAGCGAAGGAAAGGGAAATAAAAGCCAAGCCGTAATTTTAAGCCTTGCCTATCATTTCATTAAGACTTTCTAAGTTACAAGCACAATGGTACTCTAACCAACAAATCTGAGCATAGATGAACAATAACTGAACTGTGACTTGTTAACCTTATGCACACCATACTTTTAAAGGACTATTAGCAGAAGTTCCAAACTTGGCTCACACGGCGATCTTATCGGCTGCACTTCTCCCATGCTTGCACAGTTGGAGCTTGAGCCTCCTTGCACAAGAAGCCAGCCAGTCAGCGAATGGTTTCAGTGGTATCTTGAGTAGATATCTTTGGACGGGCAGTTGGGCTCCACCCACGGAATTGAAGCTGCGCTCCCTGCACGGATTCTGCAGCGCCGCGTGCACAGATCGCTTCTGTGGAATAGTCAGGATACATTTCTCGGCGATAGTACTACTGCCCCGGGGTGAAAATTGCAGAAGCTACATGCGAGGTCGGATTGCGTTCGATGATGCCGTGCGCTACCTGACGACACTCAATTCGTGCACACGCTGACACTACGTCGCTCGCGTTGGCATGTCATCAAAGACAGCTACCTCGTTAGCCACGGCGCGACGCGATGGAAAATACTATCCCCACGTTTTATAATTGAGCCACCACTCTAGAATTAGAACACAAGGCTTGGCATGGAAGAAGCGAGGCACAAGTAGACAACGAATGCAGGCGCGTAAAGCCGATAGCACGCGAACTGCAAGACAATGTTGAAGCTTACAAAATATTAAACGACAACACTGCAGTTCTAGGAGCATGTAAAAAACGGGGCGAAGCAACGTGCAGAAAACAGTGCGTTAGGCTTACCAAGACGGGCAACAGCAAGTTCACAAAAAATACCCAATCTAAATAATTACAAGCACACCTCCCAACAAGAAAAAAGCGCCCCGAGGCAGCCGCTGTACTGGGAGATAAGGACGTAACGATGCCTCAGGCCTGCCATTCGAACCACGGGCGGAGAACATCGGGACACAAGACGTGAACACCCGCCTGCCGTCGTCGTTAACACAAAAAAAGCGGCATGATCAAATGACTAAATATGATGTTTATTTTGTGACGTCACAAGAAGTCACGTGATTACTTTAGCTGACGTCACTTCTGCGTGGCAGCAGCCGTTGCCAGGGGGGCGCAGCTCGTGCCACGCGCGTGGCAGGAGACTTAATCTTTTTTTTTACGGGTGCTTTCTACCACTAGTAGGCGCTCGTGGCGCATCCGCCCCACTTTCGTTAATGCGTGAAACGTTTCGATGCAAATGCTTACACGCGCAGCAATATTTTTACTTTTTATGATTATCCTTATTACTACTTAATGCATAGACGGCTTCTGCGCATTTGTTTTTGTTTTTTATTTTTGTGTGACGTCACCGGAAGTTTTTGCGGTACAGCGCTTTGGAGACGGAAACACGCTATGGCAGAGCCGAATGCCGCAGTGTAAGTTTGTTTGTATACGCGCCATTATGACTTCATTGTAGACGTCACCAAAAATTGCCCCCACCTCCCCGAAGGGAATCGTGAGGAAGTGCGAATGCATTTCTTGCGCCGAGAGTACACGGCGTAGTAATTCTGCCATCGCCTTGAGAGGCGCAGTACCGGCGAGGGGGAGCTGTCAGGCGAGGGGAGAGGCGCGCGCCGATGGTGAGTGCAAACCTAACGGGGGGAGAGGCGCGCCAGCTGCAGAGCATGTGACGTCACGGCGCGAGGAGAGGGGGAGCAGACGCAAAGGCGCCAGCGCGCGGTCACGTGGGAGTGTGACGTCACGGCGCGAGGAGCGGTGCGGGAGCCGGCGCGGGCGCGCGCAGCCACGGCGCGGGAGGCGGAGCGCGCGCGGGTCACGTGGGGTGTGACGTCACTGCGCCGTTGCTACAGACGCTCCTCTCCGCTCCTCGCGCCGTTGCTAGGGGAGAGGAGGAGGAGCAATGCGGACGGCGGATTGAGGGTCGCTTATAAAGTGCATCGCACTTAAAACACACGATTTGGCGGGAGAATCAAAATTTTAACCTAAGTTGATTAATTTCTCAGTGAATACGGCATCATTTGCTGTCGCGCAAGCGCTGGGTATGCTATAAAACACGAAATCTTTCGAAAATACCAACTTGTATTTTGTCTTCATGGCTCCTTTAAACAGTCGTGGACGATGACAAGATAGGAGGGATACAGGCGCCCGTATCTGTCGTATCTTCTCTTCGACGAACGCCGCCTGTGTCAACGCCGCCTGTATAAACATTGCCTAACGCGTGAGCGAAAAATGGCCAAACAGCCACTCTCCTGATGCTCTCTCCTACCCTTCCCCGCTCCGTAGCCTTCCAGCGTGCTTTCGTGTCCGCCAGCCAGCGCCGCTTCTCGGAAACTATGCAAAATAGTGGAAAGTTTGTTTAGCGTTCCCGAGGCGGCGCTCCTACGCCTTCTTGTTTTTCACCATGCCTGTCTGTCTTGGTCTGTCACTGATAAAACTTGCTTTGTCCCGAAGCAAAATCCCTTGCGCTGCCGCAGGCTGATGCCGGCTTTGCGCGCTTATCTACTCGGATCACAGGCCCTGAAATTTTCTGAGTGGGGCATCCCACCTCTATCCCCTCCGCATTTAGGTATTGTTTTGACCCTGCTGTTCGCACTCCGCATCGGTACGCACTTCTAAAATTGAGGACTGTACTGTAGAAGCGCCCGGACAGCGTGGCGGGATCCCAGCTGCTTATCCTTTTGTTTCCTATAATTTTCCGATGTTTACAAGCACGTGATATTATTGAAAAGTAATCGTAGAAGTGAGCGCCTGAACAAAAAAACGTGCACGCAATTTTTTTCTTCTCTAAATACTCCAGAAAGAAAAATATCGGTAAAATAATGGCTGCCCCATCCGAAAATATCGTTTTTCTGTTAGCTATATGTCTAACCGACAATCTGTATGTTCTTACACTATTTCAGTCCGCCTCCGTCTTTCACTTTGGAAAAATGCAGCAAGTATGAAGCCAGTGACACGTTGAACGAGATCCCCAGTGCGCCACAGAACTAGCGCCCCGTCGCGGCTAAGGTGTAAGCGAAACGGCCCTTGAAGCCCGAAAGGCAAGCTGACAGACATACGTCGTAGAAGTGGGTGCAGCATTCGCGACTCACGAGCAGTGACGTAAGGCGAGATGTCCGCCGGCACGCGCCCCATAGCGGATCAGTGCCTGAACTAAGCGTCTCTACCCTTCCCATTGAAAAGCGCGCGACGCGTCAGGCAATGTTAATACAGGCGGCGTTGCCTGTATAAACATTGCCTAACATGTCGCGCGCTTTTCAATGGGAAGGGTAGGGGCGCTTAGTTCAGGCACTCATCCGCTACGTTTCGCGCGCCGGCGGACATCCGTAGACATCCCGCCTTACGTCACTGCTCGCGAGTCGCGAACGCTGCACCCACTTCACGATGTGTGCCTGTCAGCTTGCCTGTTGGGTTTCAAGAGCCGTTTCGCTCACATCTTAGCCGGGACGGGGCGCTAGTTCTGGGGCGCACTGGGAATCTCGTGCAACGTGTCGCTCGCTTCACACTTGCTGCATGTTTCGAAAGATAACTGATGTAGGCGGAACTGAAATAGTGTGAGAACATATTAATCGTCGGGTAGACAAATAGCGAACAGAAAAACGATATTTTCGGATGGTACAGCCATTATTTTGCTGATATTTGTCTCTCTGGAAGATTTAGGGAACAAAAAATTGTGTGCACAGTTTTTGTTCAGGCGCTCACTTCTTCCATTACTTTCCAAAAATATCACGGGCTGGTAAATTTGAGAATATTATAGAAAACAAAAGAATAAGCAGCTGACGGCCCAGCCACGCTGTCTGGGCGCTTCTACAGTACAGTCCTCAATATTAAACTGTCGTACCGATGCGGAGTGCGAACAGCGGGGACAAAACAAGGCCGAAATGCGGAGGGGACAGAGGGGGGATGCCCCACTCAGAAAATTTCGGGGCCTGTGATCGAAGTAGGTGAGCGCAGAAAGCCGGCATCAGCCTGCGGCAGCACAGATTTGGCGTCCGTGGCAAAGGCGGTTTTATCAGTGACAGACCAAGACAGACAGGCATGGTGAAAAACAAGAAGGCGTAGGAACGCCTCCTGGGGAATGCTAAAGAAACTTTCAATTATTTTGCATATTTTGCGAGACGTGGCACTGGGCGACCAACATGAGAGCACGCAGGAAGGCTACGGAGCGGGAAGGGTAGGAGAGAGCAACAGGAGAGTGGCTGTTTGGCCATTTTTCGCTCACGCGTTAGGCAATGATTATACAGGCGGCGTTGCTTCGACGAAGTACGTTTTGTTTCTTTTTTTTCGTCAGCTACAAATTTCGCGGCGGCACATTACCTGCTCAGTTATACGCCCTTTGACTGCGGCATGTCCAACGTCAGGTACGATCACGCACTGCCTGCTGTTTCACCGAACAACATGGCTACCACAGAACAAGGAGGATTTCGGCTTCCTCGTAGCTCGTAGACATGTTAATGCATAGTAAAGAAATCAAATCACAAAAACCGCTAAAGAATCAATTTCTGATGCCAAGCCGAAGCCAAGAGCGCGAGTCTTCCCATAAACCCCCACGACGACATGGATTACCAGACGCAGTTTCCTCTATAGTATACTTGCTAAGAAATTTTATGGCTACACCATCTGGGGCCCTATTCTCGACTGCGCAAATTCCCGGGAAATCTGGGATTTTGCCGGAAGCCTTTTCTGATGGGCTTGCAATTTTGGTCACGTGCTCCCGGTTGACAAAGCGGTTGTGTGTGCTGTTGTCATTTTGACGTTTTATGACGTTTACGGGCACCACTTCCAAAGTTTGCCTTATTTCTCTTTACTGAAAGCGCATAATTCTTGGCCGGCAATTAAAGACCAGACTAAAAGCACTAGACATCCCAACGTAGGCCTGTATTTGCTATTCAACAACAACGCCTGTAATACACGCCCTCTCTGTGAATGGCTGAGAAGGCATGACGTAATTTTAAACAGTTGGCGGGAACGACACGTCATGCATTGGCAACTTCAGGCTGCGTAAAAGTGACGTAATGTTACGTAACAGCTTGAAAATGGCGGATGATTTTGTCGCAAAATAGGGCAAAAAATTGCCCCGGCTTTTGGCGCCGCGAAATGTCCACGAATTCGCAGCAGGCACAGTTTCGCATGCACGCTGTTTAAAGCATGTTTCCTACCGAAACAAATTATAGTTTCAACTGTTTCCAAGTAAAAGATCATGGAGCATACAAATAACATGCAGTATTTTGCTTTTATGTTTGGCAATAAAATAAAAATTATTTGTTTGGAGTAACCGCAACATAAGAGGGCAGTGCAAGCCTCTCCATGACGAAGAGAGCCCAATGCATGGCGTTTGTCCACACTCGTCCTAGTAAGCTGCTGGGTCACATGACTGAACTCAATAGAAAAATAACCAAGAAAAGTGACTCTTTGGTTCATTACAGCGCTGATTGAAGTCGAGATTGACGAATGAGTCAATCGGCGACATCGGTGCGCTCCGCGGTTATCAGGCGTAGCGCTTCCCTGCTCTTATGTGTCATACAAGCGATGGTCGCGGCCGTCTTTTTATGTGATCACGCCATAAACTTGTAACATAGCAGCATAAGATGGCGTGGCGGCGGTGGCGGCAGGGAAGGGGATAACGCAACAAAGCTTGCATTGAAGCAGAGAACCCAGCTATGTTACTAAAAGCGATTGAAAGAAATAAATAGATACGGTACAAAATTGTGTCATGTTCTTTAGCTCGACATCCGCCTTTCGCTCGCTTTTGGATCAACGTTACTCGATCGCCTTGTGGTGTTGACGCCAATTTTAACCTCCAGAAATGTGTTTTTTTTGTCAGCCTCAGCTACATGCCAAGTGTTTTTTTATCTTTCTTGCGCAATATTTGATACCTTGGTTGCGATCTTTATGATTGAATCGTCAAATTACACTGCATGTCGTCATAGCTATACGCCCCGAGCGCTGCCTGTAGGGCGCCACTAAAATTCCCCTAGCGGCCCGTTTCGAAAGCAGTCGCGGGAGTCGCCGGCTCGCTCACCCCTGTCGCCGTTGCTTTTTCGGCACGTTCTGGACTGATATTTTCCGTTTGCATGCGTTGGAAATACATATTTGTGTGGAGCAGTCACTCGTTTCGCAAATGTGATGTATTTACGAGAGTGTAAATGTTTCTGACGCGATCTTAATGTGGTATGTTAGGTCCGCATTAGCGCTAGGTGTGTGTCACAAGCCGTCGTCACGAAACCGGCATATATGCATAGAGATGATTGCAATTCCACTGCCGTGAAATTTACTAACGGTACCCCCGTAAGCAGCGTTCGTTCAGATGCTCATGCTACGGCTATACACTGCGATGTAAATCGGTTTCGTGTGCTTTCATAATCTAGCGGAGCACTCATTACTGACAGCCCGCCAATTACGCTTCATATCTCGGATGTTGATCACTACCCTGAACAAGCCAATGTGGCATAAATTTCATGGATATTCTACGCAATAAGTGCGGTGGATAATGCAAAATTACATGCGGGAGTCAGCCCAAAGAATTTACGGCTGGGTCGTCTTGTCGCGAGGTGAGCGTGATCTTTCCCAAACAGTCATCGGTTACATATATCCTCCGCTTATATCCGCGGCCGTGACTAAACGCTTCTTCGAAACATTATCATATGACACAGGGAGCCCGCAGAATTTAGCACAAAAGGGAAATCAGATGACCTTATCAGATACCATACTCTTCCAACGACACCTTTTATCGCTTGTGAACTGCATGGTTCTGTATGCTTCAAAAAATGTGTCCGCCGAGTGATCAGCTGTCAAAATAAAAAAAATAAAAAAATAAAGGTGAACGCGCAGCCTGTGTGTGATTACTAAAATGGTCATTCTTTGATTTCGCTCCGCATTTGTACACAATGATAGTTATGCGGCTTCCTCCTCCTACTCCCCGCCTTGGAAAATATCAGTGCATTTCGCATCTAGTTGGTCTAGTGAGTTCAACCTTGCTTGTAAGACGAACGTCTCTAGGATTTCCGAAACTGAACAGATTTTTTTTTCATTCCCGCACGAGCTATTACATTGCTTCTGGACTTGGCAGACCATTTATTTTTCCGTGGTTTCATACATGCTATCAGGCGGTTGTGGGCACATATTTAACGACTCACAGATTTGGAATATACTTAACATGTTCGCGTAGTCTCTATTCCTACAAAAGGCACAAGTTACTGTCAGGTATTAGGTAATCACCTCCCCGAATGATATTTTTCTACGACGTGTACATTCAAAACAAGGCGGAATTCATTGTCTGCGCGGCGAAACGAAACCAACCTCTCATTGTGCCAGTATTAGGTCTAAACGAGGCGTCAATAGAATTAACTTGCGCCTGAAATATTCGGAGCTGACAGTGGTGATATGCCGCTGCCATCGCCGACGCCCGTAAGAGCGGCGCAGAAGCGCGCAGTACCGCGTCCCCGGTTAGCTCTTGTTGGCGTTTGAGCACTCTAATCAGGACAAGTGCCCTAAACGTACTATTTGCTTACAGACATCACCATAACCAGATATTGAGGGCTCTAAAGGCAAAAAGAAGCGAAAGAGAACCGAAACACTGCATGAGCCGCTATCAGCTGCGCAGAGGACATCCCGTAAGCGCCGTGGAGAAGCGGCGGCAGGCGGCGCAGCGATCGCGAAGCTAGAGGCGTATAGGTGCAGCACGTCACTGATTGCTTACGTCGTTCTTACGCAAAAAAACATGGCGAATTTCCCGGGAATTTGTGGAGTCGAGAATAGGGGCCCTGGCAGTAAAGTCAGTAAACTGCGCGCATGCGCACTTCTTTGAGAACCTTTGAGTGTGGCCGAAATTTATGAGAAATGCTTGATAAAGAAGCGACGCCGGTCATTTATTTTGAGGCGCCTTTTCACGCGGTGTCACCACTGAGCAGGATGATAGTTGAAGGGCATCATGCTGGCTGCAATCAACCCGCTGCGCGCGTGGCTCCCGAATGATGCTCAGTGGCCACAGAGCATAAAAAGGCGCCTCAAAATAAATGACCGGCGTCGCTTCTTTATCAAGCATTTCCCATAAATGTAGGCCACTCTCAAACGCTTTGAAAGAACTACGCATGCGCGCAGTTTACTGACAGTGCAGCCAGACGGTGCGGCATGCTGTGTGCTCCATTGTTCGTATTTTTTTCAATCCCCCAGTACGGGATAGCAAAGGTGATAAACTTTCTTTGATAAAGGTTAATTATTTCCCATAATGAAAACAACGACCACTGCCGACCGCCTAAATTACGGCGGCAGCGACGGCGGCGCCTCTGGAAGAGGGCGCAGGAGAGCCACCTGGTGTTTTCTGCACAGAAAAGCACGCCCATTCCTCGACGTCCGCTCCACTAGATCATTGTAGTTCACTATAGGTAAGACATACGAACAAAGAAATCAGACTAGCAAAAAAATTCCATAAAGTTTTTTTTTTAATGGCGAGGTGATTATACAATGGCATTACGACTAAGGTCGCTGTGCAACGCCACCCCGTTACAAAGGGAAGCCGCTAAGCATCATCATCAGCACAAGCAGTACTTTCTCAACGTAAGCCACCCCAGTACAGTGCGCTGAATATGCCAGGCGTGCTGCGTGCGATTGCGCCGGTTTCGTTCGGGGTGTATCGGATGCTCCACTATCTGTATACTTTCATAACCCGAGCAGCTGGAAACACGGAAGTAGGCAGAACTCTGGCCTTCTGGAATAGCGCCCCTGTGGCCCACCTCGGTCCCTGTCCCCCTCCCTCCCTGGCGTACGCCACTGCCCCACCGCACCGGTTTTCCAATGTAGCCGCACCCTTGGAATGAGCAACTTAGCTCGTTTCTCGATCAGATGGGAACGCAAGGAAATTTTGCAGGCGTGATGAAATATCAGCTAGCGCATCGTTAAATCCTTTGTCACGCACAAGGAGACAGCTAATAGGGACAAGTTATGATGAAACTTTACTGAAGTTGTTGTCCAGTTATTCGAGGAATTATTCGTTCTGATCACGTACCCTGTGGTTCATTGTAACTTTGGAAAGACAAGGCAGCGCTTCTGGGGTCACTCACAAAGTGCACGCCATGATTTCACCGCTCCTAATTAAAACGGCTGAGGTGAAGGTGTGAATGTTGGTTCACTTGGCATATATGTTTCATCTCCGTACTTGGACACGCAACACCATTGGTTCTGCGCCCGGTCGATAGGCTACACCAGAAGGCACGGGCTCCTGTGTTCCCGCTAACCGAGTGAGAATATAAAACGCAGAACCTGAAAATGGTGTGATTAATTTGTGCTTCTTCTGTTGCGCGAGGGGGCATGTCGGAAAAAGTTTCTCCACACCCTGTTAATTTTCGAGTCGTTCTGTCAGCATACCGGCGATAGAGGAGCAGATCTAGCAGGACACAGTAGGAATAGCGCGGGGAGAGGGCTAACTTGGAGAGTGTCTTCGCATCTCTGGCCATGGAGACGGCAAGTTGGACATCGAAGCGCGGCGGAACAGCTGCCTGTCACTCGACTGGGTTTGTCACTTCCGAGACCGCTTGTACGCGCAGTAGAATTGAATCTACTGCCAGTGCTGCGGCAAAAAGGGAAGAGTGGGAACGACGGCGACGAAAGACCCATAATTGATGGACAACAAGAGCAGCGTCAGGCAGCTAACGTAGCTGCTTAAATTGTGATGTTGCAACTGTATATAAGACATCTCATTTAACAAAACTTGTTGCTGAGCTAGTTGGTACATACTTTAAGAAAAAAGAAAACGTGCCGCAAACTAGACGTGGACGAAGAAAACAAGGTAAGACATATACAGGCGCCTGTATATGTCTTACCTTGTTTTCTTCGTCCACGTCTAGTTTGCGGCACGTTTTCTTCTTTCTTAAAGACATCTTATTTTCTCACGAAATAAAGAAAAACTCCCAAGCATTTCCCCGAGGGTGAACATGGTTAAGTGCGAATGCACGGGGTGATGCTATGAGGGGGAGTAAAGTTAAAATCCGTTGGCATTCGCCCGTGAGCGCGCGCGAGCCGACCCACGGAGGTCTGGCAGTTTATCGCTGCATATATAGGGGGGTACGCCGCGCCGAGCGCGCCGAGCCAGGTGGCTGAGAGAGGAGGCGAGCGCAAGGGGAGAGGGACAGCGGCGCACGGCAGCTGCAGCCGAGCGAGGGGGAGAGGAGAGAGTGTGACGTCACGGTGGAGAGGGAGGCGCGCGGCAGCTGCTGGGGAGAGGAGGCGCGCTGTGACGTCATACCATGACGTCACGGCGCGAGGAGCGGTGCGGGGAGCGGCGCGCACCCGCGCAGCCACGGCGAGGAGGCGGAGCGAGCGCGGTCACGTGCTGAAGTGACGTCACCGCGCCGTTGCTACCGACGCTCCTCTCCGCTCCACGCCGTTGCTAGGGAGAGGAGGACTGCGGACGCCGCCGCCGCCGCCGCCGCCGCCGGCGGTGGAAGGTTTGGGGTCGCTTATAAAGTGCATTCGCACTTAAAAGGAAGAACATGGAATGACAAGGCGCAGCGCACGCTAACAACTCAGACGTGAAAGGGGTGGTGTGAAACCTATAAAAAAATTAGTGCCCTTCCACTCTGTGAAGACGGATAACCTGCAAAGCTGGACACAGTCCAAGGAGTGCACGAAACAAAACACGTTTATCGTAATTTGCGATGCAGCATATTTTCTAGCCAGTTAGCCGAACGAATCTCTGACGGATCCAAGCTTTGTTCTCACCGATAAACATGGAACTGCCTGTGTCCCTCACGCGTCGCAAGCATCTCACTGTGTAAGGCCGGGTTCAGACTGTTGCTGCAGCTGTCGTAATAACTTTAGACAATGACGTCATTTCACGTCTCAGCCAATCGAAATGCTTGATATGGCGTATTTTTACGTCCATAGATCACGATACGGGTTTTGCTTCGGTAATCTGAACATAGCCTGACACACAGACCCAATCCGCTCTACCACTAAGGACTCCGGACAGGTCCCATTGGGCCTTTTAACGTCCGCGTTTAAATCTCGCACCAGCACAACGGACGTGACATCATCAGCACGGGCATGAAACCTATAGCTGGGCGTGCACGCTTCCCTCCTCCCTCCCAGTGTTCTCCACTACAAACCTGCGCACGCATAAACCGGCAACCGGTCATGTGCGCGTGCTTAGAAGTAACAGACGCCATCGGGAATATCACCTGAAAGCCCTCTGAAGTGATATTGGGTTACGCCGGCGTTCCAAGAGGGCAATTTGCTGTTCCCCCGAGAGGGATTCGCCCCTACTTCACGAACTGAACTTGAGGCGGTAACGGTTGTGCCAGCAACTTTCCATTGTTTTTGCACCCATACGCGCTTGTGATCGGGCCAACGCTTCGATTCTTGCTCGTCTTCCTCCAAACCAACGGCATGCATCCGTCCCATAACGATAAAAACCTGGAAGCCCTTGAGCTCTATTCTCGCGTGCCAACATGCGGCTGTCCGTTTCCTTTCCCCCTCGTATATGTGGAGTATGTGTTTCACAGAGTGTGCGGACTTCTTTTGCACGGGGAGATCATGTGGTATGTGGCGCCCTCTGCTGGAGCGCCCGAGCACTGTGTGCGCTTATGTTTAACTAGGTTGTTACTAAATGTCGTTGCGGTGGGACGCACGTTATGCTAATGCTCCAATCACGTGCGTATGCGTGTGTGGTTGTGCCATCTTCATGTGAAACAAATCATTCTTTGTCGGGGGTTGAAGCAGCGAGGTCGCACTTCTTCTTGCGGGTTGTGCGCGGGCCGGCGCGGCGCGCCTTCGCTCCTGTCGCTGCCGAGGTCGCTCGCCGTCGCTCACAACACAACAGTATACATCTTACTGTGTGTGTAAGATGTCGGTGTAACACATCAACCAACACCCACACCACTCAATTGAGGACAGCCGACTAACCGCATTTGAGCAATGTAATTTGGACATCTAAATACCAGCACAACCAGAATTTCATCGGTAGCGGCATGAAGCCTAGCTGTGCGTGCACGCCCACTTTTTGTACCCGGAGACCGTGCACGCATAAACCGGTACCCGGTGATGGCGCATACTTAGGCGTGAAAGACACCGGCGAAAATGTCACTCGGAAGGCCTTCCAAGCTGAAAACGAAGTATGGGCTCAAGCCGGCGTTCCAACTGGGGAAGTTTCTTTACTACCGGGAGGGATTCGCAGGTACTTGGCGAAGTGAATTTGAGCGGAAACGGCGACGGCGGGTTTCGGTCGTTTTAGGTGGCAGCCCTTTGGCAGCCGTTACCTGGGCTTCGCGGGAGCGGCGTCTGTTTATGTCCGTGTAACCGAGTGAGCGAACGCGGCAGCCACGAAAGTAAGGAAACGGAGAGGAGCATCTAGCGAAGGCTGAAGTGGAGCACGGCACGTGCGGCTACGGCGTCATCTCTTTCACTTCCTTTCCCTCACACATGTTTCATGTGTCGCCACCAAGGAGCGCCCTATCCCTGACACTTTCCCCAGACACTGTTCCATTTTCCGCTAATCCAAACCACGTGACGTTTGCGCAGGAGGTTCAAACACACCTTGTGCGGGGCTAATCCGAACCAAGTGACATTTGCGCGGGAGCTTCAAACACGGTTTGCAATATGCTGGCCGGCGGCGGCGGCGCACTGCGAGGTAGCAGGAGAGTAGCGCGCGCCGCCGTACGTTCGCTGATCACGCGAACACTTCCTGAGACGCAGCAGAAATGCGCCGTGACCGAGAATACTACAGCTCGCGCCGCACACAAATTTCAGATTATGGAGTGTACCTTCAGTGCGTTTTTACGCCCATCTGTATTTCTGTTTATTTTTCGCAATCATCTTATAATCGCACTACCGCCGTTAGCTTCCAGCCGCGCAACTTGCCAAAGAGGCATCGGGGGAGGCGAGGGGAAAACAGTTGTTGAAGAGGTGTCAGCGGTGGTGAGGAGGAGCCCCAGAGCGGCGCCGAGTAAATCGATGACACCGGAATGAAAACTGAGGGGGGGGGGTAGACATATAGCCGGTATTCAATGGCGTGGAATGCATGCAGGCAACCAAGTGTGCGCTGCCATATCTGTGGCCAAGCGTCTGTTGCTAGGCGACGTTGTGCGCACGGCCCGCACATCAGGCACCCCTCTTCTCCTCCAGTGCGCCGTCACTCGTTACGTCGGGCTCCGCGGGATGGCGGTGTTTGTCCATGCTAAGCACGACTGTGAAACACATGACTACGTTACAAACTCTACCTCAGCGAACGCAAAGTATTGCCTCGAGTTCAATGTGAGTGCGATTAATAACAGCTCTGTTGACGCCACCGTTTAGAACATCTCTTTTGACGCCGCCGTTTAGAATTGGATTCAAACGGAGCAGATGACGCACGCCGGTGTCTTTTTCTTCGGCGTGCGGACGCAGTGGCCCAAGCCGCGCCGTGTCCGTGGCGCATCGGTCACGTCTGTGGCCGTTTCCAGTGTTGCCAAGCGAAGAAATTGACCGCTAAACTTTTCAACGAATACCGCCTATACTGATTTGCAGTGAAAACGAAATAAATCATTTTGATACAATCAAGACGTGACCGGAAATCTGAGCCTCGTGCGTGAGGTTAATTTCGCGCGCCGGAAACTGGATTGAAGGGGCGCTGTTGCAATCTCATTCCTCCCCTGACATGATTGTGAATGTTTCCCGGACTTCGCGGGTTACGTTGTCTTCTGAGCTGAACGAGATTGTTGTGCTTTCCAATTCGGTGAGCACCAGCTTTCTTTTAAACGTTATAACACAAACTATAGCCTACATGTAATCTTTGCTGATAGCGCGTTTCAGCGTCATTCTAAGTACAGCCGGCCAATTTTTTAGTAACATCACGGGAGCGTCAACTGACGCGTGGGTGTCAGCGCATTATCACGGCAGAAAGCGGCAAACGAGCGAGAGTACATCGCATGCGCAGCACGATCCCGCCAGTGCAACCATCGTCGGCAGGGCCGTTCCCGCAAGCACGACACAGCCCCTTCCCCTGATAATCAGTCGGCTATCTTGATTTCCGGAGCTGCGACTGTAATTTTGCGTGCTTCTTGTTCATGGCAAGGCGGCTGATAACCAGCGGAAAGGAGCTGTGTCGTGCTTGCGGGAACAGCCTAGCAGACGACGGTTGCACTAGCGGGATCATTCGGCGCATGCGATGTAATCTCGTTCATTTGCCGCATTCTACGTGATAAGGCGTTGACCCACGCGTCAGTCGACGCTCTCGTGATATTACTAAAAACTTGGCCGGCTGTATATTCTGTCTTGTCAATCAGGGGTGTCAAGTAATCGGGCCAGTGCTTTCTACCGCCAAACTACCGCAAACATCAAGGTTTGCTGTTTCACCGTGTTATCTCAATTTATGGTCATGCATAGCTGCACAAGATGCGATTGGGTGTGCAACTTGTTTGTATTTTGAGCACTGGTGCTTAAATTTCAGTTCGGATACATAAAAGGTCTATGACGGGGGCTTTCGCAACATTGTAAAAGCATGTGCATCCGACAGGTGTCGCCGATTCCGTAATTCTAAGGGGTCGATCAGCACCGCAGTCATATTCTCTGCCACGTCTCGCTTCTTCGAACCGGCCGGAACTTAAGAACACCCTACCTTCAAGAAAGCTAACGGCCCGCACTCCCGCATCGAGGTTGACGCACCCACGTCAAGATGCCACGGAGAGTACGACGACGTCCCCGTATTAACCGGCCACAGCAATTTGAGCAGGAACCCGTGCGTAATTCTCTGCGTCGACGTGTATGGCTGTGTCTGCGCACTACTGGCGACCGAATCAACGCCTTCCGAATGTGCTTGTGTCCACGAGGCGGCTCATGGCTCATATTTGCGCTTTTCGGATTTTTTTTTATTGTTGGGTGTGTGCTAGTGAAACGTGGTCTCCCGTACAGTAGCGGAGGGCAACACCAGGCGACAGTTACTCCGGCAACTACAGTTACTCCGGCAACTACAGTTACTCCGGCAACCACAGTGACCACGGCAACCACAGTGACCATGGACGAGTCTTCCCAGCCCAACGCTGATGAGCTGCAAACGGAAGCCGCACCGCCAGTGCAAAACGAAACTAGTTTCCGCATCCTGATGTGGACTGGGCCTGGTCGGAAGCGTCGCGTTGAAGGCCGGCCACTGCCAAGCACCGGCGTGCTCCCGCTGCGTTTCTGCTTGTTCCCGGAGCGTCAAGCCACACCAGGACAGCCAGTGGTGGAAGTGCATCTTTCGAACTGTTACGTGACCAGCGACCGCTCTCTTTTCGAGCGCAGCGAGGCAGTCGTCTTCGACGCCTCGGACATTCACGCAGTCTCTCCGCCAACGTTCCGCCCGCCGGGGCAAGTGTGGGTGTTCTGGACGCATCGCGGCAGTGCGCCTATGGCAAACTTGGGCACGATGACTACGGAAGACTTCAACTTCACTATGGGCCGCCGCCAGGACGCTGACGTTTTTATTCCTTTTGGGAACTGGACTCCGGTCGTCGGGAAAGCTTTCCCCGAGCCGGCCCGGAACATGCACGAGCGGAAAAACAACGCACTGCTTTTCGTCAGTGACTGCGACAGCAAGGAGGGTTCAGAGGAGCTCATGGAAGTGATGGAGGCTGTGGGGGGCTCGACGATACGCAACTGCGGCGTGTCCGACGGCGGCTGGTTGGATATAAGTCTTACCCAGTCGGCGAAGGACTATCGCTTTCTCTTTGTCGCCGATTCCTCGGGATGTTACGAGCATCCTTTAGAGGCCATCTATGACGCCTTTAGGTTTGAATTGGTACCTGTATATTTTGGATCGATGGATCTGGGAGCTTTGCCGGAGCATTCTGTCGTTCGCGTGAGGTATCTGTCACCGGTCGCCGAAGTCATTACACAGCTAAAGGGCCTCGCAAATGACCGCATTTTGTATAACAAGTATTTCCACTGGAAGAAAACGGGCTCTGTAGTTCAAATAGACGATTTGTGTTTCCTGTGCGGCGCACTTCACAAGGGAATCCAGGGGCGACAGGTCGACGCTCTGTCTTGGTGGAATAAGACCAATGTCTGCCCTTTAAGCCACAGAGTAGCACAGAGTCATAGCCACCCCGCTGATGCCTATATTTTATCGGAGCAAGTCTAGATGTTTTGGTGTGGTGTAGTTTTTGTACTAGTGCAATAACGCTTTGTTTAACGTCGAGCCATTAAACGAGTTTTGCCTGTGCAGACCAGATGTCCACGCACCCCTTTTACTTGCGATTTTGGGATCGCGTCATTGTAATCAAGCCCGTTCTGGATTTTATTGAAAGCTGGAATACTTTCGGTAGCTGACTTGACTTTTTCCACTACAAGAGCGCTTGCAGCGGCGTACACGAACATCGCAACACTGCTGGCTCTTCCGACCACGATTTGCGTTGACGCTGCTGTCTACTGCTATTCAAGATCAGCGCCCATAGCGATAGGCAAGACGCGTGCTTTGCATGCGTACCTCAGTCCGCGTTTTAAACTTAATGCGGAACGTTCGCTCTTTGGATGCGCTGTTGACAAAGTACAGTACATGGGGGATCGAAAGAAATGCGAACAACGAAGCGCACAGCCTCCGACGCAAGCTGCACCATCTGGCTGCAAAGTCCGTGAACTGCGCGTATGCGCGCTTCTTCGAGAGCGTTTGAGAGTGCGGCCTACATTTATGGGAAATGTCTGATCAACAAGTGACGCCAGTCATTTATTTTGAGGCGCCTTTTTACGCTGCGTCGCCACTGAGCAGGATGATCGTTGAAGGGCATTATGCTGGCTGCGATCAGCCTCCTGCGCGCTTGGCTCCCGAATGTAGTAGATAACAGGATGCTCAGTGGTGACAGGGCATAAACAGACGCTTCAAAATAAATGCCCGGCGTCGATTCTTTAGCAAGCATTTCCTCTAACAGTAGGCAACACGATCACAGGCTCTGAAAGAGCTACGCATGAGCGCAGTTTACTGACAGTGCAGGCAGCTGACAGTGCGACATGCGTCGGAGGCTGTGTGCTCCGTTGTTCGCATTTCTTTTAATCCCCCTCTGTACATTCCTCAGTGCCAATGATTGGACGTTCAATGGCTTCGAGTTTTGGAAGCGGCCGCCGAATGCCAACCAGGGTCAGTTTGAAATTCACCCGGGCGTGCCCAGGGCAGTCGTCAGAGTTTCTTAGTAAGTATAAACCTTTTCATTCGTTAATCTTTCGTAAGATCAGGACATCTCCTGGGCTATGTTGCGCATGCGCAGTTACATATTCCTGTCGACTGCGCCAATTATAGGGCCGCTAGCACAGCCCACTTATGAAATGGCAGCTTACAGGACGTAAAAGTTGAAAAGGTCTATATACTAGAGAGGAAACTGCTCCTGGGAATCCATGTCGTCGTGGGGGGTTATGGGAAGAACCCCGCTTCTTTCTGGCTTGGGCTTGACATGACAATAGCATTCCTAAGCGGTTTGGGGGATTTGCTTTCATCAGTTCAGTTCAGTTTTTATTTCCTAGAAAATGGTGTGGTTTCCCGGGTAAAAGCTGCCTTAGCAGCTTGACAAAGCCCTGGAAACCACATACAAGGCAATAGCAGGAAGCACAGGAAAGTGTAATGTAATTCAGACTTGATTGATTGTAGGGTTTTAACGCGCCGACGCAACGCAGGCGATGAGGCGCGCCGTAGTGGAGGGCTCCGGATTAATTTTGACCACCTGGGGATCTTTAACGTGCGCCGAAATCTCGTACACACGGGCGTTTTTGCTTTTCGCCTCCATCAGAAAAGCGGCCGCCGCGGCCGGGAATCGAACCCGCGACCTGTAATTCAGACTACTTAATCATGTAGAGTAACACAAGAAGCACATCATACAAACTTTAAGAAAGTACCACGGACAATGAAGCATAAGCTATGCAAGTTAACAAAATGTGCATAAATACCAGTGCATCTACATTCTTCCTACAGGCACAGTACAAGAAGTAATATATAGTAGTAACGCTTTATAGCATTCACAAAAAAAAAAGAAATCTGATCAGAAACATTATGAGCAAACGCACAAGGCATACCTAAATTACGATCCACCAATTACAAGTACAGGATAGCAAAAACATCAACAGCACGAAAAAAACAACTATGTACTTAAAAGGTCAGTCCACCTGAGTGAAAAAGCTCCGTGGTTCTTTTTTCTTAGCTATCTTTGTATGACGATATTTATTGAGTAATAATTGGAGATTATGCGATTACGACTGCCACTTATAATTTGTTCGAAAATGAGGTATATGCTATAAAGCCGGATTACGTGTGTTTATTACGGTGTTGGGATATGTCAGTCCAGCTAGTGATGTTAAGAAGGAAATCGAGGATGTTGATGAAAAAGGCATTTTCTGTAGCAGACTGAAACGATAAGGACGGTCAATTCTGATGATAGTGTATTTTGCGAAAAGATGCTCTGTGCTCTGCGTACGTTCAACATTTCGATATAACGCATCATCTTGTTTTGAATAAACCAAAGCATATTTATGTTACTCTGCGTCGTGGTCAAATACACTAAGCTGCAATAACTTATCTGTGAAAAGAAAAGGGCGTAATATATTTGTACAGTCAAATCTCGGTACAACGAACTTTTTAACGAACTTTTCAGATTAACGTGCATACAAGAAATCCCACGCCGACTGTTTATAGTTTTAATGTAAAATTATTTCACTACTAAGTACTTCAGAATAGCAACCTTTTCAATATAACGATCGTTTCATTTAGTTGCGTGCCATGTTAACAACGCCTCAGTACTACGAACACATATTTGCAAGGCCGGAGATTTTTAAGCAATCGCAGGCAACCGGAGCCGTATGCTATCAGAAGACACGGCAAAGCGCAGCGCAGAAGAGGACGTCTTGCAACTTGCTCCGCAGAATGCGCGAGCCGATACGACAGTGAGAAAAAAGAAGGTGAGGACAAGAAAAAAAAAAATGAAGCATGGGTAGCCTCCTCCGTCCAGAAAGCCTCGGCCCGCGCTATTCGCGCCCTACCCGAAGTTTTTCTACCTTCTGCCGCTGCTCGGGTGGCTTGCTGGACCTTCACGGACATCAGCGGAGCTTACAACAGAGGCAATTCTCCAGAGCGTGGGCATTCAGGATGAAGAAGGCAGCGAGGACGGCATGAGCGACGATGCCTCTGAGGGTTCCGCGGCAGCACTCAAAGACTGCGACGAGTACGTGACGACTGCGGATGTGCTGGACAGCATACGAAAGCTCCGCACATTTCCGGGGAAAAACCGCACGGCTACTGAGTGAGTCAACAGGAATGTGGAAGAGTTAGAGTCCTTCGTGCTAGGAAGCTTGTGCTGCACGCACCAGAAGAAAATTGCCAACTGCTTTAAATAAACGTGCACTGTTTCATGATCACTTGTGCATTTTGTGTAAAAAAATGACTTCAAGGATGCACTGCTCTACAGATAGGTTGTCTTAGGCATTGAAATATTATTTGCTGTCTTAAATTTTTCGATTTCCGCTACAACGACCTTTCAGAATAACGAGCAATTTTCCGCGGCCCCCTGAAGTTCGTTATATCGAGATTTCACTGTAGCTTAGCCTTAAGCGGAAGTAGACCTCTACAGCGAGAGACCGCGCCAGTAACCGCGGAAAGTTTCTTAGTTAGATGGTGGATATGTGTATCCCAAGTGAAATGAGAGGACAAGTATACGCCAAGCACCTTGTGGTCACTAGTACTAACAATTTCTATTGGTTCATTATCAAGGAAGATATGTTGGGTTAGGTTATATGTTTTCTTCCTTGCTGAAAATATAATTGCTTTACTTTTTGCAGGATTAATTTTGATTCTGTTATTTGACCAATCAGAGATATCATTCAGTACATTGTTGCATTTGTCTAACATGCCATTGATATCCCTTGCGGAGAAAAGAAGTGTGCTATCGTCAGCATATATAACGTTTGTTTGTTTGTTTATTGTTTATTTCGGCAACAAAGGAAGTTGCCCTGCCCTGGAAGTTGCCTTGGAAGTTGTCTACTAGTTTGGGGCGCTACGTCAAAATCAAACATTCATGTTCTTTATTTAATGCAAAAACGTGGTTTACGATTCATTCACAACTTATCAAGTCGACAACATGTTTCTTCCTATTTTAAATATAGCTACATATTGACTATTAAGGATATGTATAATCAACGCTTAGCCGAAACAGCCTTCCTGAACTTGAAACCAAACCCAGAAATATTTTTATCATTATACACTATTACTGATCCGCACTATAGTCTCAGACACACTGCATTAAAAAAAATTCAGACTAGGACAGGATACGGCATGCAACTGCTTCAATGGCAGATACCAAATATTTTAAATATGTACCCTTCTCTACTTGATGTGATGCAAAGCTGCTCTTCTCTGCTAGCCTTCCGGAAAAAAGTTAAACGGCTTCTACTCGAGCAATATTGTCATGTTCTTCCGTCTCCTCTTTTGTAGCTCTGTTATTGTGTGCGTTTTTTTTTGTTTTTTTTTGTAATAATGCTTTTGTGTTGTAATCTCAGTAAAAAAACTATTTTTTCTTGGTGTGTAACAAGAGTTATTTTATTACGCATATTTATGCTCACAAATTTTGACTACAGATTTCAGAAATAAATACCAACTGTGTATGGTTAGCCTGATATTGTTGTTTAGTTGAACATAGAATTGTATAAGGTATGAATTACAATTTCTAAGCCATTTTCATTTTGTACCAAACTGTTGTTTGTGTGGTTGTTGTACCAAACTGCTGTTTGTGTGGTTGTTGTACCAAACTGCTGTTTGTGTGGTTGTGCTGCCTGGGGCTAGGGGCCTAGTCAGGCGACTTTAAATGTTGCCTTTTGCCATAGCCCCAGGGCAACTTCCTTTGTTGCCGAAATAAACAATAAACAAACGTATAGCGAACATCGGATCCGACGGACACAATGTCATTGATGTAGGTGCTAAATAATGAAAATAAAAACCCCAAGATACTGTCTTGAGGGACACCGCAAGCTATTGGTAAAAGAGAGGAAATATGGTTGTTAATGTACACGCACTGGTATCTTTCGGTCAGGTAGGATTAAAGTAATGTTAACTGAAGACCTCGAGTTCAATAAGATGAGAGCTTTTTAAAGAGAATACTGCGATTTAAAGAATCAAAGGCTTTTGTAAAATCAATAAAAATACCAAGCGTAAAAAGATCGTTTTGGATATTTTGTAAAATGGTTTCTTTTAAGGTCAATAATGCAGTTTCTGTAGAACAGTTTTTCCTAAACCCAAATTGGCATTCTTCTATAATGTTTTCCTTGTCAAAGTACTTTGATATTCGTGTAAAAATGATCTTTTCTAATCCCTTTCAAAATACTGGAAGCATTGATATGGGCCGGTAATTTGATACACTATTCCGGTCACCACCCTTAAGTATTACTGACACACTGGCGCGTCTCATCGCTTTCGGAAAGATTGCTGCTTGCAGTGCCAAGTTAAATATGTGTGTGAGAGGGGGAACGACGAATTCTAAGGTGCATTAAATTGTTTAATTTGTAGACCATATATGTCTATATCTCTACTATTCCCGAGCTCTATAAAAGTGGTAAACACTTCTTGTTCATCCGTTGGCTGAATGACAATGCTCTCAACAGAACTGTAATTCAATGTATTAATAGAAAATGAGTCTCCCGAGGAAGCTACGCTTACGAAGAATTCATTGAAATGGTCTGAGAGCGCTGTACCACTAAGCTGAAGGTTGTGAGTGTTTATTGTTAATGGTGGATAGTTTCGAGGTACGAGGTAGCCAAAGGTACAAGGTAGCTACGAGGTAGCCAAATCTTCCCTGTTCTGTGGTAGCTGTGAGCCGTGGCAACTGCGTGTTCGGTGAAACGGCGGAAAGTACGTGATAGCACAGAACAGGGAGGATTTTGTGATAGTGCCTAACGTTGGTCATGCCGGGGTCGAAGGAACGTACGAACGAGCGGGCAATATGCCGCCGCGAAAGTTGCAGCTGACGAAGAAAAAGAAACTAAACGTACTTCGACGAAGACGAGATAAGACAGATCACGGCCGGACTGGAGCAGCGGCGAGCGCGCACTTTCATACGGCCTGCGCACCCAAGAAGGAACCAATACAGCAGATTCTTTACAGTGGGGGCGCTTCGAACCAACCCTCTGCCCTTCCAACCCGCCTTTCTGTTAGTCGACGCATCGCTTCTGGCCGAGCGCAGCTGTGTGTTTTTGACAGTGCGCTTCGCTGCCGGCGGGCCGCTCAGCCCGACCGGAGCGTGAATAGCAGAATCACGTTTAGCTAAGCGATAACCCTATCTCCCTCGACGGGAAATCATTCGTGTCACTGGTCGTGCCCTGTGCCTGTGCAAACCAAGACATCATCCGAAAGGAAAAATAAAAAATAAGAACTGATATTTCAGTCACGGAAAATGCCGCGTTTACTGCCTGCCTCACCATTTTCATATAATACAGTCGCTGATAAGATATGAAGGCCTCGCATATTTTTCTTCATGTGCCCCGAGTTAAAATGTTTCTTTCAATTTTTTGATTAGGCGCTTCCGAGTGATAATGTTAGGCTGTTTGACCCTATCAGACCAAAAATTCAGAAGGGGGGAAGGAGTCACCTATTTTAATGACGCACATGTAAACTTACATAGACAGGTATCACGTGTAGCCACGGCAGGGCTGGGGCAGTGGCAAATGCGCGTGCGCCACCTCTCTACCCCGCCCGTGCTGTATTGTCAACCGGCGAGGGTTGGTTCGCAGCGCCACGAACTAGCGCCGCTGAAAGGTGGGAATTATACCCGAAGCGCAGGCCGTATGAAAGTGCGCGCCCGCCGCTCCTCCAGCCCGGCCGTGGACAGATACGGGCGCCTGTATCCTATCTTGTCTTCGTCCAGGGGTGCTATTCCAGAAGGCGCGAGTTTGAGCGCGCGAAACTCGGGCAAGGCGGAGCTGTGGTTATAATAATAAGCTCATGATAATATTTTGGGGCAGGGTTGAAACGCATGAAAAATGTGATTCATGCTATTTGCTGATTATTGAGGTGACGTAATCGGTCCAGTGCAGCGCGCACCAAGGATGCGCCACTAGGGCGTGGCGCATCTTTCTGTGCTTTCTCTCGCTCCACTGATGCACTGGTAGCGGCTACTGGGGGCACGCCAATCCAATGACTTCACTTTATTGTACTTTTACTTTATTAATCTGTATATCACTACAAAGTCCATTTTATTTTTTATTTCATGCGTTCATATGAGCTTTTTGTTTGAAATTTTTCGTCCTAAGAAGTAGTTTCTACCGTCGGTGGCCGACAGTACAATCACGTGACTATGGCCGACTGGCAAAAAAAGAAAGCGGGTGATAGAAGCGCGCCATATTCAAAACAGTTGCTGCTCTTGTTTCGTTAGTGAAACCCTCCGCTTTTCGACACAAAATTTCCTCGGCGCGGTCCAGTCTGCTTACGTGCTGTTAAGGCGAAACTCTGGTGAGACGTATTAGCAACTTCTTTTTTAATTTATTGTACTTGCGCCTTTTTCCTCGCTTTAGTTTCTTTTTTTTTTTTTTGGCACGGATTCCTTTAAACGGCTTTTTTTTTTCTGCCGTTGCGTGTTTGCGTCAGTTTCTTCTCTTTCATTTGTTCGTCTTAGTGTGCAAGCAGACTGGAACACGCCACAGCCTCCCTAGAATCGCGGTTCTGGGAGGGTGGTGTGCACCTGTCCTACTCCTGTGACGTCACGTTCAGGCTTCACTCTGCACGCACTATTCTACAACTGTTACTTTTCGAATTCACCGTGTTATGAATTTTGCGAACCGGGCACGTTAGTTCCTCAAAGCTCCCAGTTGCGGGCCAGTCTCCCAAGTGCCCATGTGTTACGTAGGAAGGAATAGCAACAAGGAGAACGACTTTTCGTATTTGTTTGCTTTATTTTATTTTGCTATCCATCGCTTTTATCGAAGAAGCTCTCCACAGTAGCTTTTTTTATAGAGTTCAATCCGCTCATAATCCTCTCTTCTTTCGCGCCCTTCCCACTCCCGCTTACCCTCCATCTGGCGTCACGCGGTTACTTTAAATCTTAGCTCTCCCCTTTACTCGCTTTCCAGGCTCTGCGTCCTGCCATACGGCGGTGACGCCAAACAAAACCCGTTGAAATGTGTAAAGATCGCTTCTGACAATAGACACGCGCCGTTTATTGTATTGTAGCGAGGATAATGAACAGATGCAACAGGCCATCAAGCTATCGTATCGGGGTAGGCGCCGTACCAGCATCAACCATGTGGAAAAGGAAGGTAGGATTATTTCCAATCCAGAGGCGGGGATATAGGCCAAAGAAGTGTCAGGGGAAGAAGATGAACCCCGTAAGGTGCATCCGCGAGAAACGAGCTGGGTTCTCTAAACCTCTGTCTAAACACTCGGACCAGCGTTCCTATCGGCTTTACCCCTGCGAATACACCACCTCAACCGGCTATAGGTGCGTCCACGGAGCAAGATGGTGCGTCCATTGTCTCCTTGACAGTATCTGTAATACCAGAGTCCTTCAATGCCTTTCTGGTCACTAAACTTCGCCGTCACGCTATGGGAGAGCTTCGTACGCTGCCCAGGGAGGCCGCGCCGCGGCGCTGGTGTTGATTGGGGGACATCGGGGGGCGTGGTCAGAGCGCGTTTGGTAGGGAACGGACCACGGAGTAAGATAAAACGGACGCTTGCCGCCTTATCAGCAGTGTGCTTTCGCTTTGCGTGTCGTGGGCCGCTGAAATGGACTTATCATTTTGTGAGTGGCGAAAAAATTTGGTGCGAACGGGCATGCTGCTACAGCGTTCCTGCCTGTCGGTCTGGCTACAGAGCAACGGCGGCCGCCCGATGCCCTCCGATCTGCGGTGGCGCCCCTCGCGGTAGCCTTTGTACCCGTACGAAACTTGGCCGGGAGTTTCATGACCAGAAAAGCATTGAAGGACTCTGGTAATACGTATAAGCTTTCCTGCCAGTAACCTTTTAACAAGAAATGCGCGTCACGCCACCCCTTGAGAGGTCTGTCTGTCGCGCTGTGATAAACAAAACGCACAGTCATGGAACGCTTCGTTGGCAACTGTTTTGCGAGCAGACAATAGCTTAAGCGTACGTTCCGGCTGCAGACGGATAGACGGGCGGTAGGAACCTGCGGAAACACGTCTCCACTGATCGTATCCCGCACACACCGGTTGGCGGTCGACTGGTGGCGGTCGATGGTGCGGTCGCCACCAACAATTCTGTAGGAGCCGCCCATCGCGTAAAACCGCAGCGCAGACTACACTTGCTCCTCGACGGTGATGGAGCGAAAGCCACCTCGTCGTCGCAAACGGGGGTCGGGCGCCAGACGAGTTCACAGCCAATGCATAGAACTTTTCGAGAGCTAATATAAAGCTCAAAATTCCCCTTTAGTTTAAAACACCTATCGAGGTAGAAATATGCCTGCCACGGCGACCATAAATATAAACCACGCCGCATTAGCGGCCACCACGGGCGTCCCGAGTTACTCGGCCGTGCAAAACCATGCCCGAGTTTTCTCCGAGTTCTAATGTCAGTCAAATACACCCAGCCCATTCGTGGGCGCGGCGTAACAACCGAAGCCATACCCACCCATGGCGTCCGCTTTGTGGGGGCGTACCGTTGTAGCCACTAAGTCGTCACTTGATGCCCTCTAGCAGCGACAAGAACTTAGCACAAAACAAAAATGAAGTCCCCAGGCCACCTTCAGCTATGGTGTCACAGTCGCGGGGGTGTTCGGTCCGAACTGGAGTTCACTATTGTACAAGCCGACAGGAGAGGCAAAAAAATTGGGCCCATCTCCCCGCGAGGGGGACTCTAATAAATGCGTCGCATAGGGGGTGGGTGTATTGCGTTAACGTTTAGTGTTTGGGGAGTTGGTGGTAGTGAATGCCTTGTATCAGCAGCTTCTTGACGTAGTTTGAATGAGTCAAGGATATAAGGCGCATTCGTAGCCTCCCATTCTGTGTCGGCTTTGTGGCGCAGTGGGTAGAGCACCATGTACATTGCGTTCCGCCCGCAGGGTCGAGGGATCGAAACCAGGCGCCGGATAGTATTTTTTTTATATAGTGTAGGGGGAGGGGTGCGGACAACGACGATGCGGACTACGACGGACGTCAACGCGGGTGACATCGTGAGTTACTGAAATGCTCTGCATTTAAAACGACACGATTTTCCCATGGGAGCGTTCTTCATACACCGTGGAAACATAGTCGATCACTAATGACACAACTTCAACGCCTAAAACGCACTCGCCAATTCTCAAACACGCTCTTCGATTGACACGGGACGATTTCTGATAAGCGCCCGCCGTGCAGACTCAAGCAAGCCGTAAACAAAAGCCATATTTGATGGTCGGGAGCAGGGCGCGTTCCATTCGCTACATCGGACCCGCTTGATTACTTGGTTTGCGCTTGCGCAGAGCTGCACTGGGACAGCCCTCAGGCCACGTTGCGAACATAATTGAGTGGAAGAACAGAACACTGAGAAAAACGGACCGCCCCTTACCGGGCGTGGCCAACAGCCACGCTGGGGATTTCAAAGTAGGAGTGGGGTTATCTAGTTTTAGTTCATGCTCGGGAATGAGTATTGGAGAGCGATTTCAGAAGGTGCTGCATGTGGAAGATAGCACACGCCGTACTTTATCAACGTAAGCGGCCCCAACACAGTGCGCTGAATATGCCAGGCGTGCTGCGCGCGATTCCGGTGGTTTTGCTCAAGGTGTATCGAATGCTCCACTATCACTACTTTCATAACCCAAGCAGCTCGAAACTCCGGAGAAGGCGAAACTCGGGCCTTCTGGAATAGCGCCCCAGGACTGCCTAACGCCACGTTTTCTTTTTTCTTCAAGTATGAACCAACTCGCTCAGCAACAAGTTTTGTTAAACTGCACCTGACGGTCGGTGCACCGGTTCACCACGAAGGCGACGTTTTCATAGGTATGCTCAAAAACATTTCCATGCTCTTCAAACAACTTATTTGAAATAATGGTAAACTAATAAAATAAGAGTCTCTAACGAGTTTCCCAGAAATTTTAACATTGTTGTTAACTACCAGCTTGGCGTGCAGAATAGTAGGCACAACCGTTCGGGCAAAAATACGCTGTATACTTCCTTTTTCCATAGCTTTAAAACAGCATGTTTTATTTTCCGCTTAATAACACACCATTGTTTGTGTTTCTGTGGCCCCGTATTCTAATATACGGCCACTAAAACGTTTCAATCCAAGCCAATGACAAATTTAAGGCGAGCGCATGGTATAATGGCGGCGCATGACCATAGAGTTCCATAGTAATATATAATACTAGAATGAAACTCTATGCCTGAGCACGAGGTCGCGGGTTCGATTCCCGGCCGCGGCGGCCGCTTTTCTGATGGAGGCGAAAAGCAAAAACGCCCGTGTGTACGAGATTTCGGCGCACGTTAAAGATCCCCAGGTGGTCAAAATTAATCCGGAGCCCTCCACTACGGCGCGCCTCATCGCCTGCGTTGCGTCGGCGCGTTAAAACCCTACAATCAATCAAATCAAACTCTATGCGCATGACGACACAGGCGGCCTTGATATGAGCCGCGTAGACGCTAGCGCCAGATTCCTCTCTAGTGTATGCTGCAAGAAAATCTATGGTGTCAGAAGCGGCGACATCCATAAGGTCGATAAGAGCGAGCCAGGAGAAATAATGGCAGCGCCTCCAAGCGCATGCGCAGACAAACGTCGCGCTTAAGCGCTCTGTTTTCGCCCGCTATTGTTCCAAACTAGCACTGAGGACCCCTCTGCACGGCTAAACTTCCGAACCGAAAGCGCCGTTTGCTTGCGCTAAGGGCCGCATTTTCGACGCTGTAAATTTACCGTGAACTGCGAATTCGCCGGAAGCTTTATTAGATTGGCTTTCACTTTTGGTCACGTGCTTCCCGTTGACAAAGCGGTTGTGTGTGTTTTCGTCATTTTGACGTTTCATGACGTTTACTGGCACCAGTTCTGAAGTTTGCCTTATTTCTCTCTGCTGAAAGCGCATAATTCTTGGCCGGCAATGAAAAACTACACGAAATGCAGCGGACATGACAACGTAGGCCTGTCTTTGCTATTCAACGACAATACGGCTTGTATGTGACGCCCTCTCAGTGATTGGCTGACAAGACGTGACGTAATATAAACAACGTTGGTGTTGACGCTTACAACATTGGCAACTTCAGCCTGCGTAAAAGTGATGTGATGTTACGTAACAGCTTGCAAATGGCGGCTGCTGTCACCGTGAAATAGGGCAAAGCATTTCACCAACCTTCGGCGCCGTGAAATCCCCCTGAATTTGCAGCAGGCGCAGTTTTGGACGAAGCGCGGTTTAAAACTGTTTTCTTGCGAAAGAAATAATAGTTTTCAGAGTTTTCAGTCAGCTGTAACGGCGCATAAAAACAACGTCCCGTATTTTGTTTTAATGATTGACACTAAAATAGAAATTAGTTGGTTGGCGTGACTTAACATAAGAGGGTAGTACAAGCCTCCCGTGTTACAAAGAACCCAACGCATGGAATTTGTCCACACTCCTCCTAGTAAGCTGGATGGTGTGGGAAGCGCCTTGGCACAATACCTTCTGGGCTAGAGGGTGTTGCTCGGAGCCCCTCGCCTTGAGCTCCCTTCACTCGCCCTCCGCCTGCCGTGCGGCCACCGGGCCGCAAGACTTGGAGACGTCGGCGCCCGAGAGATGGCGCTGATGGACGCGGAGCAGCGGCAGCGATGTGGAGGAGCGGACGGTGGTGTGGAAGAACCGCGCGCGGGACTGGGACTCGGGACGCTGAGAGTTGTTGTGTGTGCCTGTGTGTGTAGCCGGACGGGCGACAGCAAGGTGATGTGAGTAAAGAGTTTTCTTGTACTCAACCGCAGTGTGCCTCGTTTCTTGGCATGCCGTAGAGAGCAGGCCCACAAGGGTCACATGATCGAATTTAAGAGAAAACTAACAAAGAACCTCACTGTTTGATTTATTACTGCGCTGATTGAGTTCGATCCTGACGAATTAGTAAATCGGCGGCATCGGTACGATCCAACGTTATCAGTTGTAGCGTATCGCTGTCCTTACTGCGTCATACAACCGATAGTCACGGCCGTCTTTTTCTGCGATCATGTCATAAACTTGTAACATAGCAGCAGACGATAGAGGTGGCGGTGATGGCAGGGAAGGTGATAACGCAACAAAGCTTGCGTTAAAGCAGAGAGTTCACCGATGTACCTAAAAGCGATTGAAAGAAATATAAAGATACCGTAAAAAAAAGATCATGGGATGTTGTTTAGCTCAACACCCGCCTTTCGCTCGTTTTTGGATCAAAGTTACATGATCGCCTTGTGGTGTTGGCGCCAATTTTAACCTGAAGAATTGTGTTTCCTTTGCCAGCCTGTGCTGGCGCCCTAATTTTTATAATGCCAAGTGTTTTTATATCGTTTATGCGCAATCTTTGACAGCTTGGATGTGATATTTATAAGCTACGCGTCCAATTACAGTCATGATTATGTCAGAGCTATACGTGGAATACGCCACTGATTGCTTACGTTGTGCTCACGCAAAAAAACATGGTGAATTCACCGTGAATTTGTGCCGTCGAGAATATGGCCCCAAAGCAGGTGTCAGTGCCGGCAGCTCTTTCATTGCGCAAACACACACACACACACACACACACACACACACACACACACACACACACACACACACACACACACACACACACACACACACACACACACACACACACACACACACACACACACACACACACGCACACGCACACGCACACGCACACGCACACACACACACACACACACACACACACACACGAGTAAGTGAGCCTGATGAAGTGAGCCTGATAAAGTGAGAACACACCTGATGCCAACAACCCGCCCTGGTGGATATGTGAGCCCTTTGGACAATTCGAGTAACCTTCGCGTCCCATGCATGCCCAAAAATTGAAGTGCGGCCAGCCACATTTTACAACAGGGACGTTTGGCATGGGCCGTAAAATCGACCATCGCGGATTTCTTCAGTAAAAGTTGTGGCTCATCCTTGCATGGTCCAGAATGCTTCCTCAAAATATTTTTGTGCAAAAAAATTTGTTCTTTTTGTAGCCACCCTTTTATCTCCGGTGTTTAAGGAAACATAGGTCTGTCAAAAAAATCATAAAAAATTTCTTCATTTTTAATTGCCACCATTTTTTGTGAACATAATGTTGAGCGTCCGCCCTAGCCGCATTTTAAAAACATTTTTGATTTTTTTCGCTCCTGTTACTCCATTCAGAAAATACACGATATTGCGCATTTTCAAACATTTATAGCAGTTACAAGCACACTCTCTCAGCCAATGAACCACTTTTTTCTGGATTTAATCACTGTGGACAATTCGTAAAAATATATTGACACTGAAAAAAGAAATGTGCGGGAAAACATTTGTCAAATTTGGAAAAATCTCCTTTCCGGCCCATATTCACCACTAAATTGCGCCTTGCTGGTCTAGTAGTAAAAATATCAAATGCAAGGCATTAACTAGTACAAATTATCGCTGTTTATTTTACAAAGTTTAATCGGAACATTTCTCGTATTAGCAGAGGAAAAAAAATTTGAATGTGAACACCGACACTTCCCTACGTTGTTCCACAGAGCGTCTTCTCTGCACGGCATGGGCCTGCCTTCATCAAAGACGCGCAAGCCAGCGGCTTCGCGCTGCAACAATATCTTTCCTTCCAATGGCATTTCATAGCGTAAATACGTGAAAATGGGATAGTTCGCGTGTTGGTGGGAGAAGTACAACGAGTACCTTACGTGTAGCTTGCAGTGGCGATTAGCAAAAATCTCTGCTCGGCTGCGCTCTGCTCAGAGTTTAAGAAGGTGCATAACGGGCTTCGGCTGATCCTTGTTCACTGTGGTATGTATAGTGCAGTCTGTAGGTACAGATTGCAGCGTAGAAATCCTGAGGTTCTCGGCAGTTAGTGAAAAAGCTCGTTCATAAGAGCGGACTTTGTTCCAGCGAACAGTTCTGACCTGGCGACGAAGTTTTTGTAACTTCTTTGTGTGCAAGCCAATTAAAATTGGGGAATGGTCGCGTGCGAAGGCGTCTGGCTCCGGATTCCAAGAAGGGTTCCCAGGGCCAAGCCACCACGTAAGGTCCGGAGCATGAGACCGAGTTGAAGGGATGGTAGGCACGGTGGAATTGTTCAGTAAGGAAAAGTTTGTCTTCGTGGAGGTCTCATGAACGTGTTGTCCCCTCTTGGAGTCTTGCTCGTAGCCCGATAAAGAGTTCGGGGCTTTGAAGTCTCCTCCTACGAGTATGGGAGTGCCTGGATACGTTTCCCTAAGGTGGGTGGAGCCAACCAAGGTTGAGACGTGCTCTGCATGGCCTCCCATAATAGGGCACTATAAGAAGGAGTGTTTTGGCTAAGCGCGTTAAAACTGCGACCACCTCTTGCTGTTGGTCACACCATTTCTGAAGATCGTTTGGTGTTCGAGGAACCTACTGACAATGTATAGTGCCGCTTTTCCAGGTGCGTCACCAGTGCGATCGGTCGACCGGCTTCTGATAGCGGGGTACCCCAGCAGCTCTTATCATCCATAGCAGAATCGATCGATTTTCCACAAATTAAAAAAAAAAGATGAACAGAAGAGCCAGGCAGCTTGGCTGGTTGAACTTTATTTGAGCCCATAGAGGGGTCACCATCAAGGCGGCCGATGGGGTGGTCCCCTACTCTCGGGTCCCATATTCTTCCAGCACCTCCAGGCCTCGAGCCACGAGGGCTATGTGGGTCGACATGGTAGGGCCCACCACTGAGCGTAACGAGAGTGATAAATTAACAGTGATGCATCAGATAGCCCACAATTTGGAAAAGATAGGAAAACGAGCTAGTGTAAGAGTTGTATTTTCTGCGCCAAAAAAGCTTTCTGCCAGAAGGGTCAACAAAACCAAAAGAACAATGCCGTCCTGCTCTGCTAAGCACGAAAACCGATTTGTAGAGTGTGTTGAAGGCGCCGTGTATTCGATTCCGCTGTCCGAAAACGCATGTGGGCCAAACGGGACAATGCCTTAATGAGAGATTAAAAGAACACAACTGTAATGTACATAAGGTGATTAGTGGCAACTTAGGTGTCCGCTATAGATTACCGAGGCTGCACCCCGATCTTTCACGCAACACAGGTCATTGCAAAACACGACAAAATAACCAGAGAAATAATTGAGGCTGCAGAAATTGAGCGCCGAAAAGAAAGCTCCCAAAAAGGCTGCGCGGCCGTTTTCCCAAACACCATGTAGCTCTTTGCTCTCATCAGTGACGATGACAGTCTTGGCACCATATGCAGTCTTGCAGTGCTTAAGTTCGTCTTGCAATAGGGCTGCTTCATCCTTTCCATACGTTTACCGTTTCAGGTCATGCAAGTACTTTGCAATCACTGCTTTTCCTGCGCACACAGAAGTTAACAACATTGGTAATCAGAACACAAGGTATCCCTACAGGTAAAACATGGTGCCCCTTACCAGTTTGTTCTATGAGCTTCGCCACAATCATGCTGGGGCGCACATTTAGCTCCAGCAATGGTTTCACGAAGCTAATCTCATCATCACACAGCTGACGTTACTAAGGGTACGACTTGAAAGTTTCACTGCTGACTTCGTGATTGTGCTGCATGTGGATCTCCGTAATCTCCAGTTCCTGGGTGGCTCGCCGTGCTGCTAAGACGAGCTTTGCAGGGCAGTCTTTTTTATTGTCCTGAACAAAGGACAACAGTAAGTCGAAACAACTCCACTGTAATCAGCTTTGTAACAATGGGCACACATACAAGTATGGCAGAGCGACAGCGGGTAGTGGTTGCACCGAAAAAAATTGGCAGAATGTCTACACTGGCTATCTCTCACTGCCAAAAATTTTTTGGCTTGGGCAATTAATCGCTTATACCTCACCAGCCTCGACACATCAGGATCCAAGGATACTTTACAGAATAAAGTCCGGTAATGTGAGTGCCGGTGCGTTGCTCTGAGCATGATTGCTAACTGCACCCAAATTTCACCTTGGCCAAATTTAATTTGGATGTAATCCTCCCATGCCACCTCCTACCATACAATCTCTTGGAAGAATCTCTTGTCAAGGTGGGCCGGAGTTTTAAAGTTCCCTTTGAGACAAAGCGTTTTGAAACTGCAATGCCAGTAACATTACTATGCGCGTTAGTAACAAAACGCAGAATTTATTAATGCGAATTTTACCGTTTGGCTCGAAGGACAAGGCAGCACACTCAAGAACTGAGCATACGGGTGCAGCTCGCAGTTTTTTTTTTTCAGAGGTTTGGAGTGTTCGAACTTAATAATTGTACATACATCTCATCCCAATAGGTTACCCGAAAACAAATCGCTCTAATATTTTAATCTACGACTATAGGTGGGCGGAGGGTTCTCGATTATCGGGAGCACCCCCCCCCCCCCGGTAATTCTGAGCTTTTTAAATGTGTAAGAATTTATAATGTTAATATTGGCTGCTCTGAAACTATCCTTTTACGCGGGCTGTTTTGATCGGTGCTATACATGCTCTGTCTTTACGAGGAAAAGTAGAACGAGGACATGATCCGCAATCGATGCAAAAATGAGATTTACGTGATAAAGTGTTTTAATGACGACCTGCTTTTGGTCCCCGCCTTTCAGGGGCTGAAAGTAAACACCTTTCGGAAGGTACCATGAGGGTTCTTCGGCTGCCATTATAGTGAGAACACACACATCGTCATAGCCCCACGGTGCAAGTTACACTGAGTAATTGTATGGGGCAAATTTGGCGCCCCCTCCTGCCCCCCCCCCCCTTGCGCACGAGAGTGTATTACGCAATTGAACCTATGTGCCAGACTGTCGGCGTATAGTCTCTGGCGGCCGCGGCGAAGGCGGATGACTTGAAGCGTCACTTACAGCTGTACCAACAAGAAGTATACGACAAGGAGAGTTTAGGTGCCCTCGGATTTTTTGTGCGCAGTTATTCTAATTTATTGGCCTTTTATAAACAATTTATAAGCACCGGTTCACAGAAAAATGACCCTAATTTCCAAATTTACCATTTTTCTTGAGCGCAAATCACGTACCGTTATGAACCATTAATTTTTTGTTCATTCCGGAGCTACCGGAACGAAACTTTTAGTTACGAAATCAAGCAAACTTTAGGGTAATTCTATGGCAAACGCCCCAGACAGCAAGCTTGACCATCTCCGATTACACTACAAAAAATTATGGTCGACGACTTCACTACAGTATTCGTCGTTTTAAACAATTTTTTGAGAAAAAAATACTTTTTCTTTCACAGCAATTTTAATGTCATGGCTGCTGTGGGGAACCACGACCGCTCATAATTACAATAGACTTATTATATTGCAAAAAAAGGTACTCAGAATTTTTGCAAATTACCACGGAAGAATTCAGGATTTAAGAACCCATGATTTATTTTCCAAACATGGTTTGCTTAAAGCTAGTCAAGTATATTATTACAAATCGCTACAGTACATCAGAAATAATAACCTTTATAACACCTATACTCTTCACCCAGCGAGTCTGTACTGCCTGTGTGGTAGAAATAGAAAAACACCACAGATCCGTACTAATTATGGCAAACAACACTGATTTCCAGATTCCATGGCTCTTAAATAAAATTGAGGAAAACTATGATTGTAGCAGACAGTTGTCTAACAAATTCATTAAAAAATGCTTCTAGAACTTCGTATTGAATACTCTTAACCTGCCTGTTATTGCTTTTTTTTTTATGTCTGCAAATGTATTATTCCATTTAATATATGTTTACTGTATGTATACAAGATATACGTTCAACAATAATTTGTGTGTTTGCTAGCTACAAACAATTTTTTGTATTTAAGGATTCTACAGCATTACGAGAGAGCCTGTGAATATATGTATTGATCCCCACTCTCCTCACCCTACTCACGTTTCGAGTATATATTTGTGTGCATAAAATTGAATGTTACTGTTTTGATTTCTGTACTTCCGGATTGCCCCGTGAAGCAAGAGCCTCCGTCAGGCTGTAGCCTTTAGCTCTTGCTTCACTTTCCACAATTGGAAAGTGAAAGTGAATAAACTTGATAAACGTGAAACCTATGGATTGCGGTGAAAAATTCACAAAAATACAATATTGTACGGAACGTGCTAAAACGTTTCCAGAGGGTATAAAAAAAAACCGCGCTTCCTTTCATAACACATTCACAGCGGCTAGTGTGTCTCAATATGTGCTTTGCGGGGAAGCAATGCGGTGTTTTTGGACCATGGTTCGACATTTTTTACAACTGGTACAGCTTTTTCAGAGACAATGTGGCTGAATAGTTCCTTTATATTGTTGACGGTAAGTACGGAACAAAATGCGGGAGTCGGAAAGCCAGCAGTTTCGAAGCAAGTTTGGAAACATATATTGCTCATGTTCAGGAGCCTATCGCAGTGCGTGGCGGTCCATGTAAAATACAGTCTTAGGCTCATTTGAAAGAGTGTAGAAAGTGCACATATTTCTGAAAGTTTAATCTCAGCACTTTTCGTTTTGGGCGAGAAAATAATTTTTATATTGAGCGGCCACCGCGGTCTCAGTCGGCGGGCAGTAGGTTCGCTTCACTGCACTGACGATGTCCCCGCGGCAGGCCAGAGGTGCGGCGGCCACGCAGTTCGAGACACCCCATGCATCGTTTGTTTCCAAGTGTATTGTCGGGGCTAAGACACGTGATAACTCGCAACGCGCGCGGCAACCACATAACTCGCTGCCTCAGAATGACCATGCAGTGAAGCGGACCTACGGCCCGCCGACTGAAACCGTACATGGTGGCCGCTCAATGTAAAAATTATTTTCTCGCCCAAAACAAGAAGCGCCGAAATTAAACTTTCAAAAATATATCCACGTTCAACACTCTTTCAAATGAGCCTAATACTGTATTTTACATGGACCGCCACACACTACGATAAGCGCCTGAACATGAGCAATAATTCAATGTTGCCAAAGTTAATGTGTTTAGTGCTGCAAAACTGCTAGCTACACGACTCCCGCATTTTTTCCGCACTTACCGTCAACAATATAAACGAACAATTCAGTCGCATTGTCTCTGAAAAAGTTTTACCAGCTGTAACAAAATTTCTAACTATAGTGTCCAATAAAGTCGCATCGCTTCCCCGCAAAGCACATATTGAGACACACTGGCAGCCGTGAATGCGTTATTGAAAGGAGGCGCGTTTTTTTTTTCTAACCTCTGGAAACGTTTCAGCACGTTATGTATTTTTGCGAATTTTTCATTGCAATCTATAGATTTTCGCCACAGCTGGCCACGACGTTCAAATTGCTGTGAAAAAAAAAGTATTTTTTCTCAAAAAATTGGTTAATCATTGGCAGTGATTTTTAAGTCGAGCGTGATTTTAGGTCGAGTGCACTCTCTGGGACGTTCGGCGTTGAATACAACATTTGGTTATGAGTCCTGATATTTGCGCTGTGCGTGCGTGCGTGCGTGCGTGAGTGCGCGCGCGTGTGCGCGTTGCGCTCTTCAGCTAGCGCAAGCAACCAAGTGTAACCAAACATTCATTTGATTTCATTGTAGGGTTTAACGCGCCGACGCAATGCAGGCGACTAGGCGCGCCGTAGTGGGGGGCTCCTGATTAATTTTGACCACCTGGGGATCTTTAACGTGCACCGAAATCTCGTACAAACGGGCCTTTTTGCTTTTCGCCTCCATCAGAAAAGCGGCCGCCGCGGCCGGGAATCGAACCTGCGTCCTCGTGCTCAGTAACCAAACATTCAAGAACGAGACCACATGCGTCAAGTCGGTTGCTTACCTCTGCTGTGGACGAATTCCCTTGCATGTAGACCTCAGATGACCCCCCGTGCTTGCACACATAAACAACATTTGCGTACCTAAGTTTGCCATCAAGCTTGGTCAAGTCGGCGGAGAGTCGTGCGTTGACAACGCCAGCAGTGTTGCTTGCCTTCGTGACGAAAATGGAATAATTCGCCACTTGAAACTTCCTAAACGCTTGATCAAACTCAGCGTAGCAAATTTCGCAGCTAACTGAATCGGCATAGTGCTGGTGATGGGACGTACGTACGCGTGAGACCAGCTACAGCCGCCGCGGCATGTCGATCTGGCCCGGCTGCGTCGTTGAGTCGCAATACGCGCAGAATCCGGCAAAGCAGAAAGCGGAAGTTTGGAATGGTATAATGCCCAAGATATAATGCCCAAGAAAGTGCGCGTTCTGTGCTTCGGTACGGAAGGAAGGACCACACAAAGCAAGAAACATTTTTGTATTCCTTCTATTGTGAGAGTTTGCTTTCCCGAACGTTAACAATCACCACGTGTGGGAGCGTCCATTCGCGTGCGCGCACGTCAAAGAACTATCCGAGCGCTCAGCGCGGAACACTCGGAAGGATGAGAAGGGGAGAAACAACCAACACCGTATGTGAGCGTACACCTGCCGGCGCGCAAGAAGAGCGCGGAGAAGCAGAGTAGGTATACGGTTGTCTACTTCCACGTGTAGTAATCGTCAGCTTCCCAGCGCGCAGGCCAGCCGCGCGAACGCAGCGATACCGTCGACCGCCGTGTAAACTGCCCAAGACGGCGAAAAAAAAAAAAAAAAGGAAAATACCTCGGTAGGTGGCGCTAGCAATCGGAGTCGTGCGTAGAGCCATTTCCGGCCAGAGCGCACGACGTCGTGCTGATACGAAAACCAGCGACGAGAGACACAAATCAGCCCTTGTCTTCTCGTTTCGCACAGCTAGCAAGCTATCTCCCACGCCGCGACTACGCACTTCAACTCGCCAGCCTTGGCTCACCGAACAAAGGAAGGGACAAGTGTTTTCGCTCATTGACATTTATTACTGAATAATAAACATACAAAGAGCATGCAGGCTAGCCGGTTGAGAGCAAGGATCTGTTTCTTAGCCCGGGCAATTTAAGGGAATCAAGAGGTTCGACTCACCGTAACAACAATCCTCTCCGGGGCGTCTCAGCGCGCTCGCGATTGCTTCGGCGGACGCCGATGGCAGCCATTGTCGCATTCCTCTGTTTGCCCGATCCTCGAAGGAAGGAGGTCGCCAGGCGCGTCCTGTTACCTCGCTTCCCCAACACCAACCTCCCGCCGCTTGCATCCCGCGCGCTCTCGATGATATTGATGATATTTGGGCTGTGCCCTTTGAATCGCCGGCCCCAAGCAACGCCACCTAGAGACCTTCTCTGGGTGTCGTTGCCACAAGGCCCTCCTTCGGCGAGGAGGCAGATTCCCCTCGCCGACGTATCGCCCAGCAAGTTCCCGCGAGGAGCCAGCAGTGCGGCGAAGCCGAACGAAAGGAAACGCGCTATGGTAGTGTTCTCACATCCCGCCAACCTTAAACCTTTCCGTACGGTGGCAGGAATACAACGCGGGGACACCCTTACGCAATGTTCATAACCCAATGGTTCGCCCCGCCTAGTAGCTGTCCTCGCATTAGCCGTCATCAAACAGGCATCGTCAGCCACACGCACAATATAACGCTCAGGTGTCGCAGGTAACACCGTAGGTCAAGACTGCTGCGCCGGACGCTAAGGTGACAGTGAACAGGTTCGCTCGAACCGTCATCCGAAGCACAGAGGCAGTCTGTTAGTCGACAGATGTCTCCGGGGCCGCTTGCATCTCGTCCCGCTGAAAAGGCACTAGCAGGACCAATGAACCCCGGGCTGCAGAGCGAGCCAAGGGTTCGACGTAGCGCAGCGCAGGCCAACGCGAGCAATCGTCGCTCGCGCTGGCGCTCTTCTCAGTCGGTGGCGATGATCAGCAGGTCCGGTCCTGCCATGGCCGAAGACAGCAGGCCAGGGTCTCGAAAGGTAGGGCTGAAGCCAGCACAAGCAAGTGTAGCGACTGCGCTGACAGATGACGTCCGTGCAGCTGCTCCTCTCAGCCCGGACGCGCCGGGGGCGTATCACCAGGCCCAGGAGCCTCCGGACCGCGAACCGTGGCCCAGGCACCGAAGTGACGCCATCCGAGGCAGCATAGGACAGCAGCGGAAGGAAGCTCGCACGGAGCCTCAGCTAGGCCGCATTCAAGTAGCTGCCACGCCAGAACAGCTGCCCCCAGCTCTCGAACACTCGTAGGCCTGGAGCAGCAGGTGGCAGCGCAGACATCGCGTAACAAGCAAGCCTGGGTTACTCGGCTCAAATTGCGTGTCACAGCAAGCATTCCCTGAAGCCCCGAACTCAGGCAAGGACGAAACTTCAGCTTCGGCAGCTTGGCACGACGCCAAACGAGTGCGGTTGTCAAAATACGGCTTCCGACAGCGCACAAAGAAGCCTCACTTTCTTGAGGCGAAGGAAATTTTTTTCCCCCTGCTACGTGCAGAACCACTTAAAACAAGCATTACGACGACACGCACCCGGCATTCAGTGGAGAAGAGGGGCTGCTTTCCGTCCGTCGGCTCCCGAGCTACTTCCCCCTCGGTCGTGTACTCTCCCACGCGGTGCCGTCTCCGAAAAGCCTTCGCTACACGCACCTTTGGCAACGACCGGCAACCCAACGGAGGCTTGGCTCTGCTGCCACGTTCACACAGCCACGAAAAAAGCGTGAGACACATGGACGATTGGTGCATGCGAATCGCACGCAACTGATCGTTACGGCTGTCGCCACGACTAGTCGTACGCGTGAATTTGAGACACATGGTCCGATGCGCGCGTGCGATGCGTCGTCGGCGCCGCTCCGCCCACTGTTTTACTGCAAAGCAGTATAAGTCTAACCACCCAGTTTTCATTCCGGTGTCATCGATTTACTTGGCGCCGCTCCGGGGCTCCTCCTCACACCCAGTGACACCTCTTTCACAACTATTTCCCCCCTCACCTCCACCGATGCCCCTATGGTAAGTTGGCATTCGGCAGCAAACGGTGGTAGTGCGGTTATCGGATGATTGCGAAAAATGAACAGAGGCACGGATGGGCGAAAAAAAAGTGCTCTGCGATTACTGGCGATCAAATTTTCGCACAGCGCGAGCTGCAGTCTTCTCGGTCCTGGCGCATTCCTGCTGCGTCTCAAGAAGTGTTCGCGTCATCAGCGAACGTACGGCGGCGTGCGCTACTCTGCTGCTACCTCGAAGTGCGCCGACGCCGCCGGCCACCATGTTGCAAATCGTGTTTGAACCTCCCGCGCAAATGTCACGTGGTTTAGATTAGCCCCGCACAAGGGAGCAGCGAGCATGTTGTTGCTGTTGTTGCATATCGTGTTTGAACCGCCCGCGGAAACGTAACGTGGTTTGGATTTGCTGAGAATGGAACAGCGTCTGGGGAAAGTGTCAGGGGGAGGGCGCTCCTTGATGGCGGTGCATGAGACGTGTGAGGGAAAGGCAGTGAGAGAGATGATGCCGTAGCCGCACGTGTCGTACTCCACTTCACCCTTCGCCAGACGCTCCTCTCTGTTTTCTGTCTTTCGTCGCTGCCGCGTTCGCTCACTCGTTTACACGAATATAAACAGACGCCGCTCCCGCGAAGCCCAGGTAACGGCTGCCAAAACGCTTGCCCCCTATAACGACCGAAATCCGCCGTCACCGTTTCTACTAAAATTCACCTCGCCAACCCTGCGAATCCCTCCAGGTAGAAGAGAAACTTCCCCAGTTGGAACGCCGGCTTGAGCCCATATTTATTTTTCAGCTTGGAAGGCCTTCCAAGCGACATTTTCGCCGGTGTCTTTCACGCCTAAGTATGCGCCATCCCCGTTTGCCGGTTTAGGCTTGCATGGTTTGTGGGTATAAAAGGGGGATGCACCTCATGTAGTGTATGACTCCGCCGAAGCGCCGGACCCGTGACGTCAGTGCGCGCGCGTTTTGAAAGAGGATCGCGGTAAATGCGTGACATCATCTGCTTTTCTCACCGAGTTTTTGTCGTCACTGTAGTAATTTATGAGCAGATTAAGTCCGAAAAGTCATGGAAACGACTCGTGTCCGGTGTGGTTATTGTGTGCGTGCGCTGGCGGTGATTGCTATCGGTTGTTTATCTTGCGTCTATCATTTTAGAACTGATCGATTGTTCACACCTCACCCCACCAGTTCGTGGACGGCGCGAAATTTCGTAATTATGACATACGAATGAACAATTAAGTTTTAATATAGCGCGTAAAACAGCGACTGCGTCGTTAATATGTACAAGACTCACCATGTTACAAAGATCGATGCAGTTATACGTACCTGAAGTACTCGATATACTGAAGCATAGATTTTGTGAGGTACGCAACATAATGCGCGTTCGACGACGACGCGGAGAACAATTTTAGATTTTTAGATTATGCTGATGGGTAATAACAATGGCATCAAACACTCTTGTGTTTAGTAATGTGTGCACAAAAGTAGTGTGTGCACATTTTTGGGAAAAAGCGCTTTTAAGCTTAGTTCTGTTCAAGTCTCAACGCAATGCACTTCTAAACGAGTCTACGCAGGCGTTTCCAAATAGATGGTAAATTCTCCATTCCTGAAAAATGCTCTTTTGCAGCTGCCATGGCAATTGGGATTTTGAGAACGGCAATATAGGTTATAACAGGCTATCTCATTTCTTTCAGATTGTTATACACCCTAACACACAGCATTTGGAGTGTCATTTTACGATACTGGGGAAAATGCCTGTACAGGGAAAATTTTTGGCGTCATAGTTACAGCTCACGTTTTTATGCCCATTGCTTGAATTTACATCTGCTGGGGCAAGCTCAAAGAAATCGCAGTCCAAACAGCAAAAACGTTTGCTTTTTTCTTAATTATATGTGGGAGTGAATTATGCACACTATAATTTGGCTAGAGAACCGCCACTTATAAACAGAATTTGTTTATATTCCCTTTTACGCTGAAATGTTTATGAATGGAAAGTTGTAGTGTCATTAATGCAAATTCAAGTGCCAAAACAAGGGCATGATGCAGACAGTCTCATTGGCAGATGAACTCATGGATACGAGCTTAAAGTACCAATTTACAAATATGAAAAGGTTTTAGAACCCAGAAACATTAGAAGGCGCCTCCCCCACACCAACCAAAATAAACTGGGCTAAAACGTTTTGTGTGGTTTTGACATGGAGCTTCACCGAACACCAGAATGCAGAGTACGACAGGTGATTCCCTGCAGGCGTTCTATCTGGATTTACCACTAGGGCACTACCGCAGGTGTATGAAGACATTCACAGTGCCCGTACGCAGTTTTGTTCAATGTTTCCTCCACATTGTCACAATAACGCACTGCTAAGAACCTCGATATCTGACATTTCTCTCTGAAGTATGCTTTACAGCCCAGATGTTGAAACAGCTGCTTACACTTCTGTTCAGCTGCTTATTTATATACGCGAGGCACTTTCGACAAACTTGACACTCAGCCTTCTTTATCACATCAAAACAAAGTTGAATTTAATGAAAAGAAAGTTGCATTCAATAACCTCCCCATGCCCGTAATATGACAGTCACATTTTATCGTGCCTTACAATGAGCCTGAGATCCGAGATTCGAGATTCGACCATTCGACACGACACCAAGCCAGGGATGTGCTGCAAAATTGCAACTGCGGCGTCAATTGTAATTTTTTAATTACATATTACATACGTTGAATTACACTGCAAGCTTTGAATTGAAATCACATACAAGCACACCTGTAGTGAGAGGAAAATGTACACATCCTCAGTGAAAGAACAAAACATCCCATATGTGGCGCTGCCATGAGAAGTCCATTCAAGCACATAAGTAGCATATGATGCCACTTAGAACACTGCAGTGATTTCCCTTATACCTTACTTCCAAATGCTGCCGGGGCAAAGGGGCAGCATTTGGAAGCATTTGGGGCAAAGGGGCAGCATGGTTATACAAGTCGTTTTGTATTGCCAGCATTGAAAGCAGTTTCAAATGAAATAAAATCACCAAACAACGAGAAATATGATTGCAGGTCACGTAATGCTGCAAGACAATTTCAAGCTTATGCGCAGAAGGTTCCTACTCATCAGGCACAACGCCACAAATTAGACGTAAACAGAACAAAACGACATGAGCACATTTTGTACTGCAGCTAGTTATCGTAGCAGCCATTTAAAAAAAAATTTCTGTACTGCCGCGAGGCACAGTCCCTTCGTTGAAGCTTGTCGCTGAAACTTTCAGGCAGTCCGATAACTTAATCAGACAGCCTTGCCCTGGTGGTATTCAGCGTATCTTGTGAATTGTTGCAACATGTTGGCATTCGTTCAAAGGGTAGAAGAGTCTATTGTGGAAAGGCAGGGCACACATGGTAGCACCGTCAAAAAATTTGTTGATTGGACACTAAGTTAGCCTGCTAAATGTAGTTGTGCGGGCAGAACAGCCATTCTTACTAGAAAAAGAGACTTCCTTAAATTGAAATTGTTAACTGCAAGCTGGGGCAGATGGTGGTTTCTCCCTGGTCGATGCAAAAATGAGCGGGAAGTTTTTCTCTTTCCTTTGCGTGCATTCCCTGACAAGGCGTAAGCTCGTACTGACCTGTTTGCTTCCCCACGAACAGTACCACGTAATGTACCAGGAAATGTATTTCTTCTTCATGAGGAGATATTAGTTGCATAAATTGTCAGTGACAACGGAGAGCAGAGCCAGACACCCTCAACTTGTACGTTAATGTTCGTTTTGTGGGACAGTGATAGAATCCATGTGGACCCGGGACGTCAGTGGGGTGCTGCCCCGCAACACAAGGCGGCATGGCACGTCTCAAGCTCACCTGGACCGCTTCTGCGCTTCTGCGTTACCAGGGACTTCTTGCAGTGGGTGGTTAGATACGGTGTCGCACGTCTTTCTGACCATGGACTAGTGTCTTTCTCCATGTTAATCACCTTGGCTCGTGTGGAAAGAAAGACCATCAATCGCCGGATAACGAATCCTGACGCTGTTCACAAACCTCAACTCGTTGAAAAGGTAAACAAGACCATTGGCAACCTTAAAACCAACACTGCTGACGTGGTCGCATGAAAATATTTTAAGGCAAGAGTTGAGCGTGAGGCCACAAAGATAGGTGGGCGGAAGGCAGCCGAGCATAAAGTTACAGAGCGTCGCCTCTATAATACAAGATTGTATTTTCAATAATGCAAGATTGTGTAACCATCCCCCTTAGTTTTATGTTTCATGTTGCTCAGCCCTACATTGTTGACCAGCCATGTAAACAACCTTGGTATTGTTCCAGAAAAAAAAGCTGAATTCTGCTGCATAAAGCAAACATAGTGGGAGTATACACAGGTGACAAGCTGGCTGTAGGGCAGACCGCTATTCAACCTTTGGTGGACACTTAAAACAGCCGTTTGGAGCTTCGGAGCTGAAGACTGCAGCATGGTAAGCCTCAATCCATTTGCTGGATGCCGGAGAGGTCGTCATCTGCACTCCCACAGCTGTCGTCGTCTTCCTCCCCGAGGCTGATGATGATTGGCTCCACATGGTCGCTGAAGCCACGCGCCTCTCGGCACTTGTCCTCAATGCCAATGACATGCTCAGCAGCCTTGGCCCAGTTGTTTGGAGAAACATTCTCAGCTGCTGTGATGAGGAGCTTCTGCACACTGTCAATCTTGAAGTGAATGTTCAGCCTAGCAACTTCACCTTTCATCTGCGCCCAGATCAGCTCGATGGGGTTAAACTCGCATGGGGTTAAACACCTCAGAACGACGCACCCAGCCTTTTCTGCCGCGACATCAACCCTGAACTTCACAAACTGGCCTTTCACCAGCGCAACCAGTTCAAGAAGCTGCTTCTTTGTCATCGTTGCATCACACGGGATACCTTTTGATGTCAGCCAGGCGAGTATGTCAGGCTTGCGTGAGGACATGGTCGGGACAGTCTCCAGGCGCCTGGAGTGGTAGGACGCGTTGTCCATGACGACAACACTACCCTGGGGTAGCTTAGTGAGAACAGAGTCAAACCAAGCCTCGAAATGCTCGCCGTCCATTTCCTCGTGATAGTCTCCCGACTTCGCTCCTTTGAAGACGGACAGACAGCCGTCAGCAAAGCCGTCCTCGTTGCCGATGTGGGTGACTATCAGCCGCGCTCCTCTTCCGGATGGCCGTTTGAGTCCAGTTGTCAAGCTTCGCTGGAAAGTGTCCTGAGGCGATTTCGCTGTCTCGTCCCCCCAAGCCTTCGTCACGGTGTGGCCAGCGTTTACCCAAGTTTCGTCCGTGTAGAACACCTCGCAGTGCTGCTGCCTGTACTCAGCGATCTGACGAAGGTACCTCTGCCGCCAAGTCAGCACGTCCTGCCGCTCGATCATCATCGAGTTTCGTTCTCGTTTCTCGAGGACTAAACCGATGTCACTCAGGAGGCGGTGGATGGTCCACGTTCGATGGCTGTGGAGATGCTCACCCCTCCGAAATTCTTACGCAATCTTCTGTGCAGTAGGAGTCTCGTTGCGCCGGAAGAGATTGTGCACAATGTTTCTAGCGCGCACAAAGTGAAGCCGTCATACATCGCAGTGCGGCGTCTGCGGTTCTCGCTTCCGGGCCTTTTTCCGCGAAGTTGTTGTCAGCTTCGCGCCCGTCGCCTTCGCTTTGGATTTGATGTCCAAAATCTTGTGGAAACTGACACCTACTCACTTGTCTTGCGGCAAGTTTCTTTCACGCCAACGTGCGGGTGCTACTCTCGCAGCTTCATGTAGACGTTTAAAACTGCATGCTGAACGTGGCGACAAAGAACAATGCCGCTGCACATCTTCCTGTACAGATTCTTCGGCGTTGGTGGGCTCTTTGGGGGAGGTGAACTCGCCCCAGACCGCAAACGCGACGAAGAATCTGGAGTCGAAGAAACAGTAACAAATGCGGCTGCAGGTGGCACTTCGTAGTCATGCATGCTCCGCCAAAAAATCGACCTCGTACGAGACGTCCATGTTGGAGAATGAGACGGTGGAAAATGTGGGGACAAAAATACAATGCGCGAAGCAAAAAGGCCACTATACGCTAATACTTCGTAATTTCAAAGCTAGTGAATAATGCATACGTATGTAAAATACAACACGTAAGCCATAAAAAGTAAACTGAACTTTGTTATTTTTTCTTAATAAGGTTCTGTTTTGTCATTTTGCACCGGGTTTTAACTCGGAATGGCAATTTTTCATGATATTTTTACGTTTTGATGCACTTCAGTTGTGGTAATGTATCTCACATAGAAAATTTAAAATCCCAAGAACATTAAAGGAGCACTGACACGAAAATTTTATGTTACACTTTTATTGCTTTTATCGATGCTTAATGGCCTGGTGAACCTGAAGCAGCATTTCAAATACTTCAGCGCGCGATAGTTATTTATATTGAACGGCCTAAAAATCGTTTGTTTCAAATTCCCGCGCTTTCATTCCGAACGGCGCATATGACAGTCCCTGACTGACATCACCTCTTTGTGCGGACGTCACCAGCGCCCGCTTGAGAGGGTGTTGCGCCCGCTCGCCGCTCGTGGGGCCGCGCGCATGAAGTGACGTCACGAGCTTTTGACGAGAGCTGCCGCGTCACTTCTTTTGGCTTTCACTGGATGATGTCACGCTGGTGTCCCTTTGCTGAGTGCCGCTCCGCGCGCTGCTCCGTCGGCGCGATAAATGAGATCAAATTAAACTATGTTCCTCGCGTCGCAGGCCGCTCATATTTCAGACAGGGTATTCTGTTGAGCGAAGGAAGCGAACTGTGCAATAATATTAACGCCGAAAATTGGTGTCAGTGCTCCTTTAAGTTTACTTGTTTTGTTTTGGGGGGTTCTTTTATTTTGTGCTTCCAAAAATATTCGCAGTAACGCACTCTTTGCGCCGAGCGGAGGAACAGCCGGTAGGGGTGATGAAGTGCAAGGGCAACTTACGGTGCCGTTCTTAAGTTGTAACCGAGTATATCAAGCGGCTCCGGTGCAGCGTCAGACTTGGCTACTGCGCAATTGAGGCGCGCACCTGGGCACGCGCCGGCGCCAGTGCGTCTGCCGCGGCTATGACGCAACACAATCCAACACAATCCAGTTTAATCAAATCCAATCCAAGCCAAGCCAATTCAATCCAATGTCCCTCGCGCTTGCGCAGAACGGCCCTTCACTCCACACGCGAAACTGCTCAACCTCGGCCAGTGTAGCTTACGCTACAATAAATTATCAAAGCTGCACTTCTCTCTGCCGTTTCGCTTCATTTTTTTCGTGACGTTAAGGAGGCCATCACAAAGAGTCCAGACTGAGTGGGGGGCCAATTCTCGACTTCACTCGATAGCCGCCATTTTCCTGAAAGGCAGTTCTCATCGGCTTTCACTTTCGTCGCAAAGATTGGAAACATATTGGAAAGTCTCTTTTTTTTACTCCATCTTGGTACGGCCGCGCCCAACCAAAGTCAGCCATTCAGCCCCACCCATCTATGCCGCCCTAGCGACATTTCCGATGAGGTACTGCGTGGGCATATCCTAGCATCAAGGAACAGAATAACGCGCCGTCGTTATTCTCACTGCTCTAGCGCAGCACCGAACTAGACTCTGCCCACAACGGGTTCGAGCGAACCACGGCTCTCGCTGCGCATGTACAAACACTACACTGCACTACGCACCTAGCCCCAGGGGCAAACACCCGTCATCGCCGGCCCAGTCCGTCATCGGGCGGCAGTTAGCGTCCGCCTGCGAATGCGCCGACGCGACGCGATGCTCGCTGAGGTCATAGTCCCGTCTTTACCGCGCTACTTGACCATGTTTCACAGGTCGAACCAACTAGCCCACATTTACGCGTTGACAAGTCCCCAATGGAGTCCTGGACTGAGGGCCCCACACCACATTACGATGCTGTCAGTAAAGTTTATCCTCCTCCTCCTCCCGGTGTACAGGTTTTCACGCTTTCGGCATTTTTTGTGTTAATAAGCAACCGATATTGCTGCTAGTGGTATATTTCTATTCACGACACCCAAATCTACCAATAGAGGCCAACTAAAACATAGCACCAAAGCAACCACGCATCACGATGGCGCCAAACACGCCTCTCGATCCTCAGTCGAATAACATGCAATAAAATATTGCAGGAACTAATCCCAAGTGGAAAGGGTCGGATAAAGTCTTAAACCGCTCTGCTATACATCGGGATTTATTGAAGTCGGCTTCATGACTGTGCGCGGACGCGTTGCTGGAAAGACATTTTTTCTGGCGCCACATAAACAGCTTTAACATAAAGTAGGAAGGTCCAAGGTCCTCTTAATAAATACCTCCATAAGACCCCATGTATCCCAGTATAGTGCTATACCCCGTAACCCTTAACTATTCACAAATTATTTTCCAGCAAGTTGTTTTACCCTTACCAAAACATATACAGTGAAATCTCGTTGATACGTTTTTCACGGGAACCGGAAAATAAAACGTATCCGAAAATCGTATTATCCAAATAGGTTAAAAAAGAAGAAAAATATACATGCTCCTTAAGCAACTCACTTTTATGGAGTAACATTGAAGTAACTGCTTACTTTGTGCTGCCCTTTCTTCTTTTAAATGTCCAGGAGTAAATTCTTCTAAAACGCACAAAAAAAAAAAGCTGCCGGTCTTTGTTGGCAGCTTTTCGCAGACACTGGCAGACACTGCCTTTTGGCAGTGTCTGCCAGTGTCTGCCTTTTGGCAGCTTTGGCAGCAGCTGGCAGACACTGCCTTTTACGACAATCTGTGTAGTGCAGTAAATCGGTGAAGGCAGCCTCCAGATACTTGAAAGTTTTGAAGACCCAAGGAGAGCGTGATTTTGTCAACTGTTTCGCGTTGGACTGACCCGTTGAAGTTTACTCCTGTCGCTCTAGCTTCCTTGAACCATGTAAGCAGGATATTTTCCTTTTACTCATGCATAGCACCTCGCATTTGTCTTACACCAGGTCCAGAAACTTGCAGCTTCTTTAGAATTACTCTTGCTGACCGACAATACACTCTTAATCTGGTTCCACGTAGGATCCACTTAGTAACTGGAACTTTTTTGCAAAAAAGTTCCAGTTATATATTTGGAACAGTGTTCCACATACCCTGAAAATTAAGTGGAACAGTGCACCACATATTTTTGCAACTAAATTATGTGGATCGGTGTTCCAAATAAAAGTATGCGGATCACTGTTCCAAATAAAAGGGTACTTTAAGTTACTGGAACAGTGATCCATGTAAAATGATTATAAATTTATCCGGTGCGCCGTTCCAGGTACCTTCAGACCAGCTGTTTATATAAAACGGTGTTCCTATAGACATGGGGAAGCTGTCTATGGGACTCCACTTTTCCAATATTTCTGCTTTCCTGTCGGTATACCCCGAGGTCGTAATCCAGGCTGGCGGATGCATTGGTATCAGCAGGAAACCGCAAGCACCATTTTAACACAGCCTTGATATATGACCCGCAATGATACCAACAATTGGAAAGCAGAAACCATCGCAGCAGTGTGGTCCCTGACTGTTCCCAACAGTTGCCTATAGGAGCACAGTTCTATATAAAAGTTGGTCTGAGGCACCTAGAGCGGCACACAGTCTTTGGCGTCACCCGCAGAATCCTGTGCCGAGTGTTAGCTGCATGTAAAAGAAACAATGTACTTGCATTAAAATACGCACGAAACCAACTATTATGACTCATACACTGCTTTTCAATATACTTTACAACTTTATTGGGTGTTAGTATGCATACATTTCAGATATGAATAGCTGTCTATTTTAAATTGCACAGAAAATGACCAACGTACAAGGAATAAATACCATAACGATTGCACTAGGCTCCAAGTGGCATTTTCGCATATTCACCTTTACTCTAAAACCTGGTTAATAAAGACGGTATTATGGGCAACTGCTTCACAAATAAATAGACGTGCGCGTCTACCGCGGCACTGACACAGACATTATACAACAGTGAGCATCAAATATGCTGTCTTATCAGATAAACCAAGGTAATTCAAAGGCGGAATTACCCATTCGCTTGCCATACTATGTTTACACATAACTGTTTGCGAAAATGCAGTTTGCTATTAAATTGTACGGAAAGGCCTAAAAACAAGACATACACGGTTGTATTACCACAAGCCTATAACAGTGCAGTGCAAGAGCTTAGGAAAAGAACGCTCGAGCAAACATTAACGATAAAACATTTTGACACGAGGTCACATGTGGCAGTATGCCACAAATTAAAACATGAATATTAATGATAGTACAGTTTCCTGACACCAGACGTAAGTGTAACATCAAGCTATTTTCAGCCAAAACAGACTTTATGAGCGTCCTGAAAAGACGTTTCACTTAAGGCACGTTACTTGCCCAAACAATTTGTAGTTTAAAATAATTCATCCCAAGAAATCTCACAAAAGCCAACGTGAATCTTATCTAATTTTTCAAACCAGGTAGCTGGGAGCATGTTACACATATTAAAATTTAACAAGCAGACTAATTATATACGTCATCAGTTCAAGCGGGAACAAGTCAGACATCCTTAAGGAGCAAACAAGCCAGCGTTGAATCATACAGGTGACCAGTTTTACAAAGCAGACTTGAAAGCATTTTTTCCAGCCTCAACATTTTACCTTAGGTAAAATTCACAGTTGCGTGCTATAAAAACCCTCCCGTCTTGCTGTCAGTGTAATTGCTACCAAAGCCCTGCTTCTGCCAAGCAAGAAATGCAACTTTGTTCAAAGTGGAAAACTTGTTCAAGCCAAATACGCACATTTTAAATGCTTCTACGGCATGGGTGTCACCTCACATACAGTACTAAAATTTATCAATGAAGGCGGAAGCCATCTGCAGTAAATAAGCACTGTCACTTTTGCATCAGCAGCAGCACTGCCACGAAAAATCTCATGAGCTACACTTGAATAATAAGGACGTTACAATGCGGTGCCATGAACTACATTAACACCCACTATAGATTAAAAGGCAGCCTGCGCATTGTGCCAATGACAAAAAATCGTAAAGCAAGGCACGACTTCAGTGTTCAGTTGACATGAAACTTGCATGTGCCAGTAACTTAAACCTCTTCATCTGACCTCACCCCCTTCATGCCTTCTATCTGACCTCCTTCATGCCTTTCAAGAGATACTTTAACCTCTACCAATAATTTAAAATCCCAAGTAGAGCTGAACCCTTCAAGTATTTCAACAGAGTCTCCAACTTAAATGACACCAGGCCACTGTCAAATTTCTCATGCTTTCCGAGAACTCGCTGCAAAAGTCCCAAGAACTCTCCAAAGGTACATAACCATAAGAACATGACGCGATGAAAAAGATGACATATGCGGCGAAGAGGATGACCACATCCCGAAGTGACAATGCAGGCGGCGCATCCGTGATGTGTTTCTTGCGGGCAATATTGATGCCGCCAGTCCCTTCTGTCAGAATAACCGGGCCTCGAGAAGACTTACTGCTCACCTCATGTACCTTCAGGGAAACAAGAAAATTTTGTTACATGGTTGCCTTAAATGAGTGAGTTTCTTAGGCCCTTTCATAACACAGTAACTGATTTAAAATAAGTGATTTCTTGGGTTTTTTCTGGGAGTGCTGCTAAAGGTGAAAGTGCGCTAAACAATAACACCACAGACAATCAATGAAATTGCCCTGATTCTGGAAAGTATCCGACTTTGCTGCCTCGGTATCCTGAATATAACGTTTTTTATCCTTGAGAGGTTTCGTTTATTAATCAAATAATAATTACTATAATCACCTTTCGGCATTATATTTTACACACCTTCTCTCTGCAAAAATGTTCTCTGTACTGTATAATGTGCTCCCTAGAATGCTGTAGTGAGGCTGGCTTAATATAACTTACAGCTAAACGATGTTTCTACCGCAAAGAAATAAATGGCCAGTTATAGAAAATCATAAATATCGCACTGTGGCAGAAATTTTTTCTGGAATTATTTCCATCTAAAATATTTCCCTCTCGATGTATATTCCTCTATGGTGCGTAGTGGTATGAGCCAGAAGTTGAGCTCACTAATGCTAAACTAGGGTGTTGCACAATTTTCTTATAAATCACAACTCCTGCACATTTTATTGCAGACGTCACTTTCTGTACTCCAAACAATTCCCTTCAAAAAATAATCACCCCTTATTTAGCCACCCATCAAAATCCAATGAAGCATTACTCATGCTACACCTGTATTTGGGAGTATTATTGGTACTAAGGGCATATTAAAAGAGGGAAATTTAAATCTTCAGTTGCCACCGTATTGTTGTAGCAGCAACCACATCGGGCGTGTCCGTGGTGCTGGCAAATCCCCGCAACAACTCTCAAGGTGTAAAAGCTAAATATTTACAAAACTAAATACAAAATAGTGAACTTTTGGCCACTCTTGGAGCATCCGTAATAGGCGGAATGAGAACACAATGGCCAATATTGGCGTTCATGATAACTTCTTAACAGTGAGATTTTATCAGGATGAACAGTCCCAGAAATTGAGCCCCGCAAAAACAAAATGCTAGCTTACCCAACCAAAATTAAGATCCGGGTGTTTCTGCCACGGCCGTCTTAAAGTGCACTTCCAGGAAAGTTTTGGTAACGTGTTCCGAAAAGCTCCTACTGTCACCTTGAACCACAGGCCAAGTTGTCACTGAAAAGAAGTTTCAAACCATTATTTATAAACCAACTACCTAAAAATGCGCCGTAAAAGACCCAAAAATGGCAGTGCGTACTTACTTGTAGAATGCAATTATTTCACCCCGTGCAAGAGCTTTAATGTGTTGCCTTGTGATCATACACTTCCAAGAAGGGGTCCAAATACAATTAAAATGGCCATATGGATTCCTTTTCCCGCTGTTTTAGGTCTATGTTCGGCCTGTTGCCTAGAAAATAAACAGTACAAAAATATCAGAGAATAAATTTATGCCTTGATTTACCCAGGGAGCACGAGAAAATTTTGAACAATGTCTGATTTGTTCCACGAAACTCGAATGTTTTTTTTTTACAGCGGAAGCCCTGGTAATCTTTTCATGCTAAACAATTTGAGATATAAAATATCTGAACATACTTTAAGCTCACCTGTTCTTGGTGTATGCGAACTGGTGAATATGTGCACAATATGCACAACTCAAAAGGTACTCTTTTGTAGCTTATGAGCTCCACAGGGCATTCATAATCCGCCACACTCTCCCCAACGACCCTTCAGCATGCCAAAGATGTCTTCAGCCATAGTGAATTCCCCAGCCATGACTTCGCAGGAGCATGTAAGTTATGGAAATAATTTGTTTTCATTGTTTTTTGCAGAGGAACAAAAACATCTGTCACAACCTATCAGTGCAGGGCCAAATGTCTCCACGGTCAGCCATAGACTGTTTCTGAACAGGTCATAGAGTATGAATACAGAATGTGGCTCTGCTTTTGCAGTATAATTTCTACGTTCAAAGGAGAACAGAAATGGATTAACGTTTGGTGTACATAATGATGCAACAACTTTGACCCTAAGCGTTTTGAAAATTATTCCAACTCTCGAGCTGCCACTGACATTGATAGCATAAAAATGCAGGAATGGATTATTTTTAAGCTTACTTTGTGATGTTAAAACTTTTAATAGTCCACACGTGAGCTTTATGGGTAATTATTCTGAGCTCTCAGGTTACCACTGACATTGACAGCATAGAAACGGCACCACACTTTCTGCGTGATCCCACCTGCCTTCCCCTCCACAAAAGGAACGTTTTGTCACTACGCTACTGCTCAGACAACCACTTTCCCTTGCATTTCACTACACGTCAGGGAGCCAACTTACGTTGACTAGTGTAAATAGAACATCTGAATACATCGAAGGCATTGGAAGAAACCGGGAATAACTACACACACAGCACAGATAAGCAGTGCTGCCGCTAACACCTTGAACGCACATTAACATTAGGCGGAATAGCGTGATTAGCACAGTAAATCTATAGCTCTCAGCAGACCAACACAACGCAATTAACACGAAAGTTTGAAAATACCGATAAGTCTAAAGACAGACGCTCTGAAAAACAAGTTGTGCAGTGTGTGCGCGCGAGACAATGGCGTGCGACTAACCCGAGAAGATTCAGTACCGCTGACAGGTACAGCAACCGTCAATATGCAACTAAGCAACACCACGCCATAAGGGGACATGCAGACTCGAGAAATGCGCACACCAGCAACTTTCTAAATAGCACTAGCTAATGTACGCAGTTGGAAATGTCAAGCCGACTCCGACCCACGAACACACAAGCTTAAAGGGGCACTGACACAAAATTCTGAAGGCGAGATAACTTCGGAGATAGATTGGTGGGAACACATATACATCATCTGCAAAATATCAGCGGCGAATACAGCCTAGAACATATTTAAAATCGATTTTAAAGTGTGCGAAACGCAACCGAGCAGCCAACCGAGGACCACGCGCAATCGACATCCCGAGGATATTGTGTAAATAAACAACACCCAAACACGTCACGAGTTTGTGTTTGCCGCTTCCGCACTGCCGGCGTTTTTCGCCGGCTCGCCCGGCTCGCCGCTCCAATCGCAGGGCCGGAGGGCGGAGCTTCTGCTCTCGAGAACGAACGACCCGATCGTTGGCGGCGGAGGCGCCGGGATTTCGTCAGCTCATCGGGCAGCTGGCCGCGACCAAAGTTCTACAGCGATTCCATGCAGGCACTCTGTTTCTATTACTGTTTATTGCCATTGGATGCGAAAACGCGCCGGAGGCGCGAAAAGCCCACTGAGCTAGCCGCACGGTCGCTGTGCAGGCGGCGGCCACGGCCGCGAAGTGGCCCAGGCCGGCGCAGGTAGCCCGAGTGATAGCTTGTTACCGCTGCACGAAATTGTCCCCAAGTCCCGACCATGGTGGCTTACATGAGAAAGGAGTTAATGATGCGATGGCGGGTTGCATTAAAAATTGTCATCTGCACCGCTTACGATAGCGGCACTCGAATATCCGCCGCAGTGCTAAGCCGAACACATCTGTAGGCGGACCTGTAGGCAGACCGGCCGGCTGCTCCCAGCGCGCGTCTTGCCACCCACCGTCTCGAGCGTCGCGCGTCGTTCTTTAGCCGCGGTAGCATTTGCACTCGCAGCGCCTGCGTCACATCCACGGTCGCTTTTTAATTAAGCGCCTCACGAGATCAGTACGTGGGGGCATTCGCAGAAACTGCCGTCGATGCGGATTCGGCAGTGCTACGGCGGCTCTGCTCTGTGATATCCCTCCGGCGGTCACGTGGTCAGCTTTGTTCACACAAAATCCACAAAATCCATCATTTCGCGGCACTCGCTGAAACCGAAACTGCGACTGGCCGCATTGAAAATGCCTCTAATTTGTGGTCTCTCTACCTCACAATATGCATAACGCTAGCTTTGCACAAGGCAGGCATTCATGCACACTGCGAGGAACCACCGTGGGTTCGGGCTAGTTGAGCACGCTCACGATACTGAAACGCCGTCGCGCCAAATCAACACCGCCTCTGTTGGGCAGGTGGAGAAAGGGGCGACAAAGGAATATGCCCAGGGTACGGAGGGAAGACGTTTATTTTATACTAACATTCTAGTCACATATTTTACAGTCACAATTACACAATTTACAGTACAGGTACGTACTTCCCGTTAGGTGAAAGGGGCGATGGGGCGCCACGCGCAAGTGCGCACGTTTCGTCGGCGCAGAGCCAGTGGGCTCTTCTGTCAGGGCAAATTCCGGGGTGCACGCACGTTGTGCGCGCGCGCATCGCCGTGCTGGCCAGATCGGCTCGCAGCAGCGAGGGAGACGGGGCCCATTCGCTCACAGGCGCGTACCGCACGGCGTGTTCGTCGAGTGGTAGGTACGGCCTTACTATATGCAAGCGTAGGGACAACAGGAGCAGCCTTGGGCACGGGCCGCAGCCGGAAGGGCTGGTGGGCTTTCGCCGGCGCCACAGAGTGGCAGCCGGCTGGTAAAGAAAGCGTCACATACCTTCGGCCAACGCCTTCGGCGTCCTGGAAGCGTCTCCCCGAACGCACCCCCGCGCAGGGCGCGCGTTCGCCTCCCGGCGAGAGTCGGGTTCGGGCCTCGTTCAAACGGACCAATGAGGTGAGGTTAGCTCCGCTACCAGGGCGGAGCGCCCGCTGCGTGACAGTGTTTTATCGCCGCAACGGTCTCTGCAGGCTTCACCTCACGCAAGAGTTTGAGAGACGGCTCGGCTCTACGCAGTGGCGCCAAGACGAGCCGGAATTTTCGGGGAGAGAGGGGAAAGGCGCCGCGCGACGCCACAAACCCAGTGATCGCGCAATGGCTTGGGCGTCAGGATCCCCACACTCCCCTCTCCTTAAATGCCCTCGCCGGTCTGAGAAGAGTTGACCGGCCATCGCCCAGGCATGCAAAAGACGGCGAAGAGTAGAAAAGTATGCATGCACAGGGCAGTCTCAGTCCCCAGCCCATACAAAATATTTACAAACTACACTACCAACACTACCCCCCTCCAGCACGAATGATACACACAGGAAACTACACGCGACACTGAGATACATAATCGGTTCCACATGCATACACAAAATGAAGCTATTGAAATATACAATTACAATGAACGCGACACTATGATAATAACAATAATGGTAATAATAGTATATACATGCAGGACGATACTATGCTACATAGGATTACAAGAAAAAAAGAAACACGCACTACGACAATAAAGAATTAGGACAAAAGAGACGGCACAGGCATGCTATACAAACTACGCTGCGGTGCGAAAATAATATTTGCAAAAAAAATTCGGGAGACACCGTTCCGCGGGGCTTTTGCAAAGTTCGGCGGTTGGGAGCACAAAAGTTTTTCGGGGAAACGTTCGTTGTGGAAAATCGAGGAGAGAAGATGGTGGGCACCAGTACCGGAACGACCTCACCGTTGCGCGAGATAGCAGCTCCACGAGGGGGGTACCAGCCAGGAGGACATGCGGCTGGAGCAGCCAGCCGACAGGTATGATGACCGCGAGGGCGCTGCTCAGTTGTAGACCCCGCGTGGCACTCGATGGGTGCCCGCCAAGGAGTGACCTGCGCTGGTGGTCGCCGCTGCTCTGCGTGAGCGAGGCAGCATCCGGACGACAGTTGTTGAGCCCTGGTGCCCATGACGCATGGTGCGGTTCTGATGACCCCACCATATTGTCCGCATCTGGAGAGGGCACCTATGCCGCAACTCGCAACTGGCCGCCAGTCCCGCCCTCGTCGGTGCAGCGCAGCCCGGCCACGTTCGCCAGCTGAAGGCGGTGCGCAGGGGGTACATGCCGTTGACCGCCGAGTCAGCACAACTGTTCAGGGCCCGGTCAAGATCACGGCGCGGGAAACCCCCTCCCCATCCGTCGGTTACTCTGCCCGCGGACCTTTAACCACACCGGCGAGGCACGACATGACGGAGGGCGCACTGGACGAAGCAGAAGCCACTCGCGGAATGCACCGTTGGGTTCGCTGAAGCCGGCAGAAGCACACACCAAACGCACTCACGAACGCCTCCACAACACGCGCGTCACAGTGTTCGTGCCACCGGGGCCAAGTCCCTTCGCAACAACGCGGTGCGCCCCACTCGTAGCGTACGCCCGGCCCGCGTTTTCCAGGAAAACACAACCCCCCGTTGGCATTGAGTATATGGTCCCCCAAAGTCTGGCCTGCTCTCCCAACCGCACACAGTTCACGCAACGGCCTCCAGTACGCGCTGCTCGCCCCGAACACCGGGGCCGTGGACGGCCGAAATCCGACACCTTCAAAACAAGACTATAACTCTCGACCCTGGCTGCGCGCGAAAGCCAAAGACAGTCCTCGAAGGGCACTCCCGCGACCGACACAGCCGCCGCTTTTCGGGATTCGCTCTTTCGTCAAGACTGCGCCTGAGTAAAAAAACAGAAGAGAAGTAAACTAGCCCTGCTCACTGCTAAACTGGATAAAAAAAAGAAAAGAAACGTACACAGCACTTCGTCCCGCATGCGCAGACTAAGGGGGTTCCTGTACCAAATAAATAAAGTTAAAGCATTGGAAAAAGAAAACACTACATCGTGCACCGACAACACACACACACATAAAAAAGAAAACAACCCTAACGCCTTCAACGAGGCTAACACACGAACCGTACCGAACCCAGAAACTAAGCCAACAAAATGGGTTCATGCTACATCACGCGGTACAACGCTCAAAACTAAGCGGAACACTTCCTCACCCTGTGCATTAAACCAGTGCTCTAAACAATAACAAAACAAATTAGGACAAGATACATTATGTGCAGTCATCAACGCCCAAATGGGGACACACTAATACAGACAGTGCCACGTAACATGCACACTCTTACAAACCGAGTAAAAAGAGAAAACATGCGCTTACAGCTTTGCTGGAGGGGAGAGACAACTGACCACACAGATTGGGCTGGGGCGGCCGGGGCGGCCGCGCTGACTGAGACTGAGAGAAGCGAAGTCAGCACGGGGGTGAAAGCGCCTGCCGTTTAGTGTGCTATGATCACTGAGGTGACCTCTTCCTGAGATTGTACCGATGAGCCGGCCGAGAGCAGCCTGGATCAGCGGGGATGCCTCGTTATCACCGCGCAGAGCCACTGTGCTCTAGCGCCAAATGGTCAGCCCGTGACACCACGTAAGTAAAGCTCTGCTTGCTTCTGGGCAAAGGTCCCTTCAAGTCGCAAGCGACTACCTGCCATGGACGCACACTGTCAAATGGCTTCACAATTCCAGGCGGCTTCCCACCGTGCGCCCTCGCCGTTTGACAGACATGGCAGGACCGGCAACAGCGAAAATGTCTTGCCTCGTCCCGGGCCAGGTCACGGAGCGACTCAGTTTACCAAAACTTTGGAGCCGCCTAAATGATCGGCCAATGGTTGGTCATGAGCGTAGCGCAGCAGTGCGCACCTCAAACTTTTGGGGGTTACCATACTGAATGGGCCAATTGCCTCATTATCGGCGGCTACGTACTTCAGCACGAGTCTTTCACCGACCAGCAGAAATGAGTCCCCCGGGGCGTCGGCGACACACGCTGACTTCAGCCCCCCTCCCGCGCCTGCCACAAGACAAGTAGCATCTCGGCGCACGCCCGCAGCAGGACAAGCTACGTCTCGGCGTCTAAAAAAAATCAAACAAAAAAAATTGTCTCCCAGAGACCGTCGCACATCCGGCGACAAAACGGGTCATTCTGCTAGCCGGCTACTAGCTCTTTTCGGCTCAATACAGCCGCCTTGCAGCGGGCATCGCTTCCCCCTCCTGATTTTACAGCCGAGGCCCGTCCGCTTTCCGGCGGCATGGAGTTCGCGAAAAAGCGCCTGCCCCTCTCTGCGGGGTGTCCGCGCGCTCCTTCTCAACTCTGGGCCCTCTTCCTCTACTGAACGGCTGTCAATTTTGCCTCCTTTACTGGCACACGCTTTTGCGCCGCCGGCTAAAGTCACACTTGGACAATGAACCTCGATATATTACGAAGCACGAGATAGCGCGTCAACTACCACGATCGTGCTCTACTCTCAGGGGACGGCAACAAGCATATATCTTGCGTGCACTACTCCGAGTGGCGGCTGTGGCCTTTCTCCCGGAATACGTATACCGCCGCTCCAGTGGGGCGCGGTTGAACCGTCGCACTGCCCCGTGGGGCTGCGTTAACGAGGGGTGCACGCACACTCGCGTACGGAGGGGCAGTCGCCTCGTCCCCGTAGCAGCTACCGCTAGCGGATAAGCATTAAGACTGATTGCGGTTGCGTACACAGCTTAATTAGCGGCCAAAGGCTAATGAGCCAATGGCCCCACGTTGGGCGCCAGTTTGTGGTCTCTCTACCTCACAATATGCATAACGCTAGCTTTGCACAAGGCAGGCATTCATGCACACTGCGAGGAACCACCGTGGGTTCGGGCTAGTTGAGCACGCTCACGATACTGAAACGCCGTCGCGCCAAATCAACACCGCCTCTGTTGGGCAGGTGGAGAAAGGGGCGACAAAGGAATATGCCCAGGGTACGGAGGGAAGACGTTTATTTTATACTAACATTCTAGTCACATATTTTACAGTCACAATTACACAATTTACAGTACAGGTACGTACTTCCCGTTAGGTGAAAGGGGCGATGGGGCGCCACGCGCAAGTGCGCACGTTTCGTCGGCGCAGAGCCAGTGGGCTCTTCTGTCAGGGCAAATTCCGGGGTGCACGCACGTTGTGCGCGCGCGCATCGCCGTGCTGGCCAGATCGGCTCGCAGCAGCGAGGGAGACGGGGCCCATTCGCTCACAGGCGCGTACCGCACGGCGTGTTCGTCGAGTGGTAGGTACGGCCTTACTATATGCAAGCGTAGGGACAACAGGAGCAGCCTTGGGCACGGGCCGCAGCCGGAAGGGCTGGTGGGCTTTCGCCGGCGCCACAGAGTGGCAGCCGGCTGGTAAAGAAAGCGTCACATACCTTCGGCCAACGCCTTCGGCGTCCTGGAAGCGTCTCCCCGAACGCACCCCCGCGCAGGGCGCGCGTTCGCCTCCCGGCGAGAGTCGGGTTCGGGCCTCGTTCAAACGGACCAATGAGGTGAGGTTAGCTCCGCTACCAGGGCGGAGCGCCCGCTGCGTGACAGTGTTTTATCGCCGCAACGGTCTCTGCAGGCTTCACCTCACGCAAGAGTTTGAGAGACGGCTCGGCTCTACGCAGTGGCGCCAAGACGAGCCGGAATTTTCGGGGAGAGAGGGGAAAGGCGCCGCGCGACGCCACAAACCCAGTGATCGCGCAATGGCTTGGGCGTCAGGATCCCCACAAATTAAACAACCGTCACACGCTGAAGCAAATGAGGCTTCTACAGGTTATAAGTAGGTCGCTAGCTACTTGTCGCAACAAAAAAAAAACAAGGTGCAAAATGTTTGTGTAAGTGCCCCTTTAAAGTAAATAACGGCCGCAAACGTTTCTCGCATCGAACAGGCAGCGGAGCGGAACGTTTATCGGACGCAGTAATGAACAAGTCAATGAACAACAACCGTTACCAGAACATAAATAAGCAGCACTGACCTTTTTTGCGCCTCCTGGAAAACCTTCACTTCGTCGAACAGTAAATACAGCCCGAAGAAATGAAGAAATCCGCAGTTTCATGCCACAACCAAACTGGTAACCGTTCCCGCCAGTCTTACCGACATTTAATCTAGTACATCAGGCGCATAACGCGAGCAGTCGAGAAAACCGCTATGGAACGCCACTAGTGGCACTGCATGCGGAAGAACAAAAACTGGCTTGCTTAAACTTTGAGACGTAGGGGCGCTGAGGTCGTTAAAGGAGCCATGAAGAGAAAACACAAGTTTGGTTCATTCAAAAGATTGTCTCGTTAGAATCATACTGACACCACTTTTAACGTAAACTTCGCTCAAATAAGCTACATAATTAGGAAAAACGGGAATGGTCATGCGACCCACCAGCTCATTTCCCGCAACAGAACCTGTGATGTCACATGGGCTAAGCCCTGCGATTGGCGGAGGCTGGCAGAAGCAGACGCAAATTAGGTAGAGCTTACAAACTAGACGAACGAGCGATTTGCGCTTAAATTTAGGGCACATTCTTTACAAAGCAATAGGAATGATGGGACAAACAGTGGAAGTTACGAAAGCACATGTAAACATAGAAGTACTGATGCGTTCTGCTGTTCGTACTGCGCACAGCATGCTTTGGTTTAGCTGCACAGCACTACGGGGCTTGGGGTTGTCTCAGACGACACTGGCCGATTGACGCAAGCAACGGTGTCTTACGTGACCCCATTTGTCGAGCGAGCACTGTTTCAGGGAACGAATATTTTCTCCCAGAACAAAAACAAGCCAGGTTTAAATGCGGGCAAAAACAAACCAAACGCTTGCCACGGTATGGTGGCGCCATCTAGGTTACGGAACGTAAAGAAACGCGGGAACAAACCAACACCGCTATAGGGCGGAGACAACCTTTGAACGGTCCCGTGCCGCCGCAATTGGGCCAACGGGCTCAACGCGTTATTCTTTTCGTTTCCCACGAGACCTAGCAACGCGAAACAGACAATATGATTCAAACTTCTTCAGTAAACCGCGTTGCGGCGATAATTTTAGCGCGGTTTTGACACAATGACTTGCTTTGGCGGCGAGCGAGCAACCGAACATGGCGGCGCCAGCGTTACGTGTCTCTACCCTGTACGGCGGATGCGTGAATGAAGGTACTCTAGGCCCCCTTCTAGCCACTGTAGCAGAGCGGTCGATTCCCGTGATGTCACTTGGGGCCACGAAAACGCACGATTGAGCGGGAAAATCAAAATTTTAACCTAAATTGTTTAATTTCTCAGTGAATAAAGCACCGTTTGTATCCGGACAAGCGCTGGGGGCACTATAAAACACGAAATCTTTCGGTTAAAACCAACTTGCATTTTCTCTTCATGGCTCCTTTAAAGGTGTTCACGCAGTCCCGTTTTTCCCTCATCGTCGTTGTACCCTTTGCCGTCCCACTATACCATGCATCAACGCAAGCGGCGCTGCCTTGCGGCTGTCAACGCATGCGCACGGCATGCCGCACTGAAGTGGCGGTCGTTTCGTAATGGTTTCGGCCAACTTTTAAATGCGAATGCATTTCTTAGTCGGGGGTTGTCGTGCGTTGGCCGGCGTGCGCCCCGCAGGTGTTATCTCTCCGCGCCCTAGCAACAGCCGTGGCGCGCCTAGCAACCGGAGCAGGTGGTAGCTCGGGCGGGAGTAGCGGAGGGCAAGGGGAGAGGAGGAGCGCGCTCGGGCGTGTGAGGGCGCTCGCATCGCGGAGCTCGGCGGAGAGAGCTCGCGCGCGGGGCGGGCGTGTTGCGCGGGTCTCTCTCTCCTCTCCGCGTACCCTCTCTCCGCTCGCTGCGCTCGGAAAAATATATATAAATGCAGTGGAGCGCGCGCCTCTCTCCGTGACTGCTTGCCGACTGGCGCCTTGATCGCGATGGACGCCATTAATAATAATTACTCGCAGCGCACTCATCGGTGCACCCAATGCATTCGCATTTCCGCACGATCCCCTTCGGGGAGCTGGGGGGAGTTTTTTCTTCCTCCGTGGCTTGGGCGATGCACGCCGTGGCCAGGGACCAGTCCTCGGGAGAGATCACAAACTCGGCACCCTTGATCGCTTTTATTTGCTTCGGAAAATGGAAGTAGGCCTCTAAGCGGACGTCTACGCGGCTCTGAGGCTGGAACAAAGAGCTCAGATATTAGCCAATTTAAAACGTTAGTTGGGCTAAAGTTGTTTCTCGCCGCGGGCCGTGAGCGCGTGCGGTATGTGTGCATAAACTTTGATGACAGCTTTACTTCGTTGTTTGCAGTGAAAACAAAACGACGCTTCTTTATTGACGGTGTTCGCTTCACAACAAGCATTTCCAATACCAATAATATATACTGCGACGCTCTTTGATACCCACGTTATAGAAAACTACTTCCGTATAGTGAATCCAGTGTGACATAGCTAATTAGCGAGTAATAATACATCTGCCCGTTTTCCAGCAGTTTTTCTTCATGAACACCAATAGTGCAGGAAAACAGCAACGAGGGGACCAGCAGGAGTAAAGGAGTAAGGAGTAAAAGTTTATTGGCATAACTTCCATATAGCTGAGAGCCAGAGACAGCCAAAAGGCAGGAGCCCATACACCAGAGTGCTGGCCGCCTCCTCAGCTGTACGTTAACAATATGAAGGACATGTGAAAACGATTATGGTAATCTATATACAGATGAGGGGGAGAAGGCAGGTCATTCGGTGAACTTGAAGTACTATGGCAAGTAACAACATTAGGGTAACACTGCAGATTTTCCCGATACTGCAATGAATAATTTGAAATAATATTGCCATTTCAGTATAAATATATAGAATGTAAGGCAGATGCCGCGGGGTAGATTTAGTTCTCCAGGTTTTGTGTCGTTCTCCTCCTGCAAAGAGGCTTTCGTTCTTGCTTGTGAAAATAATAGCCGAGACGAGACAAAATACAAAAACGAACTTCTAAGCATATAACTGCATGCGTAGCATGATGTGTACGGTGTAAAATGTGACGCAGTCGGTTACTATTATGTATGTACCCCATCACAACATAAGTACCGTGGACTAAGTACCATTGAGCGCGTACTACACCACAGCGATATGATGACTGAGCGTTGAACAAAAACTGCCGTTTCTGCGAAGCTTTGTAAACCAGAAGCATAACATGTAATAGCCTCAACAAGTATTTCGTTATGAAGGTGCTCACAAAAGCACCACGAATTATTCAGCACTATAGCAGTTATGGCTTCGCCCGAACGGCAAATGAGGAAAGGGAACACGTTTAGTCCTTCTCAAATTCAAGTCACTGGTAATTTTGTACTTCACGCCTCAAATTAGAAAAATAAGATGTTCACGAAAGCGGTTTGCGTGCCACAGAACACCTGAAAATGGGTTCCTGCAATTTCTTTTTTTCCCTAAGATAGCCTTCTCTCGACATTTCTAATGCTTTGTACGGAGTTGGCAAAGAAGTGCGATTTCGTTTTCTGACAAAGGACATAAATAAAACTACACCTTAGCCGTATTATGAAAGTTAACTGCTGCAAGGCAGTTTCATAGATGTCGGCGAAGTTCATTATAATATGCGGTGTGCGCGTGTATATTAAAGGAGCCATGAAGAGAAAATGCAAGTTGGTTTTATTCGAAAGATTTCGTGTTTTATAGTGCCCCCAGCGCTTGTCCGGATACAAACGGCGCTTTATTCACTGAGAAATTAAACAATTTAGGTTAAAATTTTGATTTTCCTGCTCAATCGTGCGTTTTCGTGGTCCCAAATGACATCACAGGAACCGACCGCTCTGCAGCCTAGAACACCTTCATTCACGCATCCGCCGTACAGGGTAGAGACACGTATACGCTGGCGCCGCCATTTTCGGTTGCTCGCTCGCCGCCGAAGCAAGTAATTGTGTCAAAACCGCGCTAAAATTATCGCCGCAACGCGGTTTACTGAAGAAGTTTGAATCATATTGTCTGTTTCGCGTTGCTAGGTCTCGTGGGAAACGAAAAGAATAACGCGTTGAGCCCGTTGGCCCAATTGCGGCGGCACGGGACCGTTCAAAGGTTGTCTCAACCTGTACAGCGGTGTTGGTTTGTTCCCGCGTTTCTTTACGTTCCGTAACCTAGATGGCGCCACCATACCGTGGCAAGCGTTTGGTTTGTTTTTGCCCGCATTTAAACCTGGCTTGTTTTTGTTCTGGGAGAAAATATTCGTTCCCTGAAACAGTGCTCGCTCGACAAATGGGGTCACGTAAGACACCGTTGCTTGCGTCAATCGGCCAGTGTCGTCTGAGACAACCCCAAGCCCCGTAGTGCTGTGCAGCTAAACCAAGCATGCTGTGCGCAGTACGAACAGCAGAACGCATCAGTACTTCTATGTTTACATGTGCTTTCGTAACTTCCACTGTTTGTCCCATCATTCTTATTGCTTTGTAAAGAATGTGCCCTAAATGTAAGCGCAAATCGCTCGTTCGTCTAGTTTGTAAGCTCTACCTAATTTGCGTCTGCTTCTGCCAGCCTCCGCCAATCGCAGAGCTTAGCTCATGTGACATCATAGGTTCTGTTGCGGGAAATGAGCTGGTGGGTCGCATGACCATTCCCGTTTTTCCTAATTATGTAGCTTATTTGAGCGAAGTTTACGTTAAAAGTGGTGTCAGTATGATTCTAACGAGACAATCTTTTGAATGAACCAAACTTGTGTTTTCTCTTCATGGCTCCTTTAAACACGCAAGTGCATCTTCGCTCAAGAAGCACCAAATATATATGCGGTTCATTGTTCCAGTTGATGCATGAAAGAGTGCATACTTCCCTGCCGTGCACGAGTTATGTGGAACAAGACACGAGAAAAATATATACAAACGCACTCTCCACAACCGTTTACTGGAACATAAGTGGAACAGCAACCGGAACCGCCGACATGGCATGACGCCATTTTTTTGGTTCCAGATAAAAACCACAAACATACAGAAAACAAGATGATGGTTCCAGATAAGATCCACCTATATCCCTCGTTCCAGTTATTTTTTCGTTCGGATCCACATAAAATATGTGGATAGCCCTTTTTAACTGGAACTTATATGGAACCCCATTAAGAGTGTAGTGTTGGGCGTTGACACTGGCAAAGCGAGCTCGCTTGCCAATTCCACGCACTTCGGGTTCTCTTTGAACTGGCGAACAATTTCCACTCGCGCCTTGCATTTCTTTGACGTTGCCGCAGGCCTGGAAACACGGCCGCGCATAGCAACAAGGCAAAAATTCCCCCGCATTTCCCCGAGGGGGAGAATGTGAAAGTGCGAATGCACGGTTGTCGGCCCGCTTGCGGCGCTTGCGCTCGGCCCCCGCAGCCCACCGCCTCGCCGCCTTCTCTTCCATTTCTTCCATCGGGTTTGTAGTATCACGTGTACACCACGCAGTTATCAAGCCGCTATAACGCCGCTGAGTCGCCAACGCACGCCGCTGACGACGTAGTTTGAATGCGTTAAAGATATAAGGCGCGTCACTAACACTGATATCAGCGTCGCGTCCGTGGCTTGGTCGGTAGAGCGTCGCGCTGCGGCCGCAAAGTCCTCGGATCGAAACCTGGCGCCGGATGCTGTTTCTTTTTTAAATATAAAGGAGCACTGCGGACGCCGACGCCGCCGCCGGCGGTGGATGGTTTGGGGTCGCACTCTAAGAACTCGAGGAGTGCTGGGCACTCTGTCTAGGAGTAAAAACTTTTGTCCCATATTTCACTCCCTTTGGAAGCATTGGGCGACTCTTCCGAGGAGTAGCGCGTGGCGGCCGAACGAGAGGCGAAACACTCCCCGTGGGATTTACTTGCTGCTTTCGAAGCGGAGTACTTGAACCCTGTGTGGGAATTGCAATGCCATCTCCAAGGCAGCGTTCTGTCACTCCCTTTAGGCGTAAATAAGCTCTATTGGCGGCGTTCCTGGATACTGCAGACGGGTGCTACTACTCTCTCTTGGAAAGCATCTCGTTACGCCTCAAGAGCGTTCTGCTATTCCCCGCGAGGCAGCGTGCTTTCGCTCCGCCTGCTACTAGACCCCCCCCCCTTCCCCACGATGGTACTATAGGCAGTTACAAGCAAACAAAACAGGACAAGCTATTTTGAAACATGGAAAAGAAGAAAAAACAAGCTCAGACTTTATTTTTCAAAATACCACAACAATCGGTTCATTCTGCAATTTAACACAAAATGCAATTTATTGGGAATTAAAATATCACGGCATAAAAACGGTTCCTACTCCACATGCACACAGGAGACGTAGCGCCTATTTAGGATACATCCAAGAAAAAATTCACAAATAAAAATGCAGCAAAGCAATTGAAAACACTGAAATACAAACATTAAATTATGACGATAAAAATGACATTAACATCCACAAATAAAAAGGTACTGGCATTAGCACGAAAAGCGTCAGTAGAAATACAGCAGTGGGAGAATAGTTAACAGTTTGAACATAAAACAAAATGGCCTTAGTACATCAGTGAGTGCTTCACATGAACTGAAAAAGCCAGCTCTTATTTAACACACATAAAAAATATTTACAAATAAATTTTGCGAAAGAAAAATCTGGGACTAAAACAATTCAGCGTGGATTACTATTAACGCATTACAAGGTGCAATCAACACAAAGATACAAAGCCATTGACACGGCAACTTTGCAACAGATATATTTTGGTGGTACAATAGGAAACCGCAGGAAACATTCCCACTGGGTTTTTTAGACGGGTGGTTCTCAAATGAGGATGCGCTAGTAAGATTTAAAAAGGCATAACTTGGTATTAAAAACAAACACGTTCGAGCTGACTGCTTCATAATATTGGTGGCGGCCTTCAGAACACTACCGACCAGGGCACCGTGCTTGAGCCAAAGTAACGTCTACAGAAGCAAGAAGGTGCGCTTCGCCTTTGAAGCGTATTACACAATGAACGGTCAAAACACAGACAGCAGCAATAGGAACCCATCCACGATGTCCAAGGGTGTGAGGAGAAGTGTCTTGAATGCGACGGCCACTGCTGCTGACGCCTCGGGGATCTCTCCCTCTCTCAAAAAAAAAAAATCTTCGGGCAAGTAGCGTCTTCCCGTGGTTCCTACATAGACAGAAAGAGGGGGAAAGCAAAGATAAGTTCTACAATGAAAAAAATATTAACGAGTTTGACAACGTTAAATGAAGTTTATTGGGTGATAGATTAGTTTTTGCGCAGAGAGCACGCACTGAACCCGTATTGGAATGCCATACTGCTTGGCGCAGTAACCAGTCTAAATGCGGATGTGGTGACCTTGGATGCCACCACGCTCATTGTACCACTTGGCCAATGTCATGTCAGACAGTGCGCCCTACAGCTGTCTGCCTACGCACTGCGCCCCAAACCCATTAGTGCTTACGTGTCCGTAGCTTCAACTGTTTACCCCGCTATCGTTCCCGGTATAAAAACATTGCACAAAATCTAAGGAAACATAACTCTTTTTGTAAGGTTATAATCCCTGAATAATTTGCATTGGATTTTGTCCTCAGCCGACTGCAACGTAGGGCCAATTATACGTTCACAAGACTAGCGTGGAAAAGTTGCTAATGGGTCATATAGCTACTGTTTTCTTCATTCTCGAGTACGCTTCGTTGCATGCACGCTGCAGATCGCAACATTGGATGAGAACCAATAGGCTCGTTATGGAACGATCAGAACGCTCGAACGCTCGAGCGACAGCGACAACCGACGCGAAAAAAGTAATGTAATGGGTACAACAAACAGTGTGGGCAACAGCGACAAACGAAAAAAAGTAATGCATTGCTGCCAATTCTTTTCGCCGTCGTTGCTGCAGCTCGCTTGTGGGCTGCTTCTGTCCGGGAATAAACCCGCGACGGCGACGGCCCGTCGCCTGCCGCCGTCGCCGCCGTCAGCGGCCTGTGTAAAAAATTTTCGCTTGTCTGTGTCGCACACAATACCTGTTTGCCGTACACACTGAGTGAGGTTTCTCGCGTCGCTCATCGCCTTAGACGCATGTAATTACCCCTTACCAGTGCGGTGAGTACGCCCCGAAAAGTCCCATTTCCGTCCATCCTGCCCTCAAGCAAAACGTAAAAAAACTTGTCTGAACAGCATTACAGTCTGCTGCTGTGCGCGCGGCGGTCACTAAAATTATTGTAATTTAGTGACTACCACGCGCTAGACGCGCTCCTATCACTCAGCCTATTGTACGCAATTCTTTGGAGCCGCGCAGGTAGCCACAGCTACTGCACGGCCGCCACTCTAACCCTAGCCGCCGACCTAAGAGTACAGCGTAGCGCTGCGACTACTCGCGCGACCATGCTTCCCACCGGCGAAAACATTCCGCAAGGATACCAACACTTCACGAATCAAAGGGATTGAAACGGTGCAAGAATCGACGCTGTTTGCACACGGGTACAAAAGCCGCCCTTCAAAACTAAGCAACGGTCAAAATCAGACACGAAAACGTTAGGACTAACCACTTCCGCGGACCGAAGTACCGAGAGTAACTCTGCTTCGTTAAATACACAAGACAAGAATACGAGGTTAACTATTGGCTTACCTCTACTTCCCGCCAGCGTTTCTTCGTCGGGTAGATAAATCCAAGGTCGTAATAGCTGCAAAAGATCCCAAGCTCAAGGCGCGAAGCCTACGACGGCCGCGGATACAGTCCGGCCATAGCGCGCGCATCGCTACACAGTGCGCATAGTTCCGAAATCGGCCTCAGCGCTGTCGCCGCTGTGATGTTCGTCCGAAAGAAAAACTAGTACCACGCACGCGAATGAACGAATATACGACTTGCTCGCGTGTGCATGATGTCGCGCTGACGCACAAGCGGCCAGCGGTTAGCCAACACGCGTCGTATACTGTGTCGAAGCAAGTATGACGATAAGGGCAGGTCCAACTTCTTATGTTGCACGAAGCGTCTGCTTGAAAGCCCACTTCGTTCGTAGCACATTGACATCACGGTCTGGCGCGGCCTGTAAGTCGCCCGTCCGGCCTTGGCGGGTTCACCGCCTGTGTAGGTTTTCGCAGAACACGCGCACTTCGTGGCTCGCTGAAGGTGCCTTTCTCACGCTTGCTCGGGCGGTTCGCGTTACCTGATCCCCCGGACGTACGACGCGTTACGTATCGTGATCCACGCCTGCGCCGCCGCGCGGGGGGGGGGGTCATCATTTCTCTTTGCTTAACAAAGGCGCTTGAGTTCCGGCAACCGATCGGTGTGTACGCTTTTATCGTCGCTCGTCAGCCGACGAGATAGTTTTCACCGTAGAGGGTGTATTTGAGATGCCCTCGCAGTGATATCGCCTGTTCCTCACACTCCGATCTTGCGGATAGGCCCCATATTGCTGTTAATACCAGTTATGTATACGAATTTCCTTTATTTAACCTAGTAAAAGCTATCGTATGTACATGCCTATCTCGGCGACACTAGCCACGGTTGTTGGGTCGGGTTCGTGTTGCGCTTGCAGCTTGAGCTATCAGAAGAGCGCGGACTTCACTTCTTGCAACACCATTTTTCTCAATCGATCTCAGATTTACAATCCGTTTTTTTAGCTCGACTAGGCGCGGGACAAGCGTACGTCTATAGATCAAACTCTTTCTAAGCGACCGTCTGCAGCGGTCCGTAGATTAGTTCCTTTGGTTTGCCGCCTGCCGCCACTGAACGCTGCGAGCAATCGTTACACGAATTCATATTCTTACCCGCCGCGGTGGCTCAGTGGCTAAGGCGTTGCGCTGCTGAGCACGAGGTCGCGGGTTCGATTCCCGGCCGCGGCGGCCGCTTTTCTGATGGAGGCGAAAAGCAAAAACGCCCGTGTGTACGAGATTTCGGCGCACGTTAAAGATCCCCAGGTGGTCAAAATTAATCCGGAGCCCTCCACTACGGCGCGCCTCATCGCCTGCGTTGCGTCGGCGCGTTAAACGCCACAATCAATCAATCAATCAATCAATCAATTCATATTCTTGCACGTTTAGAATGCGCGGCAGAAGTAATCGGGCGCTTTTTACACAACCGCTTTATATAATATATTCGTATGCAAATAAAACATCGCTGATGAGTTGGTGTGCGCAGATGGCAGAAGTGAATCTCCATGCTTACTCCCGCACTGGACAAGAATGAAATTGCAATTCTACTCTTCGTACTGGAGATGGGAGACGATGCGCAGGTTTACTCTTCACTGGTGCGGGAGCAGAACTGGGGCTGCACTCCGCCGCGCACGAGAAGAGTACACGGTCACTTTTGCTCTCCTCCTCATGTGGAGCGAGCATTGCATCCAACTCCCCGCAGCTTTCGAGGGGAGTCCACCAACGCTTGCAAGAGTACAATGACGGTTGGACTCTTCAACTGCTCCCCCGATTTCTTAGAGTGCGCTTATAAAGGGCATTCGCACTTTAAACAGAACAAATCACTGCGCAGGAAGTCGGAAAGGGAAGTCGCGCCTGCCGCGATTATTGCACGCCTTCTTTCTTGATTATGATACGATTTGCTACATGACGGGGTGCGTCGCCTGACTTATCGTCAGCCTTGCACCGAACTGCCACGCATTGCAGTACTGTTTCTGCCGCAGAACCGGCGCTTCCGCTCCCTCGGTGTCTCTGCGACTTGCAGGTTTGTCGGAATGCGGTTTGAGCGAGTATACCGAAGCATAAACGTAAGATTACTAGAAATGCCGGTGGAGATCCGCTACCGCGATTGTATTATCCAATTTTCGGCAAGAATGTGATCGTAATAAACGCACGAAAATGCATTATTTTTAAGGGACGTTGGCCGGAAGCGAAAAGTATGATGATGATGATTGTAGGGTTTAACGCGCCGACGCAACGCAGGCGATGAGGCTCGCCGTAGTGGAGGGCTCCGGATTGGTTTTGACCACCTGGGGATCTTTAACGTGCGCCGAAATATCGTACACACGGGCATTTTTGCTTTTCGCCTCCATCAGAAAAGCGGCCGCCGCGGCCGGGAATCGAACCCGCGACCTCGAGCTCAGCAGCGCAACGCCTTAGCCACTGAGCCACCGCGGCGGGTGGGAGCGAAAAGGAAAAAGTATTAGGCCGAAAAACGTAATATGCCGAATCGTATAGACGAGATTCCACTGTAAGGGTTTTTTTTTAATTAAACATAACACCCCAGTATCAACTCGAACCGCATTACGCCGAGCTCCTATAAAGTCGGCTTCGCTATTACTCATAAATGCATTGCTGGGAAGAGACATTTTATGGCAATATACGGGGCCTGATAAAGTATAAAGCCTCTCGGGACTTTATTTATGTACTAATAGCATTTTCGGACGAGGCAAAAGTGTGACACATCAAGCGTTACATACGAGTTTCTTAGTTGAGTCCGCGAAAAGAGAGAGACGCAATTATTACGCTGGTGAGCAGGAGGATGTTCTTAGGGACTCCACCCAGTGAGAGGCATCCTTAGTCTAAGATGCCTTGGTGCTGAAAATAAGAAAGTCTCGGGTACAGTCGGCGGAAAAGGGACTTTCCGCAGCCCTCCCGCATCTGCGTCCATTGGCACACGGTGTGCTGAATATTTGACAGTCACTTCCGAATCAACGTGGTCTCTCGCGGCGCCCAACAGTTTAACGAGATTTGTGAGATTTTAGACAGAAAGCTAAAGCAAGGTATCGAACATATACAATAAACTAGAACGGTAGCCGTCGAAGCACTTCATTGCAGAACACAAATAAAGTGATCAAAATGTGTCTGCCCTGCAACACTGTGCAGAGCTTGCCCTCGTCCCTAGGGCAAGTCAGCAAGGTGTATCAGGAGAGGATCGTGGATAAGGGAAGGGCGTAGAAAGGGATTGAAGAGTGACAGAACAACGAAAGTGCGAGTCGTTAATGTAGATTTCAGGGCAATCGAGGCATGTGCAGGCAGAGTGGCAACGTTAAAAATAAAGTTTTAGGGGCGACGTCTCCTGTCGTCGTCGTCGTCGTAATCGTCGTCTCATGTAGTAACTGTACTAAAACACCGGGACACCCGTTTACGCCTCGCGCTAGAACGTAACGCGCACTAAAAAAAAAAAATTAGCAGTGGCTTAGCTAGGCTATGCCAGGATATACGTAGCGTGAGCTAAGGTTCAGCTGGTTATTCTTAGGTTTCCTGGTTGTCTAGGAATAGCTGATTATCATGCTTACTGCTGCTGAAACGATTTCCAATCCAATCCAACCCAATCCAACTTAACCAAATCCAATCCAGCTCAATTCAATCTCATCCAATCCAAATCAAATCTAATCCAATCGCGGCTGCGGCGGCTCGGGCGTGCCAGCTGTCCGCCGTGATACGTCACTGCTCCTCGCGCATGCGCAGCACGGATCTCCAGGAGCCACGCGAAACTGCTCAATCTCGCCCAGTGTCGCTCACGCTACAAAAAAAAATTAAAAAAAAACACACACACACACCGGGACACTCGTTTACGCCTCGCGCTGAGACGCTTCGTGCTTCAAAGACACGAGACTTGTGCATCAACGCTGTATACCTCTACCCGCAACGGTTTCATCTCCGTTGGCAAAAACGCTAAGGCACCAAGAATACACCAATAGACTCCATGCTTCGCCTTTCCCCAGGTTTCACGTTAGTGGAGATGGCCCGGGATGTTTTTTTCTGATGTAATGAGTATGTTCTTGTGGACTTCACTAAGTATATGGCCCTGTGAAGCAGAGAGAGTTGTGTGTGAGTCAGGGAAAGTGGTGAGCCCTGGCTTGAACTGGAGCTAGGACTGTAGGATGACTTTCTTGATCGGAGGGTCCTCGTCGCGCAAGGATATACGCGACCCATGAATAGCTGGTGCCGAGTCAAGACCGTCGCAGTTGAGCTGACTATATTAGTAAACCACGCCCATACACCTTTAAAGTAGCAAACGTAGTACACCTTTAAAGGAGCCATGAAGAGAAAACACAAGTTTGGTTCATTCGAAAGATTGCCTCGTTAGAACCATAACGACACCACTTATAACGCAAACTTCGCTCAAATAAGCTACATAATTAGGAAAAACGGGAATGGTCATGCGACCCACCAGCTCATTTCCCGCAACAGAACCTATGCCGTCACATGGGCTAAGCTCTACGATTGGCGGAGGCCGGCAAAAGCAAACGCATGTTAGGCAGGGCTTACAGCTTGCATAGCGAGCTAAATGCCCGTGAAACATACTGCACATTCTTTTTATGACAAAGAACGGTGGAGTAAACGGTTGAAGGTCCGAACGAACTCGCAAGCGTGTGCGCCAATGCGTACGAAACTAGCGCGCCGGCCGAGCTCGACATCTCGCCGTCGCGCAGACGAATTTTCGGGTTCGAGGCTCTTCGGGGCCAACGAACCGTTCCAGCACGCACAGCCGCGACCTTGCTTCGTATCGTAATCCCTTCACAGGAGGTTGGCCGTCATATCGCCAACCAGCAAAGGTAAAAATAGAAACGAGGGGAGTAAGGAACAGCAAGAAGCGAGGAGATAGTGCCAGTCGTCGCGTAAGTTTCGAATGGTGTTGGTTTGCTGCTGTCGTTACGAGCTCGTTTCCAGTTTACAACCACTGAAAACTTCAGTTTGTTCAGTTACGGCAGGGACCCTTACGTTAGCTCACTCCTGGAACATGCTGGCGCTCGTTGCCGACTTCGTCAAATCGCTCTGACCTTGGGGAAAAAAATGCCGTAAACACCGCGCATTGACGCTCGCATCTTTCTGGTCGAAGCAGAGAGCTCGCGCGAACGGCTTTCCATACACGACACCGGCCAACTGGCATAAGTGATACTGCTACTGAAATTTAACTATTATTAACCGTAATCAAAATACGGCACATACGTACCAGTCTATATTCGTCCGTCGCGACGGGGCTGACGAGGCAGCGGTGCCGACGGCTGGGCGTTCGTCTGTTGTGGCTATCGCGGAATGGTCGCTTTCCCGTCCACCGCGTATCCCACAACCCTTGCCGCTCGTGCACTTAGAAGCATTGAGCGTTTTTGTGGTGTGAGGTTGTTAAATGCAAGCCCGAGCTCCTCGGCGAGAGTTTTGTTCTCCGGATCAGGCGATTCCATGACTAGGGCTGCGGGTGCACTAGGTTTTACTAGTATTTTTAAAATGGCCGCCGTCTCGATCGACTCCCGCGTGTGGGTGCTATATGGAGTCGACATACTAAGTATCTGTTTCATGGACCGGCTCTATGACGCCATTGTACACGTCACGGAATGTTCAATTTTAGCGGGAGATTTAAAATTTTGGCTTAAATTGCCTTATTTATCAGTGAATAAAGCATCATTTGCTTCCGGGAAAGCGCTTGGGGTACTATGAAACACCAAATCTTTCGAATAAAACAAACTTTTGTTTTCTCTTCATGGCTCCTTTAAGCAGGTGGGCCATGCTGCTACAGCAATGAGCGTACTCCGAAGCAGTGGTTCAACAACACAGCGGTTTATTCTCTGCTCCCAACAATTGAGGTCTACGGTTGAAGAAATTGAATTGAATGCCTGCATACGCCGCTGTCTCAGACCAGCGACCACTAGGGCCTTGAGAGGGCCCGGCTGGCCAGCGAAATACAGGGTATCACCAGCACCTCACTCAAAGCAATAAAGTTTATTCATCGTCATCATCATCATAAGACATAGTTTCAAGGGTGGAAGGTGGGCGGAGTTAAAGGCGTGTGCCAAGATTTTCCTCTTGGCAGCCCACTTTTCTGACGGAGGCGAAAAACGAAAACGCCTGTGTGTTCGAGATTTCGGCTCACGTTAAAGATACCCAGGTGGTCAAAATTAATCCGGAGCCCTCCAGTATGGCGCGTCACATCGCCTGTGTAACGTCGGCGCATTAAACCTATCAATCAATCAATCAATCAATCAATCAATCAATCAATCAATCAATCAATCAATCAATCAATCAATCAATCAATCAATCAATCAGTCAGTCAGTCAGTCAGTCAGTCAATCAATCAATCAATCAATCAAGCAATCAATCATTCTTCGCAACCTCATTTTTGTGGGTATGTTAGAGGGTGGTGTAAATCACAGCAGCAAGTGCACGGCAATGAATTGCTAATAGCAGAGTCCTTCAATGCTTTTTCATTGAAGGACTCTGCTAATAGTAAGCGCTGCCCCAACCTTCGCTTATCCGTGATGTATTACGTTACTGGACAAGCAGTCATTTCGTCAATAATGGCGTGCACAAACATGCAGAGATAGGAACCATTCTGTGGAAATTGGAAGTTTGGTACCGCTAAGATCATTTCAGGCGTAAAAAAAATAAAATAAAACACAGTGGAAGAGAGAATGCCTCGTGCGTGTCGAAGGTGGAAATGTCGTCCACCTTGCTGAAATGGCAGATTTAGTAACTCAGCATTGTAGTGCTTCCAAAAACTCGCTATCAGGGTCAAACGAAACGGCGGGGCAGAAGCTTTTCTGGAATAGCAAAAAGAAAAACGGAAACACTTTGCGCATGCGCGAGAGCTATAAAAGCACGTTGCTTTGCCTTGACGCTGTTCTGTGCGACACTTAGCAGAAGGGGCGTCTGGCTGAGCGTCGCTTCCTCGTCCCTCTGCCGTGCCGTGCCTCGTCCCTCCGCCCTGTCTGCTGCCGTGCTGCTTACAAGCTTCCCCGAAAGGTGAGTGTTCGCCTTGAATAAACAAACGTAGAATCAGAAGGGAAACTTGTATGTCATTATTTTTGTTAAAAGATCGCGAAGGTAAATTTTAAGAAAGCGGTTAACGTTCGACTCGAATGTGAGACGCATGCGAACGTGAGCACCGTGACAACTCTGACAACAATGTGCCTCAGGAGCTGGGGCTGTTGACGTCTCCTGTCGTCGTCGGCGTCGTAATCGTCGTTTCATGTAGTCGCGGTGCTAAAACTCCGGGAAACTCTTTCACGACTCGTGCTAGAACGTAATGCGTACTAAAAAAAAACACCGGAACACTCGTTTATGCCTCGCGCTAGAGCTTTGTGCTTCAAAGACACTTTTACAGCAAAGCTGTGTACCCCTGCCCCCCAACGGTTTCATCTCCGTTGGCAAAAACTCCAAGGCGCCGAGAATACACTTATACACTGCACGCTTCGCCTCTCCCCAGGTTCCACGTTAGTGGAGATGGCCCGGTATTTTTCGGTGGCTTATCCGCCTTATGGTCTGTGTGTCGGGCTACTATAGTTCGCCTTTCCGGCATAAAGGTTCTGGGGAAACCTTTTTATTATGCCTACCGATTGGATCACACTTTGGATTAAATAAAACCTATCCTTACCACTTCTAGTCCTAGCTACGGAATATCGGTCTGGGGAGTGACGAATGAAACTAATTACAAATTAATACTTACGATGGAACTCCGCATATGTTCAAATTATCGGGTGTTACGCCAGCTTCTGGAGGGGTTCTTTAATTTTTCCGTACGGTATGCGTAGAGCTGATTAAATTGCTTACATGAAGCTGCTACAAGCTAAACACAAAGAACCTGCGTGCCATTATCAACGACACTAGCTGCAGTACCCTTTCAGACTTCATGAGACACACCCCTGAAATGCGAACTACGGTGGGTAGTTTGTTTCAGTGTACTGACATTTTAACATAGTTCATATCAACTGCACTACAAACAAATTTAAAATACAAGTGAAATGTTTGCTGAGAAATAGTTCGTATTTTACATGGTTCAACTGTACTTATTGCTCCAAATTCACTTTTTCAGTGCGCAAGTTTCGTGTTTTGTTTTTGTTTAACGAGATAAATTTTACATCTTTTATATTCGCATGTGTACATTGCAATGATTCCTTTGAATGTGCTCTATTCCTGCACGCAGTTATAGTGGACATGTGCGCCGCAACGGAACTGTGCGCAATTAGCTGGGGCACCCGCCGCGGTGGCTCAGTGGCTAAGGCGTTGCGCTGCTGAGCACGAGGTCGCGGGTTCGATTCCCGGCCGCGGCGGCCGCTTTTCTGATGGAGGCGAAAAGCAAAAACGTCCGTGTGTACGAGATTTCGGCGCACGTTAAAGATCCCCAGGTGGTCAAAATTAATCCGGAGCCCTCCACTACGGTGCGCCTCATCGCCTGCGTTGCGTCGGCGCGTTAAACCCCCACAATCAATCAATCAATCAGCAATTAGCTGGGGCGTCGGTCAGGCGTTCGCAGCGTTCATTCATCGCACACCCGAGAAAAATGAAATTAAAGTAAAATTATATTTTTTGGTTACTTGGCGGCCGACCTAAGTTTGAAGCCAGCTTCATTGTAACGTCATTGCGCAGTTGGTTTCTTGCGGGTTAAAAAAAGGAACTCTGCTTAGATATTTAATCCGGCCATGCGTATACGTACGGAACTGTTTTGTGCCGGCAGCCGACAGAGTAGGCTGTGCGAAATTGTTGCCGGCACTGCGCACCCCATTGGCTGGTCGCGACCATGTGACCATCCTGTCGGAATTTTTTCCGGCAGTCGGTATTTGCTCTTTACCGCGCGGATTCATTTTTCTCGAGCATGCTTTATTATCTTATGCATTTCAAGCAAACGTCTAATCTTACCAATCCTAACCAGCCCAACACATAAAGGCAGGTCTCGAATAAGCAATAAAGACGGAACGCCTCCAATGTACCGAGCGGATGTATATTGCCCAGCTTAGTTTATGAATAAACAGCGTAAATAAGACGAGACAAACTTAATAAAAATAAGACCGAAACACGGATGAAGGCGAGATCGCGATCATATATTTTGCGATCAAACCAGAAGCGCAACCACTGCGCCACGCTGACAACGTCTAACTCCGCCCCCTGCAGAGGCAGGCATACCAGTCACAATAAAGTAAGCCACAACCAATCAGAAGATAGTGCCGGCAAAATATCCCTACCGGCTTAAGTGCCGGCTGCCGGCATTATATCTACTTTCTACACGTACAGGGTCTGTACGGTCGATGCGGGTAAGCAGTGGAGCAGGGCGTTTTGGGACTGTTTTGGCACTCATTTGGCTCGATAAACATTGTCCACTTTACTCTTAAAATTCGGCCGTATTTCATGTGGGCTGGCTGGGAAGTAAATACGGGTCACAGGCTTCCTTTTAGCGATTTTCATTGAGGCGCCTCCGGAAATTCTGGGGAAAAGCAACATGAAAGCGGCATTGAAACACTCCTCACAGCACTTCAATATTGACATTCATTATTCCTGAGCTCGGCAAGTGCACGTAGAAAAGACTCGACTGGAGCGCTCACTTTGAACGGGCTTTATGTAGACAGAGGGAAAAGCAGGCTTTGAACGCATATGGTTGATATGCTTTTAAAGGCTCTTCAGCATTAATCTTGCCTCAAGGTTTGTCAGTCTGCCTATGAAAGCCGGTAATAGCATTGCAACGATCTCATTTCTTTTACGTAATGTAGGCTCAAAGGCCGCAGATCAAGAGCAACGCGGTGGTTCGCCCAATCAGCAAATTCTTATTATTTTTTTTTCAACGCAGTGCAGCCCAATCGGGCGATCACAGGTGTCGGTTTGTGCGCAAGTGTCGAGAGCAACACGCTTTCCTGTAAAATAAAAAGAAGGAACACGTTAAACAGAGAATTAAAGCCGTTCCACTCAATATGAATGCTGCCGGAACTGCAGAGCAGTGATTCTGCATAATGGCTTGTAGCGCTGTTATCCGCTCACTGCTACCACCCAATGCAACCCAAATTTCCCGCCTTCGCAGTGCTCGCGCGCCCCCCTGCCTGAAACTGCGCAGGCGGGAGTTCTGTTCTTTTTGTGCTTGCTTTTCCTCCCGCACTTTCTGGCGTTGTACTGCCACTTTTTTTCGCTTACTATCGTAAAAACCAACCCAACGGGCATTCCTAACTAAATCAACGCGGGCGCTGCCGGTTAATTACGCATATTTTGCCTCAAATGCACCTGCAGTTTTCTTTACGCTAAACAACGGGGAGATGTATGACAAGCGCCAGCGGTTTACGAGTTTCGAACGCTTATGACTATATAAACCGCTTGGCTTTCGAAGCCTCCGGGTTACGCCGCGACGACGGCACGCCGTGTGGCTGTACTTGGGTCCAGCGAGCTCGCTACAAGGCGAGCCCCTAAAGGGTTCTGCAATTACAGAAGGGTGGTAATAACAAACACCACGAAAATGAACTGAAATTACACCAAACGCAGTCTAAAGGCAGTAATGACACTAATGACCTAGCTACGCTGGCTAGTGAGCTCCATTTTGCAATTGTTAGAGTGAAGAAGCTACACTGCTAAATGGTGCAATGCTAAGTTAGTGGCAATTTCTAGTCCCATTTTAAGTTTAGCAGGAGTCAAACAGTTGTTCGTTCGTGAATCCTGCAGTGTGTTAATGGGATTATGCACCTTTCAGAGAGGTTGTCACGGTAGTAGAGAATAAGATGGTGTAAGGTCGAGGCGTCGGAAGTGTATTGAAGGGGGGGTGGGGGGGGCAACTCGAGACAATAGATGTTGATGATGATTATTATGACAATTTCCCGTTTCTAAAAACCGTGGTGTTTTTTCGCTGTCTGAAATGAATAGTTCATTTTCTAAGAGGTCGGCCCTGGCTTTTCCAAATGAACCTTGAATCACGCTTTATTTTAAGCTACAGCTCTTCATCCTCTTCGGAAATCCCACAAAATGTATTAAAGTTAATATTTTAGTTGGAAGGAGCAATCATACCTCCTGTGTGGCACTTAAACTGCACTCGCAGGTGCCTTCACGCGGAATGCAATTCACGGTGCTAATACAATCATAGGAAGGAGCTAGGCCATTTACTTCTCCTTACCGAAAGAGCAAAACTCCAGTTGATATGTTAGTAATAATTGTTACAAGAAAAGAGACAAGGTGAATTGAGAATCGAGTAATACGATTAGCCTTGGCACACTGGTCTTGTGTTATCGCAAATCGACGCAGTCGTATATTACGCCTCGCGCTTTGGAGAACCCCAGAAATATTTTTTGCTTTTGTTTCAGAGCCAATATTTTTGTTACCGTGCCAAGACCGGGGGGGGGGGGGGGGGGGGGAGGAGGCTGGCCGCTGCGGTGGCTCAATGGCTATGGCGTTGTGCTGCTGAGCCCAAGGACGCAGGTTCGATTCCCGACCGCGGCGGCCGCTTTTATGATGGAGGCGAAACGCAAACACGCCCGTGAGCTCGAGATTTCGGGGCACCATAAAATATCCTCAGGTGGTCAAAATTAATCCGGAAACCTCCACTGCGGCGCGCCTCACCGCCTGTGTAGCGTCGCCACGTGAAACCCCATAACCAATCAAAACCAGAAAAGGCTGAACACCTTCTTTTCGACAACCAGAGGGTGAAAGAGCTACAGCCGCCCCCCCCCTCCGGAACACCTAGCTGTGTAAGGTGGCAATTATGAGAAGTCTTAGCCAAAGCGGCGGTATATATGATAGTGATGATAAGGGAGGAATGAGGTGGACGCGTTAGGGTTGGGGGCGTCAGGAACATCTTGGTCTGTTGGGGCTCTCGAAGTGAGGCTGGTGCACCTCTTGTGAAAGTGGGTTAAGCCGTGCGGGGAGAAGCGAAATGTTTTCGTTTGAACCGATTTGAGTGTGTTAAGGTTCCTGATAGTGCGGACGTAAACCGCTCAAATGAGTGATTTATGTACCAATAGTTCTGTAAGTGCATAGTTTCGCCCATGATGCGATTTAGATGGCCTAATTTTTTAGGGCTTTGGTGCGTGTGTATGCTTTGGCCACGATATATGTTAGGCAGAAGAAGGCCTAGCTACTTGTAATCCGACATTAGCTCTACGGAAGAACCATGGAACGATTAGACAATTAAGCAAGGGCGCATTTGCTTGAACGTAGTGACTGGTTTTATTCATTTGCGGTTGTCGCACTTGCAAACATTTTATTGAACAAAATGTTCGATATGCCTTTGTAAGCTAGTCTTCCAGCTTTTTATTACGAGCTGTGCTAACCTGCTGTTGCTAGTTCGTGTGACGTCACGAGTAAGAGTGCTGAAAGGCGCGACACCCGTTCTTAAAAGTTCCATAATGTGCTAAAACAAATTGGTTCACATACTTGCTTCCGGCAAGATTTCGAGCGCCCGCTTACGCTGTTGCACAAAGTTTGGCGCAAAATTAAGCTGCACGCGCAGCGAGAGTGCATGAGTAAAAAAAAATTATATAGCCATATGACAGCACGCACAACTTTCTAGGGCGCGTGCGGCTGTCTTGCTACCGTACCGACCCAGACTCCAAGGAAGCCAGACTACGGAAGGCGTGTCTGACGGATGTCAGCGAAAACTGGGTCATGCTTGCCACTCTAGACGGCCGCGACGAAGCTGACGGGCGTCGAACAACTTAACGGCATGTCGATGCATTAGCTCTTTAAAGTTTGACCTCCGAAAAATTTTCAGTTGTTTTACTTTAAGCGGGCTCTGAATAAGTACTACACGTCTAATTAACCATGAAACGTTGCAAAAAGTTTTGCGTTATATTTGCAACACGGTACCATTTAGCAGGTTTATAAATAAGCAGCCGTAACCGAAACCGAAAGTGAACCTTAATTTGGGTTAATGGCAGCTACATAAATAAAACTAGCTAAAATTACTAAAACAAGCATAATTTTAGTACAAAAATTGTTTGCACTTGCTTTTAATTTGATTTTAAGTGCAACACGTTTACGCAGTTTTTTACCGCTACGAGTCGCATGGCACTTGTGGGGAATTTCCCCCTCCTTCATCCATGCCTTCATCCGTCAACGCTAAAGAACCGCTGGAGAGTTGCGGCAGCGCGAATACTTCGCGTAACAGGATTACCTGTGTGGTTCCTGTACAGTCCAAATGCAGATTCACATTACGTAAGTTGCGTTAAATATGCATTTACTCTGCACGAGACGCATAATCGCTTCCGGCGCAGGACCGTCATCATTGCTGCTTCCGACCGTTTCATGCTTCCGCAAGTTGTAACGGCACTTGAATTCTGTGTGTGCTCGCAGATAAGATTTTTTCCACGTTTCGTTGTTCGTCATGGCCAGGATTTCGGGACACGGCGTCGAGTTTCGAAAAACTGACACCACGTGGCGTCGCGACCTGAAGACACAATTCCTTCTCTCTTGTTCTCTCCCCCGCGGTGCGAGAAGCAGGGCCTTCACACAGGGTCTAGCCGCTCGCGACGGTTTCCCAAACAGGCCAGCTTTTCGCCTTTGTAATTCGCCGAACCAGGAAGGAAAAAAAAAAAAAAAGAGGGGAGCCCTCACAAAACGACCCCGCATGGGCTGCGGTTGGTGCCTCGATGCGCCCCCGCTCTGCGGGCGCGCATCGAGGCACCCTACCCGTGTGGACGGGGAGGGCTCGCCCCGCTCGGGCGCCTGCTTTTTTCGTGGCGCTCGTGCCGCATTTCTCACTCGAAGGAAAGACCCGGGTACAATTTTCTTTCGACTTGTGAAACAATGTGCGTTAGTACGTATCGAGCAGGCTCGGGTCAACTGCAGCGTCGCTAATGAGTTAACTTTTGCCAGTGTCGTCTTGTCGTCTGCTACGGACGCATCGTCTGCTCACCGCGCCGCTCGACCAGCCCGGTGTCCTGGCTATTTCACGGAATGAAACGTGTTGTTGGGGGACGTCGGTTCCGAAAGCCTTTCAGGTCCCATGGGTCGCCTTTTCGACATTAAGGGGTCATCTGTTCAATTTGTCACAGGGCATTTTTTATTTCCTTCCGCTTGCATGATACTTGTTCGCACTTGGCACAACCCCAACTTTTTTTTTTTTTTTTTGCTGTTGAACAACTTGCACAAATTGCGTTGGTACATTGATTCGTACATTAGAATTAATCAGGTGTCTGATATGTGGGCGTCTTTTGAAGACGCATGCAATTAAACGAAACGAGCTTTTCTTTTTCTGCTCGCTTTTAATTTCTACGCGCGAACATTCACACCCGAATTCAGGAAAATTATTTTTCCTATGCTAATATCTGCATTGACAAATAATTTGCAGCACAAAAACATTTTGCGTTATTGTTGCAAAGCACAAGCGGTAGAGCAAGATCATAATCTATTATTTCGGGGTTCATAAAAAACCAAAAATCAAATGCCTCAACCCTTACCTACTTTGCGTTAAGGTTGAGGTGCAAGTATACTAACATTATGAGTAACGGAAAACAAAGAAATACGCAATTAACGCGACAGTGCCAAAACAAGCAGATGAGCATATGCAAGTCTTCGGCAAGTAAAAGAAAAACACGTTATGAATGTTTTCTATTGCGTGGGACGCGTCCGCTCAACGGGCTTTCCGGTGCCTCCAAAGCTAAAAAAGACGCACGCCGGCCCGACGAGAACGCTTCTGAAAAGAGCACGTGCTGGATCGACTTGCACGCGCTAGCCCCTGAGGCAGCTTTGCTCAAGAAGAGAAAGGTGCTACTGATTGCGGGTAGGTTCTTCTTTTCTTTTAGACGTACACTAAAATATTTTAATACTCCCCGCCCCAACCACCGGCTAGTGTGCGACATGATCAGTGAACAATATTCTTGGACTAGCGCTCTTACGTGAAACGCCCTGTCCGTCATACTACCTGAAATGGGGTATGCTACCGTACTGTAAGTAGTATTTTTATTTACAGTACGTTCCCCGGGTATGTGCCGAGTCATAGTCACGAGGAGAAGATAAGAAATTGGCTGCGTATCTGGTTGCTTTGCTGCAAATGTATACCATAGCCTTCGGCCGCCCCCGCCTCGTAACATCCTCCCCTCTCCCCCTCACGCTGTTCTTCTCCCCCTGCCTGCCCCATAATTAATGCAATTGAAGTTTGATGAATTAGATTCATTTTTCCCTCGTTTTCTTGGTTCGCGCGCCACCTGTTGGGACCTTTTCTTTCAATTGTTCTTGGAACAGCGCCTCAAAAAAAAACCTCACCCCGCCTGGGTTCCTGGCTTCTCTACCTACGCTTCCAAGAGCTGCTGAGGTATTCGTGAACAAGTGCCACTCCCTAACCAAAGCTGATCTGCACCACCTCATTTGGTTTTGCCCCAAATTAACTCGCTATAGAAATTTCTCTGCCCCCACCAACGATCCCGCGATAGCCATAGACCCTCACTCCGTGGGCACTCCCATCCTTCACAAGATTGCTGTATTCGCAGTCACAAGCGGTCTAGCACGAGCTGTATAGAACGGCCGGTCTGCTCCCCTTCCTTACCCATTCCTTTGATCCTATTCCCCCAACAGGCCTAGGGCCAGCCTTGCCCCAAATAAAGGTTTCTCTCTCTCACTCTTGAGGAGACATCTTTCTTTTATTATATTTACTTTTATCTGGCCTGTTTTTGACACCGTCTTTTACCGCATTTTTATTAAAACCAATCGCACGTCTATTTTTGAATAAAAGAACGCTGCTGCGGCCAGTTATGCACTAATGTTTTGCCTCAATTATGCCTAATGCTTTTTTAAAGACGATAGTCTTTCTTGGGCTACTTAAACGCGATTGATTGATTGATATATCTTTATTTGGCGAGCATGAAGCGCAGATGTTAGGGCGCCCGCCCGGTGGACGGCACCGATTCAGCCACCGGTTCAAAAGTTATAAATATTATTAAACAAGACGCTTATATACGCAAAACCGTTCCAAACTTCTAAAACTGCCAAGATTTGTCATACATGTCCCAATAATATGGCGCGAAGGAAACCCCAGGTACATTTGAGGCAAAATGTAAGCACATAACCGGGATTACGCGCGTTCTTTTAAATAAGCATAGACATGGCCTTGGTTTTCACGATAGCAATTTAAAAAAGAGGCGTTAAAACAATGGTTTGACCAAAAAATACGAAAAGAAGCTGGCGCCCGAGCCTCGAGCTCGAGCGCAACCCTAAGCCGAACAGTAGCAAAGGTTCCAACAGATGGCGTGCGAGCTCTGCAGCGCGGGAAAAGTGGATTTAATTTAGCTACCCTCCATCGCGTCAGACGCGCGAGGAGTGAGAGAGGGGGGAGGAGAATGTATGAGACGGCAGGGGCTGCAGAAGACTATCGCCTTTCGACGACATTTGCAGCGAAGCGAGCAGATACGCGGCCAAGTTTTTCTTCTGAACAATATTGACACGTAGAAATATATGCACTCCGCCAGGTTCAGTAGCTTGGGACGGTTTTGCCTATATATACTCCTTGTTCCAGCATTGTTTCATGTTTGGCCCAGCGGCTGAATCGAGTGACAGACGGACAGATAGACAGACAGGAAAGAAAAAAGGACGATTGAGAGTGCACGTTCGGCAACTGGACACTAATGCTTTCTCAATCACTGTATCATAAAAAAGTGCTTAGGTGTCCTCGGAATTTACACCTAGGAAAAAGAGCTGCAATTATTGTGTGTGACACCGAAGGGTGCACAGAAAAGGCACAGTTCAGAAGCTTGGTGCGCAAGCTTAGCAATAGACGTCTTTTTTTGGAAGTGCCTACGTTTGAGCAAGTTTTATTTGTTACAAGTCTTAATGAAAACCGTTTCTTCAGCTCATTTACACAAAGTTTCATGAACGACAGCATAAAGCTTTAAGAGCTGCATAATTTGTCCCTTTCGACGTCAGTGTAACATTATATGTGCCGTAACATCGTTAAATATCTCTTTTTGCGCAGATGCAAGGCGCCACACAAGGCGGCAAGAAGCTGCTCTTTTTGTGACTTTCTTAACCCTCGCCCGCGCCCCTAGAAAAAAATAAGATACATAATAATTGGTATTGCCTAAAGGAGTTATTAAATAAAGCTCTAAAAAATCTCAAATTCTGACCGAAAACTTTCAAAGCATAAACACAAACGATGCAATCAGTGCGTAGACAGTCATCCATAACCTAATACCTACGCAAATAATAAGTTGCCGAAAGTTTCACACAAATAAGCACACAAATCCGTTCGCAGAAAAGTTGGCGTACGAAAATGTCGGTGCACCGGAATGCTTGCACCGTAACATCCCGCATTGAAATGTTCCAGTACATCGAAATGTCCTAGGGCCGTTCATAGGCGTCTAAATAGTAGTAACTTGGAATCCCAAACATCAATGCTCAACATTGGGGTTAATTTCAGGTGCAGCACTACCATTGCGTTCGTATAATTCACGACACTTTAACTGTAACAGTGTGCTGTAAATGTATAATTGCTTCCATTTCGGTTAAGCGCCATTGACTTTTTCACGTATATGCATGCTTCTTACGGCGTCGTTTATACTTTTTATAACCGTTTTTAACGCATATCAGTTTTTAGCTGGTGCTGTTCTGATGGAAGCGCCTTGGAAGCAGTGGAGCGGGGCCACAATTTTAATATTTACAATTAACAAAATATCAAACACATTCTCTAGAGCGCACACAAGAATGAGAAAATTCGCAAAGCTTAAAGGCAACAAATATTGAACAAAAAGCTGCGGGAAAAAAACTGCGAAACTACGGCAATATACTGGGAATTTTTCAAAAGGATGAAAAACAATTAATTAAACTTGAACACACCTCTAATTAATATATTCCCTCTGGTAAAAAGCGTTTAAATAGCATTGGGATGAATGGTACATAAATTGAATAAAATAACAATTTAAATGAAAAAAACCAACGAACATTGGTGAATCTATAAACCGGCATTCGAGAAAACGATTTTTGATAAAACGGACGCCGCTACGATATAATAGCGTTAAAAAAGCGGCGCTCGTTCAGCTCTTGGCAACCCCCCTTGCGCCATAATTTCAGTCTCAGAAACTTGAAGATAGTGCTTTATTTTTATTTATTTACTATTTATTTCATACTTCCAGCCTGAGCGCCAGGCCTTAGGCATGTGTGGGAATAGATATATACAGTAACAAGGACGGCATGATTACCTGTATACATAAGAAAAACACAATACAGCAAAAGAAGAGAAAACGCTAAACAGATTACAAATACATTCATACTAATCCGTATGTAAAAAAAGACAAAATGGCATACCTGCGCGCAAACATATACGTTTTACACCATTTAACGCATCACTGCAGGAAACCGTGCGGATAACTTATTTTCACATTTGACACCGTACTAACATAGCGTTATTTGCCACCTCAGAAAAAAGAAAGAAAACGAAGAAGTAAAAACTGTACACAGTAGCGCGTGTGGACACGTCGTAGGTCCTTCAGGCACAGTTCTTGTTCTGGAAAGTCTTCCCCCCCCCCCCCCCCTCACCCCGAGCGAAAAAACCAGGGGAGCACGCTTTGTTTGCTCTGCGCAATCTAAAAATGAGGAGGGGGGACAGTCAAGTCAGCCAAACCTTTTCAGTGGCAGCAATTATCTCCCCCACCTCCTTGGGATAAACCAGAGGAGCAGGCCTTGTTCGTCCTCGTGCACACTACCGACTGCCTCTTTGTTACTCTCAGCGACAACAGATGGGAACCCTCCCTGGTTCCGCTGAGGAGAGGCGAGTGTTGTGTTGGGTGGAGACGGTCCTCCTCTCCACTCCTTCCAGGAAAAAGGAGGGGGACGGGGGCGCCACGTAGCGTCAGTTTTTCGAAGTTTGTGGCGATACGCCTCACCCCGGGCATGAAAAGTGTTGCAGGGAACCTACACAAACAACGTTGCAAAAAATCTACAATAACAGGTTTGTAGCCCACAACCTGAAGTACTCAAACCCGGGAGTCGTTTTTTCTATCTGTTTTCTGAGCGCCACAATTTTGTGTTAACTAGTGCGGAACGACCTGAAATCCAGCCTGTTCTCATAGGCCGCAGCAGAAAAATTTTAGACTGCCCGGGAACCTCGTGAGTTAGTCGTACAAGCCCAATATTTTGCCACGGCATGCCGCTAGAGCCATGCTACGGATATCCCGGAGTCGATTTTTCTAGCTGTCTTCGTTATTAAACGGCGGCCGTTTCTTTTTTCTGCCCCATTCAGTTACGCCCCGGACGGGCGAAGCGCCGGGAGAGGGGCGCAGTCAGGTTTCCGCGGCGCGTGTCCCTCAATCCTGGGGATGTCCAGATGAATAACTGGTCGGGCGCGAAAACGAAAAAAAAAAAAATCCAGAACCGGCGCAATGCTCCGCCGTGCTAGAGAAAGCGCCAACGACGGTTGCGAAATGGCACAGCTTTTTGACAGTTCTGAAACCGTCCGTCCGTGATAGCTAGAGAAGCTACGACAAAATTCTGGAGTCTTCTGGCTGCTTAACGTGTTGCTAGCTCATTGCAACACGTCCGAAATATTTAATTTTCTTTTATTTACAAATCGCCCTGTGCGACTAGTCTGACCTCAATTTTAGACAACTGTCCAATCGTCTTCCGAGTCCGTATGCTATTATTCAAGGACTATGCTATATGTACTACGTAGTAAGTCCCACCACTACCCATATAGCGCCATCTATGAGGCGCTGTCGGAAACGCTCCCGAGCTTGCTTGGTGGCGGGCTGACGCGACCTCCGTACGAACGGCAACGTACCTGGTTTCGGTCACGGCAAAGTTTGCGCTGTAGTCATGTAGTTTATTTCAGGTAGACATGAAATAGATTATGGCTGCCCACAGGGCCGTTTACGACGCGTTTGAGCTTTTAATCGAGGCAGGAACAGAAATTACGCGGGCAGCCGGTGCACAACATACGGTTAATACGGTGTTGATCAACATATCGTATGTTGGGTCGGGCCGGCCGCGTCATTTTTCCTTTATTTTATTTTTGAGTTTTGTGTAAGCAAGTATGTGTAGCCCGAAGCTGTTCATTCCTGGGTATGCCAACTCTCTAAATATCCCATGGCGGCTTTATTCGTCTTAAAGATTTCTCAGGCGCCAGATTGCTCATATCTCGCATGGTCTCATGTCTGCAGTCGGTACAATGTCTCATGTTCGATTCCCGGCACCCAAGGCTGCGTTCAATTTACGATGAAGGCGAAAAATTACTGTGCGTACCCGATGTTTAGATCAACACTGAAGATCCCTGTGTGAGATGTCTACAGCGCTGCCCCGTGCCTCTTAGCGCGTTGTGGTTTCGGCGGCGCCCAAAACACCAGTTTTAATTGACTACGCAGCAGTTAACTAAAGCATGTTCTACAGGAACTCCTGAGGAATATAGGCACGTGCTGAAATTTGCATTCAGCTAATTAGAGCTATGCTTGTGCTTACGGGCCGGTCACTGTCCCGTCCGGCTGTCGAGAGGCCTCGGAATCCTGTGCTTAACCCCGAGTCGAATCTTGGAGACGCTGCACAGTCCCACAAGGCTGAGAACCTCGCATCCGGTGTAAGGCTTAAACTTTGTCTTATGTGGGTTACCAAGTTTTGCATGCTACACATTAGTAGAAAATTCTCTGAATTTGTTTTTTTTTTTTTTGCATGTTCTGTTTAAAATGGTAGGAAGGTTTCAGTTTCTGGCGTCTGCAATTACTACTTCAGGCAGAAGTTAAAAAGCAATCCTCGCCAGAATTTGTTTACGGGTGCTACCTAGCTAGCAGCCCATGTTTGCCTTCCATAAGGAGCAGTTGCATTCCCTGTCCTCGGAAATTAAAAACTGTACGGTTCCCTGATGGCATGCTCTTACTAGCAAGCCTGCAACGCCTCCTGTGAATGTTCTGCCTCTTTTCAGTGGGCCTCAGTGGTACCATGCATGCTCTGCAATGCAATGGCGTGTAACTGTTCTTATACCTATCATAGTTTGACGCACTTACCGTATTCAATACTTGGCGCTATGCTGCTGTTCCAATGTCTCCATTTTAAGTGGAGTTAGCTCCCGTACACACGACTCTTAAATGAGCCACTCATTTGCCGAAGTCAGGGGCGCTACTAGTCGTAACAAGTTCTCGTTTTCGAATTTTTGCTGTGTGTGCGCGCCAATGTGCTGGCATTTGTGCACTGCAGGCCAGCTCTCTGCCAGCCTCCAAGCCCCTGGATGTCGAGATAGAGACGACGTGAATGCTCATATTTGTTTTTATTTTACCCACTGGTTGCTCGAATGGTTGCTGCACACTGATTAATGCAAATAGGGATGCCAACTTTGTGAATGCAATCTGAATGTTGCGAAATGGAAAGCAGACGTATTGTCGACTCGCTATATGTGCATAAGGGGGATATGAAAAAGACATCAGCGAAAAACTGCTGGGCAAAGATATTTCACCCCCTGCTTAGTTTTATGGGCCACCTTTCTCTCGCTGTGAATCTGTTCTCGTGCAGCCTTCCGGTTGATGCCACACTGTAAAACATGGACAAAGGATGGGCAGGGATCTCCTTTGCTCCAGCAGCTTATTCTCTTTGAGCAAACAGCTCAAAGAGAATAAGCTGCAGGAGCAATTCCGTACTGTTTCCGTACACCATTCCGTACTGGTGTTTGCTGGGTAGACCTTGGCGGAGTTTCACATGGGGCGAAGTTTTTGCTGAGCCAGTTCCATCCTTGAAGATGGGCGAGAGGGGAAATGTTTAAGATTATGCGGGATTACGTGTGAAAAATGTGCGAGAAATTTCAGTGCCACAGATGAAATGGCTTGTTAATTTGCCCGACTACGCAGCGAGCCACTATAGCCAGCTGTAAAAGCTGAACGGAGTGCTACAGCTGGTTGGAATAAGCAGTGCGGAATTGCCCGTGACCTTTCCTGCACCTGCAGCAGCATGCCCATTCCTGTAGTCCTTGCTTTGGGCTCCGCGCATCATAGGCAGCTTTGGATGTATCACACTTTGCCTCTAGATTTTGCTGGGATTCAGTGTCTCAAACTTCCTGCTCACCATTATTAGCCAATTGCCAGCTACATGTAGTGGGCTCTCTTTGCTCCCTGGGCTCGCTTTTCAGCACTCCATTCCCATTCCCACATTCCCATGGTTGCTCTTTGCAGTGGCCCGCAAAGGTCTCCCAGCCCCCCCGCGAGGATGGCTGCCACTTCCAGGCTCGGAGATGGGGGACCCCTGCAAGCTGAGTGTGGCCGCCAAGGTTTCCATTTTCGGGAACTGGCCGGTCCCCGAGGCACCAAAGAATGGGGCCGAGCGCGAGCGGCCTGCACGCGTCGTAACTGCGGCCTCCCAGGCAGCCAAGGACATTGAGGGGCAGGACGAGAAGCCCGAGGTCGAGGAGGACGACCTCTCCAAGATGAGCCTGGCTGACAAGCGCAAGCTCTTCGGCCAGAAGGCGAGTTTGGCACTGCTGCGGGCATCTCTCGCGCTGTCTCTTCCTTCGAACGAGTCTCTGTGCTAGAGTTCAAGTTGGCAGTAGTTCATCTAGTGTATCACTCCGCTGAAGCAACACCTGTGATGTCGACACATGTGCGCGATTTGAAACGAGGTTGTGCTTAATGCGTGACATCGTATGCTTTTGTCACCTGGTTTGTTAGCCATTGCTGCAGCAATTTATAAGCGGATTAAACCCCCCCAAAATCATGAAAATGACCGGTGTTGTCACGGTCAGAATACTATGAGGAATGTACTCTCTGCGCCGTGCGGAGGAACAGTCGGCTTCGATGAGACATGGGCCACTTCCGTTGTCATTTTTAAGTTTTACCCAAGTACACTACTAGAATCGGTATCGCTTTGCTAGTCTCTAATACCCCTGTCGCACGGGCACTTTTAATCACGATTGAAGTGAATCGCGATAGAGTTTTCGAGCGCGCTTGACGCACTGCCGCTGCTACACGGCACGTTTCAATCGCGATCGAGAAGTTGCACCGGTTGCATTCGTGTACGCCAGATGGAGCTAACAGTGTACTTTCGGCCGGCGTCTGGTAACTTCGCACGGTCGTGCGTAAACATAACTATGTAAATATTACCTCACGCTTATTTGGGTCAAGTTATTTGACGCAATTTGTGGCGTTAGTTGAAGTTGTCACATTCTGTGCCATTACTGAGCGGGGACGAGAGTATTGCCGCTTTCGTTAGATCGCGCTTGGAAGCCTCGATCGCGCTTGAGAAACCAGGATTGAGTTCAAGCGGGATCAATCTCGATCGCGATTGAAACTGCTGTGTAGCAGGGGCCCGATCCGGATTGAGCTCGATCCGGGTCGACTCAATTGCGATTGAAAGTGCCCGTGTGACAGGGGTATAAGGATCCTGTAGGGAGCGGCAACCACCTTAGCTCTTTAACCCCACAGGTCAAAGCTGTGCCTGCCTTAGGGTGTTGAACTTGCTTGAACACCATCATGGACGCTTGTTTTTGCACATCTAAGACTGTCTGAAATAGGTTTTATTATTTTTTTTCCGTGCCAGATGTGTTTTCTCTCGTGGTTTCTCTTTAGATCTCTATTCTACATCTATGCCTTCATATCGAACTTCCTGTTTCGATCTTTCACTTTTTTTATTTGGGGATCTGAGCTACAAACGACAAAGAAGCAAGGCCAAGCAGAAAACTTTAGGCATGGTAGAGTAGTTTCCATGCACTTGCCAGACTCTAATTTTGCTCATCTTTTGTTGGACTCTAGAATACAAAATGCCAGGCACAGATTTGTGAAACAAATGCCCTGGTGTCCGGATTTGCACACTCCTTGTCTGCTTCTTGCTCACCTGTTGCCTACATTTGTTTGCTATCCAGTCAACTCTTACTCATTTCCTAGCCCTAGCATTAGTGTGCACGTACTTGGAGGACTTAGGCCTGCAAACTGAGTGAGTTGCTACAAGCTCATAGTGAAAAACGCAAAACGTACACTTTGGGAGAGGAAATGGACAACACTGTGTTCCTTCCCTGACGGCAACTGTTGTACGGTTTTATTGCATTTCGAGGATACACTTTATACTTAAGGTGTGAACCAGCAAGGTAATTAGAATAAACTGAATGCAGTGAAGCCTTGCATGTTGTAGGCTGAATTTGACAAATTCTTGTTTTTTTTTAATTCTTCACCTGTAAAAAAAAGTCAGGGAAGCTTGCATTTACGCGCAATACTTGAATGGCGAAGATCTTGTAGGTCGGCATTGCCGGACCAATAGTTAAAAAAAAAGTTTCATTAATATTGTTTATTTGCATAGTTGCGGAGCTAGTAATCGTCGTCATATGCATTGAAGAGGTCGTCGTTTTCTTCGCAGTGAGTAATAAATGCAAAGTCATCCTCAGCATTGAAGACTTCCACCATGCTCTTCTCATGCAGCGGTGACGGGATCTGGAAGTCAAGGAGGGGCCCACTTCTATCCATGTGTCCCAGATGGATCCATAATGGCTTCCATTATGGGATTGCGTGGCAACCATAATGGCTTATGCGGCGGCCCCGGTGACCTCTCCCAACAGGGTCTTTTAAGTTTGGCCTTGCGATAAAGTTTTAGCTATTTTATATATTGTATCTATTTTATATTTTTAAGCGAATCTTACGCGTTTGATTTTCAGCCTATTATTGTGTCACGCATGAGTGTCTTATTGTTTTAGTTGCTGGTGGCGTCGACTGCGGCAAGGCACTGCCCTTGCATGTTTATATGCCCTTCAACATCATTTTCCGCACCTTAAAGGCTGCTGGTTGTAAATCTCAGACTGCCTGCTGCTGTAGCTGTTTCATTTTTGGCGTTATAAATTTTAGTTCATGCAGCCACTTGTTTGCCGTGTGCTCCTTTAGTTAGAAAGAATAGTAAGAAAGTTATTCATTAAGTACAGTTTTCAACATTGCATATTGTAGGGAAAGATAAAAACGCTGTGTTGATGCTGCTGCCCTATAGGTGACAGTCTTGTAGCTTCGGTCCCATTCCTTGCCTTGGTGCCAAGCTCAGCCCATATTTAAGAACGTCAGAAACAGCGCAAGCTCACGGGACGCAGAGTAGGGTGCACCCAACACACGTCGCTGTGGGTGCTTGATAGCCGCGGATATTTAAGTGATAGCTGTGGGGCTGCTCTGATGGTTTAAAGCAGTCGAATAATTTTGGCCTTGTTGTGCCAGTTACGAAGTTTCCAGGCCAGGTTTGTGATAAAATTTCTGTAAAAGAAGCTCGGTGGCCACTTCAGGGGAAACTATTCCGGTCATTGATGTTGCTTATGTTCGCCTAATGCAGTGAGGTTGATTTCCCACAGTGCACTGTGAGACAACTTTGTTTAGTTTAAAGCTTGCTGCCTCTAACAGTGGAGCTGCTGACAGGGCAGCATAAAAAATGTGAACTGCTTGCTATCAATAAAGGGGCATGTAGACAAAACACAAGTTTGGTTGATTCGAAAGATTGGCACGTTAGAATCGATACTGACACCACTTTTAACATAAACTTCGCTCAAATAAGTTACATAATTAGGAAAAAAAGGGAATGGCCATGAGACTCACTAGCTTATTTCCTCCAACAGAACGTTAGTCATAAGCCCTGCCGTACGATTGGGTGAGGCTGGCAAAAGCAAACGCAAATTATCTTGCCAAACGAGCTACTTGCGCTTACATGTAGGGCGCATTCTTTTTATAGCAGTAAGAGTTGTGGGGTGAACAATTAAGGTTACGAACACAAAAACACTGAAGTTGTTAGTGCAGCACTTTGCTGGCTGACACTGCCTAACACAGCCGTCGGACGCGCTGGGCTTTCTGAAACAACACTGACCATCTGACACCAGCGGCACAGTCACTTATGTGACCATGTGTGGCGCCACAGCCGTCAAACAGTGCACGTATGGTACTCCGTCGCTCTGTGCATCGAACGCAGTAACTGCCGTCATAGGCGTGCGCACTGGGGGGGGGGGGGGGGGGGGGGACAGGGGGGGTGGCCGCCCTCCTTAATAATCTGAAGGGGTGGCGCCAAATTTGCCCCATGCCTTAACTCAATCGAACCTGTCCCGTAGGGGTTATGAGTCGACCACGCGTGTATTTTCACGATCATGGCAGCCGAAGAACCCTCAGGTTACCTTCCAAAAGCTGTTTACTTTCAGCCCCGGAAATGCGGGGACTAAAAGCAGGTCGCTGTGAGACACGTTATCGCTTAATTGTCATATTTGCAGCTACTGCGGAGCTTGTCCACCTTCTACTTTTCCTCGCAAATAACTTGCCTAGTACTGAGCAAAATAGGTAAGACTTCGCCCCCCCCCCCTAATCGAGAACCCTGCGCACGCCTATGTGTGCCGTTTTATAGCTCATGCCACTGTAATTTTTGGTTCAGTGTCTCCTAAGCTCCTAAGGACTCCATTCTGAAAAGTGGATTGTGGCTGTTTCAGCGACACAAGATCTACGACCGGTGGCACAAAGCGACCACGCCTAGGCCTAACCTAGCGGGGTAGGCCTAGCTATGAGTAAGGCAGCCCTACCGCCGTGCCGCCAAGATGGCAGGCGCCCCGGTGGCGGTGCCCATGGATTTCAGCTCGCCAGCCGCGATGCACTTCGTCACGCGCAGCGAATCTGAAGAACGGCAAAAGAAACGAAAAATTACCGACAAGGTCTACGCAAAGAAGGCGACCACCGACGAAGAAATGAACGTGCAACGCGATGAAGATTCAGTGGATGACGGACCCTGGCAGGACGCACACTCCCGCCGCCGTCGGCGATCCCGGCAGACCTACCGCAAGGTAGATGCGGAATGCACAAAGCTTCAATGGAAAACGGTCCTCATCTGCCCGAAAGATCACCGCTCCGTAACTGCCATCCCAAAGGTGACGCTTCATAAGTTGGTTCAAGCCACGGCACCGGACGCCAAGGTAGTGGACTACGCAGCATGTAGAACCAATGCCCAGTCCAACACTGTTACTGGGACCACGTATGACGAACTTCACGCCGACAACTTGTGCAAGGTAAGCACCCTCCAAGTTACGGACGGGACCACATTTGAAGTCGAAATTTTTCGTCTTTATGGCCATAATGTTTCAAGAGGCGTCATCACAACAGACCCTAATGATACCAACGAGGAACTTCGTAGTGTGCTGCGATGTGAAACTGCTAATGTGCTCGAGGCAAGGCAGATGGGCAAAAGCGGAAGGGCGCTCCTTACATTTGATTCACCTGTACTGCCGAAGCGAATCAAATACTACAGCGAATTATGCAAGGTTACCCCTTACGTTGCACGCATGCTGATCTGCTACCGTTGCCATGGAGAAGGCCATATGCAAAAGTACTGCCCCAATGACGAAATATGCTGTCGGTGTGGCACCGGTCACACCGAAAAAGAATGTAACAGACAAGATAAGCACTACGTCACGATAAGGGGAACGGTCACCTGGCGACAGACGCCACTTGCCCGGAGAAAGACAAGCGCTTGAAAGAAAACAAAGACAGACTGGAACGCTGCTCTCGGAGCTGCTCTCGTAGAAGAACCGCCAATTCCAAAATGGCACCGCAGGGCTCCCAAGATCTTGAAAGCTATCCCGTACTCTCCGAAACGATGGTGTATACAACGCCCAAAGCAGTCAGCTTCGCGAACGACAAAGATACCTATGCCTCCAAGGCTTCCATGGACCTCCATGCCAACATAGAAAGTGTGATTGCTGCTCTAAGAAAAACGATAGAGGAATCGTCTCGGCGTCTCACACAGCTCCTGTCCCAGGAAGTATCTATACAAACACCTCACGAAACCCGGGACACCGAACTACGGAGCCCTCAAGACGACCCCCTTCAGCTGGTGCGCGCAAACGAACAACGATCTTCGTCGAAACCACAGCGTTCTACACCAAACCGACCTGCTTCCAAGACAACAGGTTCGAAATCGTGGCATAGCCATGACAAGTCACCGCCATCGCAGCCTGCAGCCCCTGAAACAAATATAAAAACCGACACGATGAAGGAATAGTGAATGAACGGTTGAATTCTGAGGTGCCGACTGTACAAAGCATGTCAACCACCGTCCAGACACATGATCAAGTGCTTAAAGATCTTACCCAGAGTTAAGCACTGGCAACGGAAGCACTTGACAGTTTGGGAAACAAATTTGAAATGATTATGACGCAGCTGGACACGCTGACTTCGGAAGTCGGCCATCTTAAATCGACCCTGGAACGCCGGGAACGGCGACGTTCATACGGTAGCCTTTCTCGTTCACCTCGACGCCGCCAAGATGACCGCAGCCAATAGTCCTGCAATGGAACTGCCGTAGCCTCCGAGCTAATGGCGCTGAATTGAGCGAACGGTTACGATGCGTTCAGCACCCCTGGCACTTCTACTTCAAGAAACCAGGGGTACACACCCAGTATAAATGGATACCGCGCTTACTTCCAGCCAAGCATTCTTCATGAAGGAAAACCTGAACCCACAGCACAAGCGGCAATTTTTATCAGCAGAAATATTCGGCACTGTCAGCTGGATACTTCAGCATACTGCACGGCCTTCCAGGAAGTCGTAGCAGTACGCATTGACTTGAATTCTCCACAAAGGATAATTTTAGTGTCCGTATAATTACGTCCTGAAACGGGCTGCTCCAACAGGGGTGATTTCACTTGGATGACGCATCTACGCTCCCTTCGGACGCCATCCTCATTGGAGGGGACTTTAACGCGCCTAACGTTATCTGGGGATACCCTCGAAATACCCCCAGGGGAGCTCAGCTGGAGCATGAAGCCCAAGCAGCCGACCTTACCTTGGTTAACGACCTTGACGTTCCCACTAGGACGGCACTGCACTCTCGTCAAAAGGGTACCACACCGGGTCTCACGTGGACATCGCATAATCTCTGTTCTTCGTGGTCCTGTGAAAATGACCCATGGGGCAGTGACCATTACCCTATTCGCTCTTTCCAGCGACGCTGGCGACGCCGCGCGGAATTTGTTTGAAGCCAGGACACGGTGATCGGCGGACCGGTCGCTCCGGCGGAGGCGGCCGGCGGCGTCCGTGCGGCCTCGCAGAAGCGTTAAGGAAAAGAGTAATCGATAGTATTGGCCCCGAGGACATACCGTGGCGCCACCTACGAATGACGTCACTTGTTGGACGCCGGGTCGGGTTGTCGTCTGCTACAACCAATTTCCTGTGCGTATGCGGCCGCCGCGTGTTTTAAATGCAGAGCATTTCAGTAACTCACAATGTCACCCGCGTTGTCCCGTCGTAGTCCGCACCGTCGCTGTCCGCACCCCTCCCCCTACACTATATAAAAGAAAATACTATCCGGCGCCAGGTTTCGATCCCTCGACCCTGCGGGCGGAACGCAATGTACATGGTACTCTACCCACTGCGCCACAGAGCCAACTTTTTCTTTTTTTTTAACAGTAACTTTATTTACAAATATACATACAGGGCCAGATGAAGTGGTTACTGAGGTTTCAGAGAACAGTGTAACATGCTATGCTCACACAGACAAATAATCGCGTTCGGGAACTGTACAAGCCAAGACAAAATTCAGCGTGTTTCGACAGGGAAGTGGAAACCATTCGTAGGCAGTGCCAGCAAAGCCACGTAGTGCTGGCGTGGTTCCTGTTAGAAACACTTACAAATGGGCGATGGTGTCATTTGTTTACAGTATACGGTAATGAAGTAGGGGCAAGGGGTTGGGCGTAGAAGTTATGGAGAAAAGTCGTTAGTGGGCAGAAGTGGCCCATGGTGCTGTCCCGCTTCCGGCCCTCAGATCAAGTCCCATCCCCTTTGCTGCTTTACCTTAAACTCCGTGAGGGCTCGTGAGCCCCGCGCCAGTGAGTCGCGAAGCTCAGTGTCTGAATCGGGCCTGTCAAGGGCGGCCACTGCCCACTGCGCCTTCTGTACAAAGTGCCTCCACGCCGGCCGCGTGCTTTCGGCACATTCAACCACGTCGACTCTCGCCCTCCATAGCGAGTGGAGACCTATGACGTGGCCGCAGTCACGGAGGAGCGGGTGCTCCGAGGCCGCCTCCAAGAACCTCAAGTTCATTCAGGTGAGCTGCCAGTACGTGTCGAAAGAGCACTGCAGCTCGTCCCAGAAATACGACGCCGTGTTGCACTCCACAAAAACGTGCTCTGCCGTCTCCCTCCTTCCACAGAACAAGCAGTTGGTCCCTCCAGGAAGAAAGAAGCCCCTCTCCCCCTGTCTTGCCTTAGTGGGTAGAACCCCTGTGTGAAAGCGGAAGAAGAAATCCTTCGAACCAGAAGGAATGGGGAGCTTCCGCACTCGCCGGAGGACGTCACTTTTCATGCGCCCTAGAGGTGGTGAGCGATACATGGGGGGTGGGAGGATCTGTTCCACCAGGTCCCACTACAACTTCTTCGGGGCCACTGCGCACAGGTACTCCCAAGAGAACAGTCCCTGCAAGAGGGCCACCGCTGCCGCCACTTTGTAAAAGCCCGTTGCCCGGTTACTATGTGTAAACTCCACTGTTGTTGGCAGCCAAGGGGCCAAATGTGAGCAGCCCGAAGGAAACCGTCACGACGATCGCGGAAGAACAAAAAACGTTGCACTGTCAGCTTGAGCTCCACGTTAACAAGCCCGAGGCCACCCGCTTCCGGACTCCAGAAAATATTATTGCGACGCATAGGCTCGTAGGTGGATCGCCAGATGAATACTGCGAACAGCCGGTGTGCTTGGCCACTGAGCCTGCGTCGATGGTCGATACTCTGGCCACGTACAGGACGGCAGGGTATAACACAGCATTGCAAACATGTGCCCTTGAGAAAAAGGCGATGTGTCGCGCTCGCCAGGCCTCCAACTTCCTACCCGCGGCTGCCAGCTTTGACTGCCAGCGGGGGGCAATGGCTCGGCCGCAGTCCAGGTTGACTCCGAGGTAGCGGGTGATGGCCTCCCTCCATCGAACTCCGTAGAGCTGTGGTGGTTTGGTGGGCCATTCACCTAGCCATGCTCCCTCGCACTTAGAAAGATTCAGCTGAGCACCCGAAAACTGACAGAATGATTGCGCGAGCGCGACGATCTCCCTCACCTGTTCTTTCGACGAACATACGAACGCGACATCATCCGCGTAAGCCAGGACTCTTAGTTCTTCGTCGCAGAGAACCGAACCTTTGACTGACTTCGATGCGATTGCCATTCTGCAAAGTGGCTCTATATATAATGGAAACAGAATCGGGGACATGGGGCAGCCCTGCCGGACCGACCTTCTCAGGGCGATGGGGCTCCCCACCTCCCCGTTCATAATGATGCTGGTGGTGATTTCAGTATAGCAGATCTTGATCCACTCCACCATTTCGTCCCATATCCCGCACCGATGGAGGAGCATCTACAGAAAGGCGTGATCTACTTGGTCGAAGGCCTTTGTGATCGAGGTCGAGTTGCAAGACAGCAAGGGGAAAAAACCCTGACTCCGCCACCTCACAGACAGTCCTCATGCGGTGTAGGTTGGTGTTGATAGAGCGGCCTCTGAATCCGCATGTCTGATGTGGTCCCACCACACTGCTGAGGGCCTTCTCGAGCCGTCTGGACAGGATTCGGGATAGGATTTTGTAGTCTGTTGATAGTAGACTGATAGGCCTGAAATCTTCAACACTGGGTGCCGTATCATGAGACGTTTTTTTCGGTATTAGGACCAAATTACTGCTCCGCATTGAAGGTGGCAGCAGCTTTGTGTTTTTGATGTTTTCGAATACCGACGCCAAGACAGGGCTGATCTCCTCTCAGAATACCTGGTAGAACTCCGAAACGATCCCATCCGGCCCCGGTGACTTATTCTTTGGCAGTTCCTTTACAGCGCTTTTGACTTCTTCGACCGTGATGGGGTTGTTTATGACGGCCTTAACGTCCTCCGGGACCTTGGGCAGCTCATCGAGGACATCCGGCGGAGGAACATCGGGAACAGCGCGCGAGAACAGCTTCTCGTAGTAGTCGCCGAAGGCAGCCGCCACCTCACCGCTCCCAGGAGCGAGCCCACTAGGGTGGTTGACCTCGGAAATCGCTTTAGTGGCAGTCCTTGCCCGCTCGAAAGCACCAAAAAGTTTCGACGGCTGTGTCTCGGCCACCACTCGCTGCTCCCTACTCCGCACAAGAGCCCCCCAGTACCGCTTTTCCAGCTCAGTTCGGATCTCCTCTTTCACGCTGCGAATGTCCTCCGAGAATTCCCCCGGCCTCTCCTCGTCCGCTTCCACAAGAGAGCGTAGGCACTCCGTGAGTCGACTTAATTTCGCCTTTCTGTCTCTCGCTTCCTGTCGTCCGATTGTGATTGCTGCATTTTTTACCCGTTTTTTTGAAGCGCTCCCAGGCGACCCCATCGATGGGTGCAGCATTGATTGCTTCAATTTCACCTCTTATGCGATCAGCGAAGGTCGCATTATCGAGGACCGTAGTGTTCATCAGCCAACGGCTGCCAACCCCTCCCTTGGTTTCGCGTTCAGTTCTAATGGTACATGTTACCAAACCGTGGTCCGAGAAAGCAACAGGGGTGACGGTGTAGTCAGTCACTAACGGCAGCGCATCGCCCGTCAAGTACACCCGATCTAAGCGAGCCTGTGACGTGCCACACCATCTGGTGTAGCGGGAAGGTGACCACCCACGCTGGAGGGCGACGTCGTTCAGGTCACCCGACACAGAATGGGACGTTACGGACGCGCCTTATATCGTTGACTCATTCAAATTACTGCTGACGAGCGCTCTCTCGTCAGCAGTTGCCACAAGTGCAACAACATTCACGTAACGCAAACTACTTAACGTCGTGCGCCCCCGGAAATGCTCTGCATTTGATCGTGCCCCCCGCGAGGGGATGTTTATACAGGAACTCCTACTTCTAGCTAAGGTCCCTGAAAGAACTAAGGTAGCGCCAACTGCTCCCTCCTTCTCCGCTGCCCTCCTCTTTTTTCTCTCCCCTCACCCGCGGCGCCGCCGTCCCTTTAACTCCGCGGCGGGGCCGCCATATTTGTTGGCCACTTGAGAGCAGACGCCCTCGCTACGCTTCAGGGCGCTCGCTGCAGTTTGCTCTTGTTTTCGCGCCGAAATCGCTCTTTGGTAGCATTTATAGGATTTCTAGAGCCCCGTTTTACCAACAGGCACTGAGTGATAGTGTTTTGTTTTATATTTTTGTCTACAAGGGGATATTTGCGGGGCGGATGCCGCTGGCGCATACGCACAGCGCGGTTTTTGTTTACGTGTGCGGCATTCTGTAACACCTCAGGATAGCTCGTGAATGCGAAAGGATCGAGCGTGGACATTTCAAACTGCTCTGTTACGGTAGTTCCGTTCTTGCATTCGCGTGACTGTGGTCGTGCAATCACTGCACAGAGGTCCTGCGCACGGTTCGCGGCAGTATACAGTGCGCTTCATTCGCAAATGCCGTAGTTCGGGCGCTGCGCTGGCGTCCTTGCACTCGCCTTTCTTGCGATAATTGTGTATCCTCAGCGGCGTTCACTCTGCGCCCGCTTTTACTAACGACCTACAGCCTACCTTAATTACGCGCAGTTTAGAGTGCTTTGCCGTTTTTGTAGAAATGTTTCCTTCACCTTCATGTCGTTATAGGCTGCTGTGAGTAGACTAAAAACATACACATGCTGTTGTGCGTGTGTGCACGTACAGCGACGTGAACAGCCCCTGCTTCCCCGACTTCGCAGCCGGATACACTAAACTGCACTCGCGGCCGTACGTTCATGTGCGAACCTAGTGAAAAACGCAGACTTGTAATTCTGGGAATACGCGCCAGAGAAGACTGCGATCAATCGATCGGGTTAACTGAAATTACAGTCCCTCTAGGTACAAATTATGTAACTAGTTACTGCAGTTAATTAATCATGCAATACGTTTTTTCACCGGGCGCGGTCGTTTACAGCCGTTATTATTGGAGGCGCCTGGACAGAATTGTTTTGTGCTGGGATATATTCTGGCAGATTTGTACATTGCACTAACACAGGGATACACCCGAAAGAAATTCGAAAGAGGACCAATGTCACGATGATTATCAAGAGAAAACAATAAATCACAAAAATGAATTGGTGCCAGCAAATATATATTTTATTGGAACAAACGTCCGTAATGACGTCGTGCAGGTGGCTTGTGCTGCTGACGTGGCTTCCCGTGAGAAAAAATGTTGGGAGTGGCATTTGGGTTTAGTTTTTTTAACGCTAAGCTTCTCCAATATCCGTTGCTCAAATTGATCCGTGAAATAATCCTATTGAGAAGGGAAAAGAAATGTCGCCACCGAGTTTGAGATGCGCCACAAACACTCCGCAAATATAGGCAATAATGCATTGCAGAAGGGAGTTAGTGACTGTTCTACCGTAGCATGGTCAAATTCGTGTTCGCGCATCTGCTCAGTGCCGCGTCCGCTCAACTCGCTACACTAAACCCGTTTAGCAAGCGCTTTGCTGGACAAAAATACGTCTGCTGAAAATAATATAGTCGCCCAGTGTGTTTTGGTTCAAATCGCAATGACTGGATACGCTGCGCCATTGACTACTAAGATGAAGTAAGCGCGCACACTGCAAATGTACGGCATCACGTGTAATGCAAACGTAAGTCGTAATTAACGTTCCTCTGTGCATACACGGAAGAAAGGGCGTACAGCCGTTACGGTGCGAATATGCATTTGAAGTGCTCATTCAAACGTGCGCGAATTTAATAAAGCGATAACAGAAATTGCGCATCAAACGTACGTCAACGGCGCGGTCACTATATTAGCTGACCTTAAATTGTTTTACCTAGCCGCAATTTTTTTTTTCTCGCAACAGCCTCAATTTGCGCCTCACCGACCAAGCCCATATTACGCAGCAAATCACTCCGATGTCATAACAACGGGATTATAATACCACCCGGGTAGCTAACACACAAAACATGACTTCACGCCAAAAAGAGCGTACACGCACTCGGAACGCACACGATACATGGTCAGACGCAAGCTGCCGTCGGCCAAAACAAGCATGAATTCAGGTGAACAATTCTCGCGTCACGAAACCCTTACGACAACTGACTGAACATGCTACGCCGCTGATATTGATGCTGGAAGTTAAGCGCGCACATGACAAATACACGGCCTCTTATCCAAACCAAAGCTTACGACGGGACGAACTCGGCGCTGCGCGCAATGCCTACTCAGAACAAAGCGTGGACGACGGTCGCGAAGGGAATACGCATTTCTTCGTAAGTGACCGCTCAAGTTCGCGCAGAATTTAACAGAGCAAGAACAAGCATTCAGAAACTTACCTCGCAAAAGAGTGATGGTAGCGTCGGCCTGAAGTATGCCCGTTCAAATCTATGCAACCAAACTTTTCTCCTTTCTGCGTCGCGTTTCCCGGGCGGAATAACGAAGTCTTGTGCCCTGCCTGACGATATTCGCGCTGCCTAAGGCACAACACATCGACACTGAGAAGCAACCTAAAACGACACCGGTGCGACATTTTTTCGAAGCGAGCAGCTAATTCCGGTACTGAAGCACGGTGGCGACGGTGGTAGAGTGTACTAGAAGTTTTAGAGTGGCCCGAGCGGCGGCCTCTCCCATTGCTCCGCCGGGTCGACTTTCGCGCAGAAAATAAAACCGGTATAGCGGCGGCGCTGCTGTCGTCAACAACTGAACAGCCGGCTCTCCCCGGCACCAGCTCCGAGCCTGCGCGCGGCAATAGGTGTCTTCGATTTTACTGCACTCGCTGCACTCATTCAGGTAGTGCAGCACTCGTCTCTTCGATTTTCGAGTGCAGCGCGCGGCGCCTGCACTTTTCTCTTCGATTTACCGACGGTGCAGAGAGTGCAGGATGAGTTCACGCTTTCCCTGCACCTCCCAGGGAGGAGGTGCAGAAGCAGACGACAAAAGTGCAGGACCGGTTCTGCAGTGGCGGCGCCTGTGCTGAACTGGCTGAACTCATCCTGAACTCATGCAGAAAGTGCAGGCCAAATCGAAGAGACCTAATATTTGCGTTGCTCGCTGCGGTGTTCTGCGCTTGCCAAGCTTATTTATTTCGGATTATGAGGTTTAACGCGCCGGCGCTACACCGGCGATGAGGCAAGCGCTACTGGAGGGCTCCGGATTTATTTTGACCATCTGGGGATCTTCAACGTGCGCCGAAATCTCGAAGACACGGGCGTTTTTCGCTTTTATCCTCCATCACAAAAGCAGCCGCCGTGGCCGGGAATCGAACCTGCGCCTTTTGTCAGCTGGCTTAGAAAGTAGACGCAGAAACGTTATGACTCCGCTTGAGCAAACTTTAAACTAGTACGACCCGCCATAAAATTATCGACCTCCCCTCCTCCCCCCCCCCCCCCCCCCACGATACTTTCTCATTTTGTATGCGTTTTCTGAAAACGTTAATTGTTGACATACAGTAATCTCTCGTTAAGTCAAAGTCGTAAAATTAGCTGAAAATTTTCAGATAAGCGCGGAGTTTCGAGTTAAATCAAATGCAGAAAATTTGTAGCCAGGTCCCTGAAATAACAGCTATATATATAGTGCTGCTAACAAAAGCACTATTGCACAGGGGAGATTTCGTAATAAAGGCAAAATAATTCGCAGGAAAAAGAAACTTTTATTATTGCCGAAGAAAGAAACAGCTGTGTTGCGCTCGGCTGATTCGCGTTCGCATCTGCATCCCAGAAAAGCGTACCCGAGAATTCTCAACGCATCGCATGAATTGGTGGTCGCCACCGCTACATTCTACCTTGTTACAAAGCAGACGCAGCATGTATGTTCTTTCTGCCGTTGTAGGCACTTCTGGAGGCTCCTCCTCGTCCGCATGATCAGCTGCGTCGTCCACAGCTATCTTATGTGCCCAACAGCATTAATTCCGCTAACGGGGACGCCTAGTCCGCGTAAACTTGCACTTCACGACCGCGTTCGGCGAGTAGTGGGAGTAATCATTCGAACGGAGACCTTATCGGCTGCCTGCAGCGGACTTTGCCTTGTGTCCTCTCTGCTAGTATTTCGAGACATCCGTGGTCCTCGGAAAAAACGTTTTGAGATAAAGCGGGCAAATGCGTAGCGACTATGGGAGGTAAACACGATGAGAAAAAGTTTCGAGAAGATATTTTGAGATATAGCAGAGTTCGAGTAAACGAGGGAATAATTTGACGGACAGGCACCAGGAATGTTCTTCCCTTCCCCTTCTTGACTGCGCATGAAGCAAAAGCGGCGGGGCGCACATTCTATGCTGCAAAAAGTTTACTGTTTTTTACGTTCCTATTTGGAACGAAAATACCAAAAGCCTTCTTCTCGGATACCCCTACCGTTGATGCGTGTACTGTCGTTAGTGGGCTTATTTTATTAACCTATTCTGTCGCAGGCACTTGGTAAGAAAGTGTGTACTGAAAACGAAGTGCCAAGTCTGCGGGACCAACTACTGCTTCCTGCATGCCAGGGGACGATGCCGCTGTGTTTACTCACTCTTGTAATTTGGGGGGACTTCTGAATCCTTCTGCGCATTTTTTAAAGTTTATTAGCGATCTCTAGGACGTTTTTACCGGTTGCTTCAGCGACAAGGAGCTCCACCATGACAGCGTTATGGATGTGCTGCAGCCCTTATTCACAACAAACACCTTAACGGCGTTGGTTGCGACCAGCACGTGAGACCTTGGCCGCAAATTTGGTTTGGTTCTGTATACATTTCGACACGGATTCATTTCTACATAAAATGTTTAAACAAGTTCCGTGATTACATGCGGAGGTGGGAGCAACACCTTAAACTTAGCCGTCGCTAATGATTGAGGGCGAGTTATGAAAATGCGTTGACCAAAAATGTCAATTTAAATCTCCATGTTACCGTTATTCCTAACCTTTACATGTGTAGACTTTGTACATGATTTTCGACGTTACATTTCATTTGCCGGGCTATTGAAAATGAAAACAAAATGTGTATTTGTTCCAGTTCCGTTTATTTGAACCTCCATTTTAGCCTTCTTGAACCTTTACCTCTATAGTAGACGTGTTATATTTCATTTTTGTCGCGGTCAATACATCTTCTGATCGATGTTTTGCATTTGTTTTATGTGCGTGTAATTGTACTCTCAGCATACTTGCGAATTAAATTTGTGTCAATCTGATTCAACTCCTTTCTTGATCGAATCAGGTGAAAGGTGGTGCCATTAATCGAACGTTGCGGGAATAGTTCTATGAAAGACGGTCATTGGGACAACTGAGCTAACTGAGCTAACCACTCTAAAAAGATCTCTCGCTTGCGCGTGTCATTTTCTGTTCGGCCACCACGGTGACCCGTAATTATCCCAAGCGGGCCACTGCTTAAATACTGCTATAATAACAACTCACGCAATAAAAAACGCAATACGATAGTAACCCACATAACTGCAGTCCGAGCGTAAATTGCAAGACAATAACTAAGAAATTTTTCTGAGAAGCTATCATCCCAGTCCTCATATTTTTTCGTGTAATGTCCATCAAGCAGTCCAATAAGGACACAATCATAAAGCAATCATAAACTGGTTCATATTAGTCAATTCAACGCAAAATAGGTTTTTATAGGACATTGGAATAGCGAAAATGTCGCTGCAATTACTTTATTTAGAATCCGTTACGAATGCTGCACTGAAGAAAATCCGTAATTTTCCTTGTTGTCGAGCGGGAAAGGCAAAACTAACGCAAAATGAGCTGCAGCGTTTATTTTTCATTTTGTTACCCACAGTCCACTGTACCTACAGTACATTTCAGCAATTGGACGACCCACAGCAAAAATTTCCAGCGCTCCACGCGTAAAGCGTTTCCTGGCCCGGCTGGGCGCGCGGCCGTGCGCGCGGCCAGCCGCCGCTTTCGCTTTCAGTGGTCGTTGACTACAGCGCCGCCGCTATTTTCTGCGCGAAACGAGCACCTCTCCGGGCGGCCGGTCGGGCCACTCTAAAACTTCTAGGTCATGGAGGAAAAAAAAGTTAGGAGACGGCATTACGTCACGCAGCTAGCCTTCGCAAGCCCAGGTCCGTTGAAGCCGTTCCCTCCGCCGTTTCCCTTTCTCAAGCCGCCCCAGTCGGCCCTCCAAGGTCGGGTGGGCCGGCGGCGGCGGCGGTCTCCGACTCCGGGGCATCTCTCGTGTTTCGTTGGCGGTAGCTGTTCCCCGTCCTTCCTGCATTTGTCTGCTCGGCGATCTCATGCCCGTGTGCGGGCAGGAGTGCCGCGTACGTGCGGAAGACAAAAGCCGTGGGGAAAAAAAAAAACAACATATAGCAGGCTTCGCGACAACGGGCCGCAGAGCAGTTTCGAGCAGACGAAATTGAAGAGCGCGGCGGCCCATACAGAGGCGGTGCGGTGGGGTCACGTGGTGCAGTGACGCCTGGGCCGACTTCGATTTTACTTTTTATGTATAGGCTTCACGTTTCTCCGGCGGCGCCGTCTCCTAACTTTTTCTTCCTCCATGTTCTAGGTCACTCTAACGGTGGCTCGGAAGCCAGCAATGGCGTCGCAGCGGCGGCGTTGCGCAATGTCCCAGCCGGCGAGGCATCGGCGAGGCGACCCGGCGGCGGAGCAAAAAAAACAAAACCACGTGACTTTTCCCTTGGCCAATGGCGCGCGGCGTTCGCCGACGAAAAAGAAAATGGCAAAAAACGAAGTAAGAGAGGAGCGCGGGCGAGGGCGAAAGGCGGCGAGATCTAAAGATGGCGCTACCTTAGTAATTTTAGGGACCTTACTTCTAGCGGACTCCTGGCGCCCTCTTTCTGCCATTGTAGAGACTATAAGGCGGTCTTTGAAGGGCGCCAAATTTGAATTCTACAAAATTTTGTGTGTGTGTGTGTGTCTGTGGCCACCGTACCCCCCCCCCCCCCCTTCCCCGCTCCTTGTGGATTTGATGCAAATTACCCCAAAAAGTTGCCTGCAACCCGAATAATCCGGGCGAGCAATCAGCGACTCGCTTTTTCCCGGCGGCACCGCCGCGCCCCACAGCTCGTACGCAGCCAGCTAACGCCAATGACAATGCAACTGATGTCGAGAAAAGTACACTGTAAATTCATTATGAAATACTTGCGACGTGACATGTACGAGACTGTGTGCAAGGAAACACCTTGTAACAGCGACGGAAGCGCGTCGCTCACTTGTGATCTCACCGCGCCTACTGCTCGCCTGTAATGTGATCCGGACCAGCGGCCGCTGCTGGCATTTTTGACATAGCATCAAAAAGCTCCGCATGCGTGATTTCTGCGAAGTCCTCTACCACTATAGGTGGAGGAGGCGAGGTAGCTAGAGCAGACGAAAAACGAATTTGCAGACCCCTAGCAATCAACTCTAGAGACCGGAGATTTCATTGGAAGATAACACCATAGAGTCTGAATTATCAGATTGGGGAACCGCTTTCCTAAATCGACGAAATCGAAAAAGGGCCCGCTTATTAGTGGGTTCAGAAAGAATTGAGCAGCGGTGACAGTCATAGGCCTGTTTGGCATTAGAAAATGCTCGTTTGAACATCACGGAATAATACTTATAATTGCTCCAGTTCAGCGGGCAATGGTTATAGCAAAGCTTCTTCCAGGCTGCCTTCCTGCGTCTAAAGTTGCGTGTACATTCTTCATTCCACCAGGGGCTAGGTGACACAGCTCGCTTAGACCGTCCTTCAAATAACGAGGACTGCGCCGAAGTGGTTAGGGCAGCCCAAAGACCCGTCGCCCGTTCAGTTGTGTCTTCTGCAGACAGAGAAGATACGGCCTCCTTCAGAGAGATTTGGAATTTCTTATAATCTACAAAAGTGCAACTTCGCTGGACGAGAGAGCGAACAGGGCACTGAATCTCAAACAATATTGGAATGTGGTCACTACTAGTCCCGCTGTCAACAGTAGACCAAGAAGAAACTTTAACACCCCTAGAACAAATAGTTAAATCTAAAACAGATCGAGTTAGTCCCTGTATGTAGGTAGGAGAAACTGAATTTATACATGCCGAATTGTTGTCCGTAATCCAATCTAACAAGCGAAGGCCGCAGGAATCCGTTCGGTAGCCCCAAGAAATATGGTGGGAATTAAAGTCTCCCGCAACAACGACGGGAGGTACAGCCACAGCAAGAGCGAGATCTACGGGTTCTGAATCAATAACCCCAAGTGGAAAGTAAACGTTCGCCAAAGAGAAAGGAAGACAGCCAGGAAGTCTGACCTCCAATACCAAAATTTCACGACTGTTTAACGCCACGTTTTCTTTTTTCTTGTTAAACTAGTTGGCGGTCGGTGCACCGGTTCACCACGAAGGCAAAGTTTTCATAGGCATGCTAAAAAAACTTTCCAAACTCTTCAAACAACTTAATATTTGAAGTAATGGTAAAATTAATAAAATCACAGTCTCTAATGAGTTACCCCCCAAATATTAACCTTGTTCGTAACTACAACCTTGGCCTGCGGAATACCAGGCACAACCGTTCCGGCAAGAATACGCTTTAGTTCCTTTTTCCTTAGTTTAAAAACAGCCTGTTTTTATTTTCCACTTACATAAATGCACACTATTCTTCGCGTTTTTGTGGCACTTTGTTTAAATTTGCGGTCATTAAAACGTTTCAATCCAAGCCAACGATGAAACTAAGGCGAGTGCAATGTGTAATGGTGGGACATGACCACACAGACGACCTTGTTGCGAGCCGCATAGACTCTATAATAGCGCCAGATTCCTCTTTATAGCGCCAGATTT
>NW_027526222.1:0-21859 GCF_048455015.1 Haemaphysalis longicornis | reverse complement strand
GGAGAAATCACCCATGTGTACGGTACGAGTTCGTCAACGTTCGGAGGGGAATCCTTTTCTTTTTCGATCTTTCAGCGCGCCTTGGCAACGTCTTTGGATTTCGGTGCGATGTATATATCCCCCGACAGGAAAATAGAAAAGCGGCTGCGAGAAGCGTCTTCGAGATTCCGCCCTTTCTCACGCGGACTGGGCTGTGCGTTGCCCTTTTTTTCGTGAGTTATGGCGAAACTGACACCCTGATAGATCGTAGTCTGAGCAAAAAAAGAAGAAAGTGCGCATGTGAAAATCACGGGATACAGTTAGGCGGAGAGAGAGAGAGAGAGAGAGAGCAACGTATGTTCATTTATATTTCATGCATCTATGTTATAGGGACTTAATACGATCTTCGCAGCAGAAAGGCATTGAGATTCCAGAATGATGGGACAAGGCTTGCTCACTCCTAGCAACTAAACGGTCTACCGGTTAGCAAACCGTTTAGTTAACAGGTTAACAGAGCCCTTCAGGACCCTAAGGCTAATTTTGCTGCTGCACTTAATGAAGTCAGGCACCTTCAACAAGCACTGCGAGAAATGAGGCGCGATATAGAGAAGTCTTTGTAAGGATGTTTCCGGGGGCTGGTTCCGCCGGCAGAGCGAATAAAGTCGAGATTACCGATGTTTGGAGACGAAAGATACCGAAGCAAATCGACCAAAGCCGGGCGAATGAATGCTTGTTTGTCACAAAAAAGGAAGAGTTTCGTGTCGGTGTTTTCTTTCCGATGCTGGACGCCTTTATTCAGGGAATCGAGGAGAGATTCACGCAGGAGACTTGTGACCTCGAGTCTGCCATGCAGGACATCCCGGGCCTCTCTGCAGGAGACGAGCAGATAGCTATTACTTGTAGCCTTTTTTGAGACAGATGCAGACAGCTTACGCGCTGAAATGCGGCTACTTAGGTCTCGAACCAGTAACAAAAAAAACAAACAAACAAACAGCATGCATCGACCGCCTATGATAGGCTGGACTCACTCAGGGAAAATGCGTTCAAGGATTTTTTTCGCGATTAGTGGCGCACCCACGGGGAGAGGGGGGGGGGGGGGGGGGGGTTTGGGGGTTGTAACACCCCCCCCAGAGGTCCGTCGACCCAAATCCCCTCCGCACGCCTCTTCCGCCGAACCGAAATCGAAGTTCACCGAGCGAAGTGTGTAGTCTAGGAAGCTTTTATTATTGGACATTCGCAGTTAAATCTCGAAGAAGAATATCGTATGACCGGCATTTTTTTTTAAATAAAAGAAAACTAGAGCACGAGCTTTTAGGATTGTGCTTTTAAAACTGTGCGAACCAACTTGCGTATAACTTGAAGTAGTTTGAGAAAAAGAATGAGAAAAAATTTTAGCGACACAAAAAGTGTCCGTGGGCAGGAAATTTCTGAATGCTTAAGAATCCCTGGGGGTTTTAAATGATGATTCCGTAGCCCCCCCCCCCTCCCCCCTACGGCACGCCTCATAGCCCACGCTAAACCGAAAATAGTAGCACAATTTTTGTAGGGCCAAATTATACCACTTTCTGAACTTCTGTCCGCAACTTCCATCACGAGATTTGAATCATTCGTCGTCTTCTAGAAAAAAAAGGACGCTGATATTTCCCATAGGTTGGGACTCAGTATTGTCGAGCTTGCCTTCTGGCCTCAAATCAAATCGATCTAACAAGATCAGATTGAAGCTATTTTATTTCATTTGAAAGATTAAACAACTGTTTTTCCTTCAATACTAAGCACTGTTCGAGCCCTCCCTCTCCCGCTTAATAAAAAAAGGTTCGGTTTTCCTTTATATATATCGCCTGGGTTTGTAACATTATCGCAAGGAAGGCAGCAACGCTTCGTGCGCAGTTACGAAAACCACTGATCACGGATATCAATGATGTTGTGTTGAATAGGCTTTCAGAAATATGTGTTAATGTGACTGTTCAGGGCAAATTGTGCCAACATATATGAACAGATTTCGTTCACTTGCAGATATATATGGAATTTGAGTAAACTTTCACATTCAGACGTATTTTAAGTTTGGGCCCTGTCTTTGTTCCTCGAAACTGGCTTCGCCGTGTAAACCGTATTTTGCAGTTGGTAGACAGGCGAACAGCCTTTTTTTTTTTAGTTTCTGGTATAGCAGCGAATAGTTGTTGCGAAGCCCTCATTGCGTTTGCTGTCTTTCCGTGTTGTTTAGAACTACTTCGGGCGTCAAGGTCGCCGTTTTACTAAGAAACGCATGTAGCCTGTGTTTGCGCGCCGACTGACCGGAAGACGCGGCTATTACAGGGTGAGGAGATCGTCCTGGCCGAGTGTCGCAGAGGATCGGGTATCCGCGTTGTAGAAGAGTCCGCACTCCCTGTGGTGTTCGCTCCGGGCTCCGAGCCCTCTCTCTACTTCCAACGGCCGTTCCTGTTCTTTCCACTCTTTGCTTCCCTGTTTTGTCTCAACTATTTCGTCTACGTCAATAATTCTTTTGCCGGAGCGCGCGTTTTCGGGTTCAAACTTTGTGTCTGTTAGTGTTGGGTTCCTTTGTTGTTGGCGGGACCATGGTTGATTGAGTGCGGAAAATGTGTCCAGAATGCGCTTTTCTTTTCAATGACCCGGTCGAAACAAATCAAAGCCCTGTCCGCCGGGTTCACGGGGAGCAGCTGCCGGCGCCGGGGTCTCACTTCAGAAACGCTGCCGCCCGTCGTTGGTCCACACCTTCACCATCAGCTATGTTCCGTTTAGTACTCTTGCTCTTGTCGCGAAGCCCCCGTTCAATTTGCTTTTTTCTTCTTTCAACTACTTCTTCGGCCGCCAAGGCCCAGGTTTTCCAAGAAATGCATGCGGAGTGTGTCTTTGCGCGCCGACCGACCGGAAGAAGCGGCTGTTACGGGGAGCCATCGGCCCAGCTTGGGTTACAGCGCGGCAGTGGCGTTCCACACCCCCCGTGGCGTCGGCACTGGCCGGTTTCGGGCTCCGGGCACTCGGTGTAGTTCAAACGACCTTGCTGTCTTTTCCGCTGTTTAGTTTGGTGTGTTCTGTCTGAACTACATTCTTTACGTCAATAATTCTGCAAGTGCGCGTTTTCCAGTGCAAACTGTGTCTGCGTGTCATTGGTCCTTTTCTCTTTGGCGGGAACATGGCTGATTGGTGTTCATAAGCGTCTCCCGGATTGGCTGCAGAAAGTGGGGCCAGAATTTGCTTTTCTTCCACGGGTCCACAGTAAGTAAATATAAACCAGCTCCGCTGGCTGCAAGGGCGCCCTGCACCAGGAAATAATTCGAGAAACGCTGGCGCGCTCGCCGTACGGCCGTTTCGACAGGAGACCGCGATCCAGTCAGCCATGCCCCGTTAAGTACAGTCGCGCTCACTATGACCTACACCGCTCATTAGTATTCAGACGATTATATCGTCAAAGCAATGACTATGGGCATATACGTTAGGATAAGGCTTGATTCATTAGGACGTTGTTCTCCTAATGCGCACTTGGTCTTTAACCCCAAGTGCCAGACAAAGGTCATATAAAGCTGTGAATACTAATGAGCGGTGTAGGTCATAGTGAGTGCGACTGTACGTATGTATGTGTGCGTATGTATGCAGGTATGTATGTATGTATGTATGTATGTATGTATGTATGTACGTATGTATGTGTGTATGCATGTGCGTACGCATGTATACATGTATGTATATGTATGTATGTATGTATGTATGTATGTATGTATGTATGTATGTATGTATGTATGTATGTATGTATGTACAGTCGCGCTCACTATGACCTACACCGCTCATTAGTATTCAGACGATTATATCGTCAAAACAATGACTATGGGCATATACGTAAGGATAAGGCTTGATTCATTAGGACGTTGTTCTCCTAATGCGCACTTGGTCTTTAACCCCAAGTGCCAGACAAAGGTCATATAAAGCTGTGAATACTAATGAGCGGTGTAGGTCATAGTGAGCGCGACTGTACTCTTGCTCTCTTTACTGGTTTTCTCATTTAATGTAATAATTGTATTGTTTCAGATTTGTATGTGTTAAAGATCAGACAAGGTCATCAGTAAATTAACGTCTCGACTGCTTCACCGCTCGACCAACCTGCTGCCGTAGCGGCAGTTATTGGCCAAATTTTGTTGCTACACTCTCTTGACTATTTTCTCGTTTCATGTAATAAGTGTATTGTTTGAGATTAGTATGTGTTAATGATCTGCCAATGTTATTAGTATATTGAACCAGTTAACTTAAAAATACTAAAACTTCTCGACTGCTTCCCTGCCGATCACCACGCTACCAGCGGCAGAGAAGGGACAATATTCGTCGTTACATAATAGTCAACTGTACTGCAAAGTTTTCTCTCTCTGCATTTTTGTAAAAATAACGTCGCGAGGAGACTGCACGTTCTTTACTCTTGGCTTGACTTCATCAGTGAAGAAGGCATTCAGGAATGATTTAATTGTATTTCCTCCCCAACTTGATCCCTTCCTTCCAATTCTGCTTCCAAACCTGGGTCCGGGGCTTCGGGCAATGGCAAAAGGCTTCGCGTATCTTCTTTTTTTATGTGAAGGTGCATCCATTATTATATTCCTCCTGCTGGCTAATTGTATAGGTTATGGCGGCTGATTTAATGCTTAATTTTTTCGCGTAATAATAATAAAAACTCGGCTACTCTTTATAGTTTTATATATTTTATTCTTTATGGTTATTTATTTTTATTTATTTGTATTACTTACATTTGTCTTTATATCTGTTCTTTTACATTTATATATTTTTATATTCTATATTTGTTGTCAAAATTTCACCCCCCCCCCCCCCCCCCCCCCCCGAGAAAAATCCTGGGTGCGCTAATGCTCGCGATCTTCAGCTTTTCCACACAACTCCTGCGACAAGTTGCTCTTTTGAAAGGACATTTTCAAAAACTAACTCGTGCACATACCAAATTACGATGTACTATGTTGCAGGAACGGTTTGTTAGCTGATGCTGCCTTTTGCCGAGCAAGAAATTGCAGCATCCATCAGCTTTGATCATATTGTGAAGTATTTTACTTTGACAGCGGGCAAACTGTTATAAAACGTGTTTGTAACTGCAGCAAATGATGTGTCACTGAAATAAGCAAGTGTGGGCTACTCTTCAGAAGTGTTGTTGGTTTCACCTTGATACCACGAAATTGGACTTTAATTATTAGAATTTTTTCTCGGCGGACAGACGGCAGGAGAGGCCGCATTGCCCCACGACGCTACCCAAACCCATGTTCGACTGTCACATGTATAGTAGTTTTCTAAATCAACGCTTTAACAGTTGTTGTATAGCAGTTTTCATTTGATGATGTGTTTGATCTTTTTTTTATTTTGCGTTGGGCTTTCTTTTGTTGTTTAATTAGTGCTGGTAGAAAACTTGTGGTACCTGTATGCGCACAGGACTCATTGTTTTTCCTGTGTTGTCAATTACATCTGTTTTCCTGGTGCAAGAGGCTGTCGTCGCGATGACTTTCTGTGCTATTTCCGCGTCATAATTGGCTCTTGTTGTTCCAAAAATTACGCCTCCTCCTTCCTTTAACCTTGAAATGAGCACGTCTATCAATGCGCGGACATTTCTCGTGATCATGGGTCCCATAAGAATTTGTGTGTTGATAGAATAGTCAAGAGTTTGTAAACCTTACCTGTGACACTTCGGATGTGTTTAAGCTTTTCACTTTGTGTAAACGATTATAAACAGGTTTCATACGCTCTTTTCTTAAAGGAAAACGCCATTGCACAGCTATAATTATGACTTCCTAAATTTAATGATTCCAAGGGCTATCATCATTAGCAGTGCATGTCCTTGCGCAATGCGATGCAAGGGTAATGCAAGGGGGGGGGGGGGGGGCGCTCTGATGAGACTTGGCCCCCTCCCATGCGGGACCCAACACACGCCAATGGCTGGGAAGTGCAGCCTACGGTGGTCCCAGAAACAGTTCTATTACAAAAAATTAAAGAATAAAGGGCAACAAAGAGTAACGTAATGCAGTTATTTCGTTGACATAATTGGTAAAGAGAAACGCAATCCCTAAAAATACATCCTTATATCACCAGTGGGTTTGAGGTGTTTGAAAGATAACGACATGTTTCTTTTTTTTTTTAACTGTTGGCGCATATTATAATTGTGCGTTTGACAAACACCCCAAGTCATTTGCTTGTCAGAATATTTCTGCTTGCGCTGCTACGCAACCAACGGCGGTGCACATTTACAAGGAAACAAATGACGGCGCAATGGCTGACCTTTCCCTTCACTTTGTCCCGGAATCAACAGAAGCACGCTAGAACGAGCACAAACCCTTGCACTCTGACTAAATTGACCTCGGTCGTGATCCCACTTCTAACAAACAGCGTCAACCGCTCATTGAGTGACGTCATAGCTGCCCGGGCCAATCGCAACGCGCGGTCAGCCAACCTCGAAGGAGTGATCGTTGGGCGCCCTCTGCTCCCTTCACCAGTGGATCTCGCGCAGCACTCTGCTGCTACCCGCACTCAAACGAGCGGCGCGCCGGGTTTCAGCATCCACGACACGATACAGCGCCGAGATATCTGCTGTTTTAGCGTGGTACAGAGACGATCTGCAGCTGACACCTACGCAGCAAACGGGGTATGAGCAATCCAGCGAGTAATCTGACCGACTCATCTCGGCCCAACAGCGGACGGAGACCGCGCAGCTCAGTCCGACCGACCAGCGCTGGCCGTCCGGCTTGGAACACGGCCCAACTCACGCGCGAAGAGTCCCGAGACCTGGAAGCCTTCGGCGCCACCGACCAGTTTGAAATCGTAGACGACAGCGAAGTCGTTACCGTCCCCGAGCAGAAAGGATGCCTCGCGAGCTGCCTCAGGGGTCTCCGAGGTAGGTGCACTGCCGCCAATGTTTGTATGATTGCATGGACGCACAAGGAGCAAACGGAAGTTTGCATCTTGGCCTTCATGCATTCAGGCCTATGTTTTGAAAAAGAAAGAGAAATGCGCCTTCGGTTAATGCGAACGCTCGCTTGTCTGGCCCGGACGGTCTTAAAAAGCGCGCTGAGAGTTGGTGCGGTTCGGGCGCAGTGCTACCAGTGCTACGATTGGTGGATGCGACAGCACCACAGCTTCGAGCATGCGTGCGGCCGTGCGTTCCATGTGGCGCTTACTTTAAATGTGCAAAAATTCGTGCGTGCGGCCGTACGTTCTAAGTGGCACGTACTTTAAATGAAAAAAAAAAAAAAAACGTACGAGCCTTCAAATTTTCAGAATTTTTACTTGGACTGTTTCATTTAACAAAGACCCCAAACCTACGCGTTTCCGATGAAACGTGCAGATTTGAGGGGCACGCCGGGCGCGCGATCATTCGGTAGTGAGACTATGTATATACGCGTAGATTACGTGGTTTTTACTATAGCTAAGGTAGTCAAACTCGGACACATTGAATTCGAAAGGAATTGTTTATTTTGTTGATATATAATACTTCTACATTAAAATTTTGCTCACACAATCTCTGGTATATACCTGCCCACTTCTGGCATGTTTCCTGTGCTGCGGCAGGAGTCAGGAACAGTTGAGCAGAAACGAAAAAAAAAAAAGGAATGCTGGGGCAAAATTGTAAACAGTGGGCCACAGATGTGTAAACCTCGCTGGCATACTTTTGATCAAGTCAGTAATGAGGGGTCAAGTGTACATAGCTTTGCTACATACTGCTGTGAACTATCTGTTTTTAAAAGGCAACTGAACAGGGTAAGCCAATTAGTAATACTATCACCGTCTGAAATTCAAGCAAAAGAGAACAGTTTTTAGTATCCTGGAGATTCCAGCCGTCCACTAAGTAGCAAAGACAGTGTTCACAAAGATTGGAGCCAGGCAAAGATGGAAAGGATTGCGGCAAAACCACTGAAACGCACAGTGTCTGCTGATAATGAGCATCCAATCGTGGATGCAGCTCATAAAAGCTACGTTAAAAGACCCAGCTGAAAGGATCACTGATGTTGCTCTTTAGCCCAGTAGTGAAACCACTTGCTTTCAAGTCACTGCTGAACTTTACACTACCGATGTCATATATCTAGTACATGGCTTTGCAGGTTTGAGGCTGTCCTCTATTACCCCATCTTTTTAAATCTATGTGTGATTCAAAATTGCTGAATTCAGGAGCTGTGTTAGCAGCTTCAAAACTCGTGGCTGCAGAAAACTGAAAGATGCTTGGTAACAGCAAAGGGGAAGCAGTGGATAGAGCAGTAAACATAAATATAGCTCGTAGCAGCTTGACAGTGCATACCTTTTTGAGGTGTACATATAGATTCACTCTAAACAATAGGGGTGAGCAGAATCTGGTGCTACCTTACACCACCTCACACTTTCTAACTTTACACTTGCGTGGCCCGCCTACTGTAATTATCAGTTTCAAAAAATGTTTTGTCCTGTGGGTGTTTTTTTTTTGTTGTTGTTATCAGAGTGGATTTTTGTTAATTTTAAATTCCGGAAGCCACTAATCTTTTCTTAGATTAATCCAACTCCTTTGAGTGAATACACAAGATCATAATCCAACTCCTTTGGGCATAATACGCAAGAAAATTAAACATGATTTGTCTGCTGAATGGAACTTTTTAGCCAGAAAATTCTTTTTAGCCCTCTTAGAGGTATTTCGCGTGCCTTGGCTGACGTATTTCAAGACGATGCTGGTTGTCATTTCAAGCCCTTGCCATACTTAATGCCTCATTCATTTTCGCCGCTGACAGCCAGCATTTCGTTTAGAGGCATACAGGCTTGTTTTGTACATATGGAAGGAAATCATGTTGGATTGAATGGTCTAGTAGCCAAGGTGTATAAGCTTGCCAGGTGGCAAGCATAGGCAAGCCGGCGTTGTGACTTTGTACCCCAATTTCTTGTGTTTGCTTGTCACTTAAATGACTGCACTGCCAAGTTCCAGCCCGCTGAAGCGAAAGCTTTCTTACTGGGACCAACGGCGGTCTGTCAAAAAACTATTGCATTTCCCTATAGACCGGTTGGTCACCAATAAGCTCTGATAAGATCTCTGGACACGTGCCACAAGTGTGAGAACGGGCTTCCATTGTGCCAAAGTGATTGCTTGAAAATCAGGGAAAAAGGAATGGTTCTAGATAAGACAATAAACGCATCGATCATGAAGAAGGAGTACAATAGTATACCTTTATCTCATAATAAACCACATATCGGTACACATTTAGATTGTTCATAGATGCGTTTACTTAATGCGCGAAAAATCGTCGCATGGGTTCATTCTTCGTCAGCGATTTGAGTGTTTGAAGGTTTGATGATCGATTGGACGCACTTTTATCTTTCGCGCTTCTCTCAGCCTTCTTTAGGAAGAGATGGTAAATTTTTTTCCATTCCTATCGATGACATTATGAGCCGTGGAGACCGAGAGGTTTCTAAATGGGCTACACCCAAATTATGACGATGAACCCAAAGTACAAAAAAATTGAGTTTCAGTTATCACTAGCTTATGTTCCCTGTTTTTTCGTGTGCCTACTTTTAATTTAATGTTTAATTGAATTGGAAAACTGGGTAACCAACTTTGTCCTTAGCAAGATAGGCTCTTGCTTCAGCTGAGGCTTTGTGGATGTCTCGTTTGTGGAAGAGAAAGGAAGAGGGGATTAGAGATGTCCCACAGTTGTCGGCCTGGGCAGTATTGAAAGATATGTGCATCTAAGATACTACCTTGAGGCGCAGTTTGAGTACCCCGTAGTATTTGTATCGAATGGCTCACAAATAATGTATCTTAGTATCTGGATATAGAGTACTTTTTTATGGTATCTTGTAGTTGAAGGGGCCATGAAGACAAAATTCAAGTTTGGTCCATATGAGATTGCCTCGTTAGAATAACACTGACAGAAATTTTAAAGCAAACTTCACTAAAATGAGCTGTATAATGGAGAAAACAGAAAGTAGCTATGCAACTCACTGGGGACTTTTCCGCACTGAATCTATGACATATATTATGCGCAGTTTGTTGCGATTGGCTGAGGCTGACAATACGCAACGCAAATTAAACAGGGATTGCAGAATGAGCTATTTGCATTTTAATTTAAGTGCACATGCATTTTCCTACAGCAGTAATAATTTTGGGGTGAGCAATGTAATTTATGAACGACGATGTAAACATAGCAGCACTAGTGCGTATGGTGCGAACTATGCCAGGCATAGCTGTACAGCTGTCGAGCGCGTCGAGATCTAGCCACCATTGTAGTGTCGGGCTTGTCTGACACGACACTGGCCAACTGGAATAATGACGTTGCCACTTATGTGACCCTTCCTGCCTAGTCATACCCAATACTTCACGCTCGATTGCTATCAACTTTAACAACAAAACAGGTACAAGTACTGTCAGATAAAAAACCGTGTGCGGACAGTGGTCCAGCGGTGTCGTTACACCATCTATGAAGGCAGACGGTAACCAGGCTAACAAAAATATGATTTTGCCATAGGCGGTGGCCTTAGTCAACATACTAACTTTTGTTTTATGAACTTGCCGGGGATACATCATTGTCGACATCATGATACAAAGGGTGTTGCAGTAGAATTGAAATTTTGGCCTAAATTGTTTAATTTCTCAGTGAATAAAGCATCATTTGCTGCCAGACGAGTGCTGAGTGCTCTATAAAACACCAAATCCCTTGAATAGAACAAACTTGTATCTTGTCTTCATGGCCCCTTTAAAGGGGCCATGAAGACAATGTGTCCAGGTGTCCAGCCTATAGAGCTTTCTGCATTTTTCAAAACGTTTGTGAAACCCAGCTTTAGAGTGAATTGTCATTACGGATATGGCATTTCTTTCTGGCCAAAGAGTAACTTATTAGGTAATATTTAGCCACTCTAGGTTATATTACTTGTATAGCTTAAAGAGACTGTAGACAGTCTCCAGTGTCTATGATGTCTCCAGCCTGGAATGGCTAAAAACATCATACTAGATCTACTCTATCTAGGGTAGCATAGGCATAAATCTAACTGCAGTGTACTCAGGTACCACATGTAACATCGGTATTTTTGTGGAATACTGCGAGCCACATTCTGAGTGTTTTTGTACCAAGTTCCCATTCAAGCGGAAATGTGAAATTTTTTTTTTCGAATTTCTGTTACTTTGTTACTCTACTTCCCCTTTTATTTTATTTTTTGTGGTGAAAGTTTGGTTAAAGCAAACTGGTATTCAATGGTTTCTGGCTGAGAAATCTTAATGCATGGCTGTCTTGACATGCTGATGAATAATTTAAAAAAAAATCGCTTTGTTGTGAAAACTTTTTCTATTCATGGTAGTATTATATTTAGTCCATATATTAGATAGCTGCAGCTTTTATGAAGGGGAGTACGTACACAAACAGTATTTGGCTTTATTTTGTTGAAAGCAGCCTAGCGTGCTTATAGGAACCCATACGAACCCAGTGGATATTTTATTCAAATCACTTTAAGGAGCCATGAAGACAAAATACAAGTTTGTGTTATTCGAAAGATTTCATGTTTTATAGTGCCCTCAGCGCTTGTCCGTATACAAACAAGGCTTTACACACTGAGAAATTAATTAATTTAAGTTGAAATTTTGATTTTCCTGCTAAATCGTGCCCTTTTGTGGTCTGCAATGACACTACCGGTCTGCAGCCGATTGGAAAGCCTTGTTTACTGTTAGTGAACCTAGATGGCGCCACCATACTGTGGCAAGCCGTTTTCTGCCTTTGGTTTGTTTTTGACCGTATTTAAACCTGACTTGTTTTTGTTCAGGGAGAAAATAATCGTTTCAAGAAACATAGTGCTCGCTTGACAAATATGGTCACTTAAGACACCGTTGCTTGCATCAATCGGCCAGTGTCGTCTGAGACAACCCCAAAGCCCTGCAGTCCTGTGCAGCTAAACCAAGCATAGTGCACGCAGTACCAACAGCAGTACGCATCGGTACTTCTATGTTTACGTGTGCTTTGTAACTTCCACTATTTGTCCCACCATTCTCACGGCTTTAAAAAGAACGTGCCCTAAATTTAGGCACAAATCGCTCGTTCGGGAAGCTTATAAGCTCTGCCTAATTTGCATTTGCTTTTGTGGCTTTCCGCCAATCGCAGAGCTGGCTGGTATGACATCATAGGTTCTGTTGCAGGAAATGGGTTAGTGGGTCGCGTGGCCATTCCCTTTTTTCCTAATTTCGTAGCTTATTTGAGCGAAGTTTACGTTAAAAGTGGTGTCAGTATGATTCTAACAAGGCAATTTTTTTTAATGAACCAAACTTGCGTTTTCTCTTCATGGCTGTTTTAAATCCTGGGCTTCGCATGGTTATATACGGTACCAAAAATGTTCAATTTAACTTCCAAGAATGTTACGCGCTCACGTAGTGAAAAGCTAAAATTAGTAGCCGGCATTGGCAAAATGTATGAGCAGAAAAAATAAGCAGCATGAGATAAACAAACTCTTAGGAGGGACGAACTGAATACGCATGTGCTTGTGGTTTGTTCCAGGGGTGGATCCAAGTGTGATGGGGAATTTTATTTCAGATCAGTACGTAAGAGAACTGCAGGAGAACTGTAACACATTAGGCCATTTCTGACGGTAGTGTAAAATTCTTTTTAGTTTGAAACAAAAGCTGCTGTGCCTTTGCACAGCAGTGAACTAGAACAAATGGGAAAGCACAGCAAACGTATAATAGAAGTGACACTGCATATACAGAATGAAGAGATGTAAGTACACACAAAAACTTCAGGCATCATATAGTAACGGGTGTTTAGGTGCACAAGGAAAGAAAATATTGAGTTGTCTCAAGTTGGTTTCATAATCGTGCACTGTGGAGTGCCAGATCACACAAGCCTGGCATTAAGTTGGCTTTAAACATAAAGATAACCAGGAATATATCAAACTTCAGATTAACAAGCCTGTAATTATCAGCTGCACTGTGTAGTATGAGGCTTTAGCTCATGGGTCTGAACTTCCAGCTCATTAAACTTCCAGCTCATTGGTCTGAACTTCCAGGAATTAATCCATGGTTGTGGTACGCAAAACTCAAGTTTTCGCTCTTGGAGTTTGCTGAAGCCCATGCATGCCGTACGTATTACAAGCTCTAAAAAGGCCAATCATAGAGAAGGCGAATTTGCCCGTCCCCTTGGATCTGCTACTGCTTCCTTCATATGCTTCGAAAGCACGCAGGCTCTCTTTGACAGGTTGCAATGCCTTTTGGTGCTGAAAAAACACTTGCTGCATTGCAGCAATGTCAACAGGCAGTAGCTGCTGATGTGTGGCATTATTAACAAGCCATACTTTCATATCAGGGAAATGCATACCTATTTACTTCAGGTTGAGCGTATGGCACAAAATGCTTTTGATGACTAATGAGTTCGTCAAGGCTTCGCACTATGCTGATGGGAGAGGAACCTGTTCTTTTGCGCTGTGCACTGCTCTGTGCCTCAACTTTATTTCTTTTTTTTATTCTTTTGCAGCATAAGCCAACACAAAGGCATGTATTGTGCGTTAAAGCCAGAAAGCTTTGCAGGCCTTGCAGCAAAGCTGACCTTCAATCATAGTATCTATAATATCTTAGCACCTGAAAAGCTCGAATGCTTCGCTCTACTGAAGTGCTGATGAATATGGTGGAAAAGGCTGTTAGAAAATCATTCAGAGTTCTGAATATTTGCGGGCCTCCTGAATTCTGCTTAGGTAGCAGCGCAATAAGTGCAGTATAGGTTAGCATCAGTGGTTTCATAGCCATGATGCACAACCGAGAAAATTTCAGGAAATGATAGCAGAAACTTCTGTGGCATGGAGGCTTCACCAAGGTAACACCACAAGTCAGTATGCCACATTGCTCTGTTTTTTTGCCGTTTCAAGAAAACAGCCTTTACACGGTCACACCTCTTCATCCCTTATAAGGCCCATGAATGATTGTTTTGCATTTTATTTTTTGTATTTTATGACACTACAGTTCAAAAAGTATTGCGTTATTATTAGTGTGATTAGTAAAAAAACGTTTAGTAGTTGCTCGAAACAACATTCTATCACACCTGTGCTTCTTAATAGAAGCCTCAATTTTATTTGCCAGATCGCATTATTTTCATTTTCGTGACTTCTGAAAAAAAGAAAAAGTCAGGGCAACTGTAGAAATTTAGCACAACACCTATTTTTGGTTCTAAAACGAGGAAAGATAAAGGGTGAAAGTTTGGGCTATCACACAACAAACTTCATGGCAGAAAATTTCAGTTTGTGGGTTCCAGAACTACCTTATATATACTGCTTTTTACCAAGAACTACGAAATGCAATATTTTGGGCAGTTACTCGCTCCATGAAAATATTATTGTTCCATGAAAGCGTTTATAATGTGAGAGCATTTGCACATTTAGGTCTTTGAAGCTGATGAGTGGAATTCAGGTTATTTAATCTTGCTCCCTATCAGTGAGGCCTCCAGCAAAAATCGTGTAGACCTCTCTCCAGATAAAACCAAATAAGAACTACAGTGGAACCCCGCTGATACGTCCCCCGGACTTACGACGACCCGCTTCTTACGACGGATCACCGCGGTCGCGGCAAACTCCCCATAGAAACAATGCATTAAAAACCCTGATGATGTGACGCTCAGGAGCACGCGGTCCGCTTCATACGATGGACCCTGGCGCGGATAAACCGGCATTTTTGCCATATTTCATACCGCTTCGCAGCCTCGTCCCGACTTTCTTTATTATGAACCCCGGTTTGACGCTGCTTGATGTGCAAAGGTCTGCAGCCGGGCCAGACCACTTGCTGACCAGACGCAAGCAAGCAGGCTGGTACTCGTTAGCAGGAATTAACCTGCGATGGCCCCACGCGGTAACAGTACGCCAACGTGCCAACGGCGAGATGTCGAAGTTCAGGTGGCCGGCGGACCGTGAATTTGAAGCTTCCGTCGAGGCGCCGAGGAACGCGAAAACACATACGACGCAATCCGACGATGATGAACAAACAGCCGCTTTTTTCGTCCGATCGATCCAAGTTTTTTCGTTTCACGTCGCTCTCTGTCTCAAGTCGCACTCATCCACTGCATGGGTGGAGACACGTACAGTTGGCACCGCCATTTGGGGCCACTTGCTGGCCGCCGCAGCAAGTCACTGTAGTAAGACCGCGCTATAATTTTCGCCGCAACACGGTTTACTCGCGAAGTTTGAATCATCTTATCTCTGTCGCGTGGCTGGGTCTTGTGGGAAAAAAACACAGCTATGTATTGTGCACCTTGACCCAATAGCGACGAATGTCGTTGTTTTCGTCTCCGCCTTGTACTATCGTTTGTTTCGCATGGAATTGGCAGTTTCACACTCGCCTTTTCTCCTCTCAGTATGCTCGGCCACAACCGCGTCGACCTTATCTCGCGCGCGCAAGGCGCGGGGCTGGTGGGCTAGCTGGATGCCATGGAGGGGAGGGGGTACATCATAGGCGTTGCTTCTTTAAAAAATTTGGGATTTCAGCTAGAGGTTCGCAAATCACGCGAGAATGCGTTAACTATATAGTTAAATAAGTTCTTAGCCCACCTGTCGCGTGAAACCGTCTACTAGCCGGAATTTACCCTCACCCCGATTGTACGACACCCCGGTCATATGCTGCTTTCTCACGATCCCTTGAAAATCAGATTATCGGGGTTCCACTGTAAATGCGCATAATTGAGGCACATCATCTTTATTGGGAAGAATGAGTTGATAGGTAATGATTTTGGGTGGTTCATTCAAGGAGTAAGAAGAAACAGTACAAAGAAAAAGCACGAGAGAACATGCATCGTGTTGTGCTTCTCCCTTGTGAAGCATTTTTGTGCAGTTCTTGTGCACGCAAGAACCAGTGAGTTGTGGTTGGCCTCGTAGGCATTTTGCCATTCAGCATTCATGATGGCTCATTGTGCATAGCGATTCGTTGTTTTTCTGGCAGTGCCGCTTAGAAAAGCTTGATTGTCAAATTTAATCTGACCCCTCAAAATTTAATTTTCGCACAAAATTTATGTGCAAAGGAGTTGCCAGCAAAAAAAAAAATATATCTTTGTTGAGGAAACAATTATGAGATAGACAACAGCCACTGTAGTGCTTATTCTGTAGTTGGCACATTCGCTGATTTAGCTGTTGCTGCAAAGCAGAATAGAATCCCTCAGAAACAGGTTTTTAATCTGCGTCATTGGTAGATTGACTCAATGGCTTAGGCTCACAGTAGTTCCACTGGCTTCTCCAGCAATACAGTAGATCAAAGATGGCCTGCATAGAGGGATGCTTGCAGCTGGTCTAAAGGAGATGGGAGAATTGTGCACACTGTAGGCTAGGGATGCTTGCAGCTGGTTTAAAGGAGATGGGAGAATTGTGCACACTGTAGGCTAGGGATGCTTGCAGCTGGTCTAAAGGAGATGGGAGAATTGTGCACACTGTAGGCTTGATAGCGGGTTTAGAAGGCTGTTCAGAAGAGGATTGCTCCAAGCTACATCTCCACTTCCTTTGAATCTGCCACTGGGCTAGAACGCTTCTCTGAGTTCTCAATTCATGCTTTGGAACATAAGCTTGAATACGAACTGAAAATATTGGTGGAAAGCATGAACAAGGAGGTGCACTTGTTCGTGCGCCATGGCCTCCATGTTTTTGGCTTTGTGTTTGTAGCTCCAGTCTCGTGAACTGTTTGGGTTGGAAATGCTGGTCTGTTCTTTTTACATGTGAAGTGCGCCCCCATTTGCCCCTTTAGCAGGCCAGTGTAATAAGCATCTATGCGTCCATGCTTTTGCAAGGTAGCTGGAAAGTTTTTGTAGGATAGATTCTGTAATCCCGGTGCACATTACTTGGTTTCTGTTTTCACAATTAATGTCATATTAAGTCTATCACAAGCTCTGTTTGGGGCTTGGTGATCATGGCGGTGGTGCTGCGCGTAACTTTTATATTTGGCTGAGCTTCTACTTTATTAAACTCAGCTTCGCAGACACCTTTCTGTAAAAGGTGTTACCACCCAATCGTGCACTAGATGTAGCAGAGTTTTTCAGAATTTAAAATATAGAACTAGAATAGAACAATATCCTTGCAGAGGCTGCGGGTTATGATGCCTTGTTACAACAGAGACTTCTGTAGGTTTCGCACCGGTGAGTGGTCCATACTGAAAAATTGTGAAGGTTTCATGACTGCAAGCATGTAACTAATGAACCAGTCAACTTCATCATCTTTATCATCAGCTATTTTATGTCCAATGCAGGATGAAGGCCTCTCCCCTTGACTTCCATTTGCTTTGATCCTGCGCTGTCCAATTCTTCGCCACCAATTTCTTTTTCTCATCCCTTCATCGAGTTATCAGTCTTCCTGTAAGTCTAGTTCCATCTCTCGGTGGCCCCTCCAGTACCCTGGTGGTACAGTGCATTATCATATTTTTATTGGCAGTAGCTTTTGTCGGCGGCAGCCAATCACACAGATTAGTTCCATTGATGTCACAGAAGGAAATGTAAGAAAGCCACTCTTGTTTTTTTTTCTCTTATTATCTAGCTTCATTGTTTGATGTTTCTGTGAAAGGATAATTGTAGATCCAGCTGAAATGCGACCATACAGCTATAAGAGAAAGCGATACCTACAGCTTTCTTGGAATGGCAGTGCCTTACTGGGTCTCCTAGACTATTAACAATCCTGGAATCACGGCAAACTGCCCGGTATACGTGCAGCATGGCATTCATTTGTGCCATGCCTTCTTATGACACGTGCTGTCCTAAGCCCACCCTTGGACAGCTAGCGAATTGTGCAGCAAGGAAAAATCTGGGGAGGGGGGCACTGCTGATTGAATATGTTTGCAGCATTTATGAAACCAGAACTGACAGTAATGTGGGTTTAATTTCCATGTTATTTAAATTTTTTCTGTACTAAAAATAGTAAGTCAACTTTAACTCTCTTTCTATTTTCTTTTTGAGGATAACAAGTGAAACGGCAGCTTAATAATAAAATTGGAAATTAAAAGGGCATTCTTGAACAGGTTTCGTACAGAAGAGTACGAGAGTGTGGGCACATCATTCAAGGGGATTCAATGCAGTCAGCTTCAAATTGATTGATTGATTGATTGGTTGATTGTAGGGTTTAACGCGCCGATGCAACGCAGGCGATGAGGCGCGCCGTAGTGGAGGGCTCCGGATTAATTTGGACCACCTGGGGATCTTTAACGTGCGCCGAAATCTTGTACACACGGGCGTTTTTGCGTTTCCCCTCCGTCAGAAAAGCGGCCGCGGCGGCCGGGAATCGAACCCGCGACCTTGTGCTCAGCAGCCACTGAGCACAAAGTCGCTCAGTGACACTGTGCTCAGTGGCCTTAGCCACTGAGCTGCCGCGGCGGGAAGTCAACTTCAAATTAAACTCTGAACCCAACCCGGTTCAATGTGAATGCATTAGTTACCTGTGTTGATCAAAAATCCAGCGTTGATGGCCCACAAAATGGCCGGCTGCTCAAAGGGTAAAACGCAGGTCAACAAATGCTCAAAATAATGCCACATTTGCCAGGAAGACTTCTATAAACAAAGGAGTTAGTTAAGCTGAAAAGAAAATTGTGCGGTTTTTGTGCTGGGTGGGATTCAAACCAGGGTCCTCCAGAATGCAGAATGAGCACGGACCACGTCTTGATGATTCTATCTGACTAAAGGTGAAACTAGTGAAATGGTTGTAGCCTTCCAGTTAAAAACATGTCCAGTTAAAACAGTTAAAAAACAGGAGAAATTCACGAGCACCAATTAAGTGAGTAGCAAAGCATGTCTCCACTAATTGTGTATATGTATGTATGGCTAACAAGGGCAATTGGCCAAGCCCCTCAGTCGTAATAACTGGAAGGGGAAGAAAACGTCGCATCGGGAAAAAGGATGATGCTGATAATGAGAGGTCCGATGCATTCCACTCTACACATGTGACTGTAGGCTCTATATTATTACCGTGCATAGAATGAGCGCACTGCCTTCCATTTGATACTTGTTCAACAAATTTCAGTAGTGCAATGAGAAATTTTCTTGCTTATCAAATCAGTGCTTCATTTTAAATGGTACATGCTTCATTTTAAATGTTTATGGGATAAGAGTGGCAATTTGTTGTGGTTCCTTTTGCCAATCGCTGTTTCCCAAGGGACTAACTTCACTGGTATGTTCTGATTTGTGTTTTTTATTATTGTCGGGGCTTATTTCTTGATGCTGGCAAGTGGCGAAGATCAATAATGCTGAATGCACTGCTCAACTATTACAAAAAATTCGATGTCCACTGGCCTTGTGTGCGTTTCACCGTCCATTGTGAGGAGCAGGATCATGACACTGCTTCCCATTTCACTATGGGGAGGAGTTGAAAGAAGCCCCACTCTCCCCGACACAAACAACATCATTCCTTTCTTCCAAACAGCCACATAATGCACCAAGCCTCACAAAATCATGCCATTGCTGCGAGGGATGCAAGGTTTGCTGCTAGTTTTGTTTTGCCATGATTGGTTTAAGCCACAGTCTTGAAAATATTTCCCAAAAGCAACAGCTGGGCATGTCAGGACAGAGTGCATCCAAAATAGGTGGTGGAGCAACGGGCAGGCACAGTTGTAGGTAATTTTTATTGCAAAAATAGAGAGGTACCAATAAAAAGCGTTGAAGCTGCACATGCATCATTTTTGCATTCTGCTTCCCTTTTGTTATTCAAAGTGCTGTCTTACCGTTGGATACACCAAAAGTTGTCTGCATCAATGTGCAGACAAGTGCACGACAAAAGGCTTCTGTGTAAAAGACAGAAACTTAGCTCTGCTGTGCCTATTGCCTTTTGTATGAACACAAGCTAGCAATCAAAATGGTGCATAAGCCACAATATCTGTAAATCAGTGAAAAATTGGACCTTTCGGAGAATATTTATGTTCTTCTGTTCTTGCGTTTATCTGTCTACCTATTAAATGTGTAGCATTTATATGTGGACTCAACGAGGAAACCCCTCTGCCTGTCTATAGCACTTGATGTGTCATATTTTTGCTGCATAAGAAAATGCTATTAATAGAACACCCTAGGGCCTAAGGCCACAATATAAGGCCACTTATATTGCCCTTAAAGAAATGTGTTCCCACCAATGCGTTTGTGTGCACTAGTAGAGTTGACTTCAAACACTCAGTATATGGTGTACCATAGGGGTAATGGTGTCATATGGAGCTATGTAAAGGCCCTATGCCCTTCATATCTTCATATAAGACCGCTTATATTGCCCCTAAAAGAAATGTGTTTCCAGCAGTGCAATTGTGTAAAGTAATGAAGCTCACTTTAAGGGGCTCGGGGGTATAGCACTTCGTAGGGATACATGGGGTCTTATAAATGTACTTAATAAAAGGCACTAGAGTCGTCGTACTTCAGAGGGACAGACAACCAATTTTTGTCGAGTATATGTTCTGTAGCTTATATGAAAGCCAGCGTTTTCTGTGGTGGGGTAACCACAAGCAATTTATAAACAAATTCGAAGAAATACTTTTAATTTGGCTCTAAACTTTCTGAAATCTGAAAGGTAGCAGTTCGTAGTGTACAAATGGGACATTACATTACGTGTCCTGGTCACATGACATGCAAACCTTACAGCTACTGAAACTGCTGAAATGTTTATTCACTTATTGAAAATCTTTTGTATAAGTTTAAATTGTATATGTATTGATAAACGTTCTTTTGAAAATTTTTAAGACACACCTCCCGCCGTCGCTGGGTTGCTCTCAATGTGGCTAACTGGACCTCTATGCCCAGAATAAACGGCAGCGTTCAGTAAACAGACCCAGTGAAGGAGCTTCCTGCTTGTGTTGTACATTATTTGATGATACTGCCTAAATCATGGACGTTTCTTCTGCCAAAATATTCGTTTCCAGTTTCCAAAAACGCCAACGAGAGCCTAAACAAACAAAAGGGGGGGGGGGGGCGCACTTGGGGAGAATTGAACTGCCGACCTCCACTCCGTGAAGCCAGCATTCTACCTCGTCCATCCAATAGATGGCACGTTCAAACAAAATAGAATATGTCATACTAGGCTATCAATACATACAGCTGGCTGCTTCTAGTGATCAAAAAACACGTAAAGGAATAAGAAAGCCTGCAATTCACATTTTTTTTAGCTGGGGACAAGTTTTTAAATACCGCTTTTCATCACGCATACAGACAAAAGTATGTTGCCGCGCTCTGTGTGTCATGGTTGCCAGCATTATTTTTGGGAGGACACGTACGGCCCGTAGATTTAAAAATTTCGATTAAAAAGTTCAAGGGTGCTGTCAGCAAAACCGTGTCGCGTTAAGGTGTTTTAAGGGATGGCCTCTCATTTGTGATAGGGAACATATACTAAACAAAAATTGGTTGTCTCTCCTTTTACTAATTTACTAATGTACTTCTGAAATTGAACCTGAAAATTCGTCTTCCCAGCACATTTGTGTATAATAGTCAAGCCAACTTCAAAGGGCCTTGATGCGTAGTGCTCCATGGGGATATGTATGGTGTCTCATGGAGGTATCTAATAAAAGGCCCTATGGCCTTCATACTTTGATATCAAACTACCTATATTGCCCCTAAACATTTTCTCCCAACAACGCATTGGGGTAAAGTAGTGAAACTGACTTTAGGGGCTCAGGGTAAAGACGGCGGGCTTACGCATTTATCCTGAAATTCCCACTTGGGAATTTCTGCAATTTATGTTTTAGTGGGCTTCCTTTTGTGTGGAAAAGAGACGACTGTTATTCCTGCTGCTGAACAGTTCGGAAATGTATCAGCCTGCTTCAAACTGTGGTCAGCTCTACCACTGACCACCCTTTGCTAAGCACCAAGGCATTGAGAAGTCTTATGCTCCTATGTTATGCATGGGACCCCAGCTTACTATATAAAGTACCACAGCACCACAACTTTGGTTATTATGAGTGGACCTTTGTAATACATTGGGAATTTTGCCTTTA
>NW_027526221.1:0-38641 GCF_048455015.1 Haemaphysalis longicornis | reverse complement strand
CGGTTGTGACGCGGTGGCCGGTTCGGAAGGCTGTGGTGTAGCTCCGAGTGCGACGGCAGCGGCGACATCGGGCACCAAGAATTCCCCTCGAGGAGGGGACTGTGCGCGGCCCAGGTGAACCCAAATTGCGTCGCTGATCAACGGGACTCACCGCAGACGACCGGCGGACCGGCGCATCTTCCCCGGCGAGGCCACCGAGCTAAGACATCCTCCCCTTCTCCGCTCTTCTGCAGACTGTAAAATCGCCATCTCTATTATCGTCCTCCTTCACGTAGACTGCGCGGACTTGATTATCTTCCTTTCTTAGTGTACCGTGTTGTGTGTGCGGGTGTGTGTATGTGTGTCTAGCGGGCCTATTGTTAGAGTAGTTGGGGGGAAGCTCCCCAGCCCGCCTATTGTCTGCCTTACTCCTCTCCTTGTGTTACAGTCGCCTGTTTCTTAAGCCGAGCTTCGTTTTCTTTGTCTGTATTACCCTCTGTGTCAGTCTGTATTTCCTGTGTGTGTGGAGGAAATAAATGTGTTTTGTTTAAAACGGTTATCCCGTGCCCCGTCTCGTGCCTCACGCCAGCGGCCAATCAGGCGTGGACCTATCATCGGTTAGCAGGTCCGAACCACATTCTCGAATTCGCACGTAGGAGGGAGTTGTTTGTCGCTCCTCCCGTCCGAGACATCGGCCCCTAAATTACCTTGCTTAATTCTGTGACACATACCAATGCATGACAAATAGCCGGCATGCAAGGAATCACTGTGCTCACATTGCCGATTGATTGATTGCGCGGTTTAACGTGCCGACGCTACAGAGGCGCTGCGGCACGCTGTAGTGAAGGGCTCCAGATTAATTTTTAGCACCTGGGGATCTGTGATGTACACCGAAATCTCGAACACGGGTGTTTTTGCTCTTCGCCACCATGAAAAAAGCAGCCACCGCGGCTGGGAATCGAACCCGCATCCCTGGGCTCAGTGTGCTTAAATTCAGGCACGCTGGCAAGAGAGCACACTTGAGCCGTATGCAGAACCGAGCGAACCCCCCCCCCTCTTCCTGCTCACCTCTGGTGGTAGCCGCCAAAGAAGCGGACGTCGTAGCACTGGTCGTCAACACGGATGACCTTGGCGGGCCAGTAGGGGAAGCCCTTCTGCTTGGCGAAAACCAGGTCGTGGGGGCGGGTCGCATGGCTGGCAGAACCAGTGCTTGTCGCGCTTCTCGTTGGACATGCGGTAGCAGGCGCTGCACTGCCGGATCTCGTTCAGGTCGTAGCTGCAGTCGCGCAACATCTGCCGGGCCATGTCGGCCATGCAACTGTGGACTGGCAACGAGAAGGAAGAGGAGGAGGGGGAGGTCAGGGGCAGCCCCTTGAGCTTTGGGGAACTGCCACAGGCGACACACAGCTGTGCCAAGCTGCAAACAAAGTGTTGGCCAACGCAACATCCGGCTCGTTCTAGTTCTAGCCCTGACCCAGGCAGGCAGCAAGAAAGCACATGGGCTCTCGCTAAACAGCTGCTCTTGCTAAGGATTGCCACCTGTTTAGTAGAAGGATGAAACATGCCTTTTACATATATCAAACTCCACTTAAAGGGACACTGAAGTGAATTTGTCAAGCTCCCGTTTTTGCTTGCACTGCGTAGACTGGCTCAAATTAGCACACTTTTCATCGTTTTTACGATTGACAAATCGGTAATTATTTTACAAACCGCGAAAGAAGAAAAACTACCATGCACGGTTTGCGGCGGCCGCACCAACTAAAGCTGTGACGTTAGGAGGAGCGGGCACCGTGATTGGACGATGCCCAAGGTGAGCAACCAAACAAGTTTCGGTTTCGGTTCTGTAAAACACAACCGTTGGCGTTGTTGGATGGGCATTCACAATAACTCAGTAATCATCGTACCGCGCTTCTGCCATGTTGTCAGCTGTAAAAATGCATAAGGTAAGCCTCCTAGGACGGCTTAGAATCGTAGCATTCACTAGCCGAAACCTACGCAGTGCATGAACGCCTTCCGCGTACCCGCAGACGCCCAAATGTCATGCGCTTTTCCCCCATATTTGGAGCTTGCCTCCCTCATGCCTGTATCGTAAAAAGCGTGTTCGCACCAGGCCAAGGGTCTGTTCATTCTGGCCTGTGCCCACTGCCTGCAAGCAGTCGGTGCTTATGGCAACAGCACGCCAACGAGAACTCGCTAGCGCGCCAGTGCCAGCCTGCGCGCGTTTTGTGAACTAGTTCGTGGAGCCATGAACGTTGCGGCCCAAAAAAAGGTGAACTCAACATAGAAAACATCAGCGGAAAACGAAAAAGTTAACTTACAGAAAAAAAAAAAAAGCACGTAACCGCGGGGATTTGAACTCCTGACTTGCAAAATACTTGCGGTGGCTTATCTGGCGCCCCAAACCACTCGGCCACGGAGCGGTCTCGGCTGGCCTTGGTAATATAGGGTATATATTGTACAACCAGTTTACATTTTTATTTAGTTTTGGCATTTCAAGCAGCTTAGGTGACTATTTGTTCTATTGCGCTCGTGCAGTAAGCGTTGCCCGAGTTTCCACAATAGCTCACGTCTAGCAATTGCATTTCGTAGACGGAAAAGCGTTCGCAGATGCGTAGTCGTGCTGCTGACTGCTGACCGCTGACCGCCCAGCGCAAAAAAGTGCTTCCCGCACCCTAGTTTTACGCTGTACGGTAAAAATATCAGTTGATTTTATTTCCTTAGTACCTATATTGACTTCGCTGACTCTTCTCCCGCCTTCAAGAGGCCTTATATTTTCCTACTGGCGTACCAGTCAGCGAAGCGTCGCATGTGCGCTTGTGCAGCACTTGTGTGAAGCGACCTTGACTTGGAGCTAGATACAGTGTACAAACAAACCAAGTAAAGAAAGGCAGATTCTACCATTCACAAACGTGTCCTGGCTTCGTTTCAACTGAGCGAACGAATTGCGACGACCCGTCTGCGGCCGGCGGACGAAACGCTGGCCCGACTGACTCTGTCTGAAGGCAGGGGAGCCGTGCAGTAGCGCAGCCAATTGCGAGCTCGGCTCCTCTCGACGTCACATGAAAACGCCGCAGAAAATGGGCGAGCGTAAAGAGAGGAGGACAGCATTTTCGAATTAATTTTTCTACTAAATAAAATTGCGTAAACGCGCCCAGGGTGGTCGAAACATGGTCTGGGGACTCCGGACTACAATTTGCGCAAGTAATCCGGCAATGTTTACATATCACTTCAGTGTCCCTTTAACTGAGAGGAAGCGCCTAGCTGCCATTGCAAGGTGTAGACGAAAGGGTCCACTTGGAAATGCCGTTACTATGCAAAAGAACTATACGCCTCGAGCTTCGCGATCGCTGCGCCGCCTGCCGCCGCTTCTCCGCGGCGTTGACGGGATTTGCGCTGCGTGACTGATAGGGGCTCGTGCAGTGTTTTGGTTCTATTTCGCTTCTTTTCGCCTTTCCGCGCCCTAAAAAAACTTGTTATGGTGACGACTATAGGCAAAGAGTACATTTAGGTCACTTAAAAAGCAGCTGCGTCTTCGCAGAGTACGCGATCGCCTGCAAAAGCTATCCGGGGACGCGGTTCTGCGCGCTTCGTCGCCGCTCTTCCGGGCGTCGGCGACGGCAGCAACATATCACCCATGTCACCTCCAAAACATCAGGCACAAATGAATTCTACTGACGCCTCGTTTAGACCTGATACTGGCACAATGAGAGGTTGGCTTTATTTTGCAGCGTGGACAGCGAATGCGGCTTCGTTTCGCATATATACGCCGCAGAAAGATATGTTTCGGGGATGTGATTACCCAACCCCGGACAATAACTTATGCCTTTTATAAGAATATAAACCATGCGAAAATGTAAAGTATATTCCAAGCCTGTGCGTCGTTAAATGTGTGCCCACACACGCCATACAGCAAGAACCAAGGAAATGAAACCACAGAAAAATAAATGCTGTGCCAATGCGGAATTTAGAAACATAATAGCTCTAACGGAAACGAAAAAAAAAAACAGTGCAGCTTCTGGCATGCTAAAGACGTTCGTCTAAACTTAAGCCAGCTAGGTTTCACTAGACCAACTATACGCGAAATGCTATTTCGCGAGAAATCGGTGGGAGGGGGGGGGGGGGGGGGAAGGGGAGGAGGACGCCGTGTACAAATGCGGAGCGCAATCAAGCAATGAACGTTTTAGTAATCCCACACATAAATCTCGCGTTAACTTTCCTTTTGTTTTTCTACTTCAACGAAGAGCTGATCGTACGGCGGACGCATTTTTGGAAGTATACAGGGTAGGCTGTTCAATAAGCGATGAAATGTGTCGTTGGAAGAGTGTGGTATGTGATAAGGCCCTCTGATTTCAGTTTCTGGTTTATTCTGGAGGCTCCCTGTGCCATATGACGATATTTCGAAGAAGCATTTAGTCGCGGACGCGGATTATATTGTAAGCCCGTCTCCGCGCTGCTCGCAGAGGATATATGTAGCAGATGAAGGTCTGCGGGCGCGCACCTCACGACAAGACGACTCTGTCGTGTGCTGATCCCCGAGTATAATTCTGCATTATCCGTCGTACTTTCGTTGAATATTCCCGAAATTAAGACACACTGGCTTGTAAATGGTGGTAATCAATATATGAGGTATGATATTGGCAAACGTAACTGGCGTGCTGTCAGGTATGAGTGCTCCGCTGATTATGTAAGCGCACAAAACCGATTTAAATCGTAGTGTATAGCCGTAGCATGAACATCTGAGGAACCGGTGGTTACGGAGACACGGCTAGTAAATTCAGGTCAGTGTAACTACAGTCGGCTCCACCATACGCCGGTTCCGCGACGCTGGCCTGTAACACACCTGGCGCTTATACAGGGTTCGTGCAGGTTTTCAAGGAAAAAATTCAAGGACTTTTCAAGGACCTTTCAAAAAATGGAATACGGTAGATCAACCACGTTACATTTTATTGAACAGAACAAAGAAAAGTGACTTCACTCGAACTTATTGCACGTTAAACTCGATTTGACTAGATTGCAGTTTCAATCGACTAGATTAAGTTCTTAAGCTCAGGGCAGGTCTTTAAGTTTGTTTTCTATTTGCTTCGTAATGCTGCTGAGTTCTTCAGCCTTGGCTTTTGCGGTCTTTCTCAGGCTGTTTGATTTCACCACGTTCTTGATGTCAGCGGTTGCTTCAGCCTTTTCTGCATATTCATCTGCAGATGCCGTTAAATCGGCAACAACTGCCTCAAGCTTCTTTTTCTTCGTCTGCAGGCCTTCAACTTCTTCCATAATTCTCTGCCTTTTTGTCTGCTGGGAGTTTTCCTGGCACGATGCCAAGTGTGCACTGTAATGCTGCCTCGCTGCGGACACAGCTACTCTGAGTTCTTTTGAGATAGGAACGTTCAGAATCCCACCTGCCCTCTCCACTGCGTCACATATGATACGCTGTGAAACGTATGACAAACCTTTCAGATTCTCTACGGAGATCTGGCGGTTGATGCTGAACCCCCGTTCGACAGTGGCTTGCCCATGGCTCAAAACAAGCAACAGCCTGACTGCTTTCCACAGCTCTTTGTATGAGGCATTGAAGCCCAAGAGGTCACAAAAAAACTCATCCAGCCTGCTTACGCTCCTTTCAAACAGACGAAGCTCGTGCTTAGACTCTTGCAGTAATTCAGTGTATTCTGCCAGTACACCTTCTCGTTGGCTGTCACTCAGTCTTCCTGCCATGGTCAAGACGTCCAACACCTTCCTTAAACCCTTAAGCCATTTGCATGATTTCACGGTGCTTTGCACTTTTTGCGTGGCTTCTGACAGCAGATTCGCCCATCGAAGCGATGTCGAACGTCTTTTTGCAGCGTGTGCATTTTGCGCAGTGAGGGTCTGATGTATCCGCCGCAACCCAAAGCTTATAATCGTCGTTGCTGAGCCAAGCGCTTTGGAACTTACACTTCCCAGGCATTATTCTGAACTATGACATTTGAATGCACGAATCACTGGATCACTACGCACACCATAAGCACACGAGGGAAGAAGACAGCAAACAAAGGCACCAGAGTCGCCGGAGTGGGCACAGCACAATGTGGCCAACAGACAATGCCTTTTTTAATGGGTTGCCAATAAATCCCGCTCAAGACGAAGCCAAAAGAAACTTAACTGTTATGATACGTGCTTGATTCGTGTAACTGCCTTTTCGTTACAAAAAACCATGCTGGCGCAACTTTTCGTTTTTACGAGGACATCGAGACTCTTTTGCCCCATTTTGGCAACTTCTGGCTTCTGGCTTCTGGCCAACCCCGAAGTCGAAGCAAGCCAAAAAAAAAAAAAAAAAAAAAAAACGCTGCGACTGCGCGCTTGCTTTTTTTTTCGCGCAGGAAGTTTAACTGGTTTGGCCAGTTGTACTTCGCGATCCCGAAGTCACGGAAAGCGGTAAGCACCGAATTTTTCCGACTCCACGCTCAACCGCCATAAAATGGGAGCTGCACAGCCGAGCCCCATGAAAATCCTCAGAATTCAAGGGTTTTCCAGGACGGCAAAGAAATTCCAGCACTTTCAAGGCCTTGAAAACGCAACTTTCAATTTCAAGGGTTTTCAAGGATTTCAAGGACCTGTGCGCACCCTGTTATACAGACCGAAAATACCACACTAAGAGCGCGTCGGAAACATTTACACTCTTGTAAACACACCCCATTTGCGAACAGAGTGACTGCTCCACACAAACACGAATTTCAAACGCCCACAAACGGTAAATCTCAGTCGTGAACGTGCCGCAAAAGCAGCGGCGGCACTGGGGAGCGGGGTGCGGACTCCCGCGCCTGCTTTCGAAACGGGCCGCTAGGGGGATTTTCAGTGGCGCCCCTACAGGCCGCGCTCGAGGCGTATACTCGGGGAAAACTTTCCATGGCAATGCAGTCAATGCTACACAGCCGAACGAAACATGCCATTTTGCCGCGCGCCTGGAAGTAGTTCAACAAAAATTATTGCCTAGCCATAGCCTAAGCAATTAAAAAAATATCGTTCTTATGTTTTAGCCTCGGATTGATAGTGCCACTTCGATACTACCCAGAATATATGAAACAGGGAGCACTATTTTTTTTTTTTTTTCCCCGAATTTTCTTGGTTGCGATTGCTTTCACTGCCGTTGCAATGGTTCTCTTCTGAAAAAACATGGCGTCCATGTAAACAGGCTTCGGCAGCTCGCCACTTCATTCTCCGCATAGGATTTTTAAGAAGCTTGAGAAGAAAAAGCTGTCAAGAAAAACGAAGCAAGTGGTTAGCAAAGCGTACGCCCAAGTGAGGCTGACCCAACCAGGACTCTCCGTCGTTTCCGCAATCCAATTGGTTAGCCAGTTTGCCAGCGTAAGCAAGCGGGTGCATAAACATGTGCGCGTGCTGCTCTTTCAGTATACTGCAGCCGTGTTATGCAAGTACGCTACATTATTGCTGGTGCCGCCCAGTTTTGAGCTCCAGAAGAGTTTACAAATCAGTGCATGCCCTCAAAACTGCAGCGCTGACAAAAATCACTTCACTTCTGAATGATACAGAGTTGGGCAGCACGGTTGGTCTGAGTTCTCCAGTCAAAGTGTTGGCTTGTGTTTACAAACAAATGAAGCATGGGGAAGGAGGCACCAATATACCTGCATGCTCGGTGATTGTGCTTCAGCACACTCAGCCACAGAGCTTGTGCAAAGAAATGAACTGTATCAAATGCGTATCTGTCACGCTGAAACTGAAACCGCAACCTGTTTATTGGGAACTACTTTGGCGTAGTAACAAAAAGCAGTTAGCTCCCCCCCCCCCTTCCCCCTCCCCCCACAGCTTTCTCTCCATTGCCACAGAAAGTTGTCCCCAAGTATAGGAGCCATTCCACTCTGTGAAGGTGGATGACCAGCAACGCTTTCAAGCACACGGCATGACACGAAATTTAGGGAAAGGCATGAGCAAAAGTAATCTCTCTCGAGCGTTGACGGCGGTCATCCCTACCAGCGGTTTGTGCTTCTCAGACGCAATACACACATGCAAACGTAGCCATGAATTCTGTCATGGTTGAACAGCTTAGTTTTTGTGCCATGAGCCCGCACCGAGCGGCACTGCAAAACGAAACACAGATGCTGCTCTGCACAGTCGCCGGTCTAGGGAGAAACGCACATTGCACTTTGATGCAGCCAGCACTTTCATGCATCATTCTCCATGGCACATGCCCTTTCTCTTTCCCCCTATCCCCAACTCCATGGTGCCCTCCTTTTTGGAACAAATGAGATGTTACACATGTCCACTCCAGATACACAAGGTGCTGGTATGAGTTTGGCTAGGCATGAAGGTCGGATTGACACTAGGAGAAACTAGCCGTATTCTGTCATTGACCTGGAGTAACAAGCTTTGCTTGAAATTAAAAAGACTGCACACGACAGCTACCCTTGTGTGACTTAAGGTGTGGGCACGAAAGCAGTTGCCGGGGGCTTGCAGAACTTGCGATAATACAGTGCAATATTCTCAGGTGAAGCACACTGGGTCCTCTCACCTCCTGCTGCTTCTCCCCGGTTCAGTGCCCCATGCACTCCATTTCTCCCCTTGGTACCCTTTCACAATTAAAGCACAGCTGGTGACTTTTGGATAACATCTCAGGAGTGTCGACTGGGCCGTGGGCCAGCTCCTTGCCATGGTGGAAAGGGACAAAATGAGCAGGAGAAATCGCGTACGGACAGCGATCCCCTCAGTACGAGTATGGGGGCTAGAAGGGCAAGTGTGACGGACGCCATATTCAAGCGCGATAAAAATTCTTGTGCCGCTAGGGGCGCTGCTGTGGACAGAGGCGCCACAGCCAGCCCAGCCCACCCCTCCAGCGCCGCCGGTGTGCATGATTACGCTGCTTTGTTAGTCATTGACAGCGTTGGTTTGCCGCGCAGGTTCTTCATTCGTATATGTAACGACACCATGTCGTCGAGATAAAGTACATGTAGAAACTTTATAGGTGTCATCATTGCTGCACCGATGAGATCACCATCATCGGTGCCCATAGTCGCGTGCGCAGCCATAGCACGCATTGCTTCGTCTTCCTCTCATTGCCATCTTTGTAAATAGAACACCACCGCATCACCGGGACGTCTCGGCCCTTGGTCTCTCCTCTTATTTTATAGTACATGCTTCATACCCTGCTATATTATTGGGAACAGATCGTGCACGAAAAGTGATTTGTTTATACGCCTTGAGCTTCACGATGGCTGCGCCGCCTGCCGTGGCTTCTCCATGGCGTTTACGGTATGACTGCTTCGTGTCTGAAGGGGTTCATGTGGTGTTTTGGTTCTCCTTTGCTTCTTTTTGCCCTTCCACGTCCAAAACAACTTGTTAACTCCTTCATTCCGGCGGAAAAACAGACGATTTTAAGTGCTTCCACAATACGTTTTTTTTTCTCTTGAGCTACTGGACACACGTAGCCTTGCTATGCATGAAATTGTAGCTTATAGATTGCTCTTCCAAGCACAAAGCAGCAGTTTTGTTAAAGGTACAATTACTTACAGTTTATTCACCAAGTAATCAGAAAAAAGCCCCCAAGAAAAGTGTACGAAAAACACAAATCGGCAATTTCACCGAGACTAAAAATTATTTCTGGTATTTCAAGATATACAAATTGTTCCTACGTTCCTTGGCTATGATTGAATATATAAATCAACAGTGTACACCAAGTTTTGGATTTTTGAGGGCCCGTCAACCTAGCGCAACTGACGGCTGTGCCACGCCGCGAGGGCACTCAAGGGTGAGTGAGTCTCTGTAAAATGTGCATCCAGGTACCGTACTTACCCGATTCTAACGTGCACTTTTTTCCCGGAAAAATAGGTCGAAAAATTGCATGCGCGTTAGAATCGGATACGAAACTGAAACAGTGGAAATTTCGTCCCACCCATCGCCATCGCCATGTCAAGATGGCGCCAAAGCTTTTAGCAACGATTTTTCGGACGCAGGTAGCATAGGCGCCTAGGCTTTTCTATCGGCGTTCACACAAATCGTCAAACCGTTCCACTTGCGCGCTTGATAACAGCAATGGCAGCAGTGGCTCTCACGCATTCAAAATGAGCGGTCGGCTGAAGCGTGCGCCTCTGGAGAAGCTCGCGGGATGGGTGTGTGAGGCGTGGGCCACGATCTTATCGACCATGGTTGAACGTTAGTTCAGAAGTGTGGCATCGCGAACGTGCTTGACGGCACCGAGGACGAGATGTTGTGGTCAGCGGAGAGCGCCGAGGAGTGAGATGAGTGAGATTACTTCGGGAAATAAATCACCCGTTTCTCTCGCATTCGTTTTTCTTGCTCACACAATTCCGTGCGCATTACAATCAGAAGTGCAAGTTTTTTCGGTTTTTTGTCAGGAAAATCGGGTGCGCGTTAGAATCGGGTAATTACGGTATACTCTTTTGTGTCCTCGCACAAAATCCTTATCAGTTCGGTGGTAAAAAACAAGAAAAAAAATCGAGCGCTCTCGACAAGCGTCGCACCTGAAACCTGCAGCGCTAATCTGACACAAGCGCCAGGTTATCTTGAAGGTGATAGCGCGATACGGTGGGGTGCATTTGGCAAAATATCCCGGCCGTACGTTCTCGAGACCCTAAACACAAAATCAAAACCGCAGTCGTCAGATAAGAAGCACGTTTTGTTTATAACTACAGCGCGGAGTCACAACGAAATTACCTGCCAGCGCTTGCGAGGTACCTGAACCTGAGCGTCGTCGTCCTAACTGAAATCTGAAGATCCCACATCATTGCTTGACCCATGACTGCTGCTGGAATCGGAAAAATCGACAGCAGGAGCTGCCGAAGTGCTTGCTACAGCAGTCCGACTGTGCGGAGCGCAGTGCAAACACGACGCCATTTTCCCTCCTCCTCCCCTCTACCGTCGGTTCAAATTTCTCTTGCTCACCGCCACCACAAGAGACACAATAAACAAACGAAACCGAAATTGAAAGAGAAGTTGCCAATGAACACACCAGATGGCGATAGTTGTCTGTGGAGCTGGGGTTTCAGATTTTGCGGGAGATTTGAAATCATCGGACGCCGGCTTTCGATTGCCTATGGCGCCGTCCCGAAAGAGTTAAGGTCACATCTGTAAGCAAGTAGTACGTTTAGGGCACTTCAAAAAACAGCGGCGGCTTGGTAGGGTGCTCGAACGCTAACAAAAGCTATCCGGGGACGCGGTTCTGTGCACTTCCTGGCTGCTCTTACACTGTCGGCGACGGCCGCAGCATATCACCTCTGTCACTTCCGAATACGTCAGGCCCTAATGAATTCTACGGTAGCCTCACTTGGACCTGAAACTGGCACAGTGAGAGGTTGGTTTCATTTTGCAGTGTGAATGCGGCTTTGTTTGGAATATATACGGTGTAGAAAAAGATGTTTTGGGGATGTGATTACCCAATACCTGGCAACAACTTGTGCCTTATAAGGGAACATAAGCCCCGCGAAAATGTCAAGCATAGTGCAAGGCTCTGCTTACTGACGCCCTATAGCAAGAACCAAGGAAAGCTGATGAAACCACGAAATAATAAATGGTCTGCAAGTTGGGAAGAAACAGAATAGCTGGTACGGGAATGAAAAAACCCAGTGCAGCTCCAGAAATGCTGAAGATGTTCGTCTAAACTTAAGCCAGGTAGGGCTCGCTAGACCCAACAAGGTGCGAAATGCACTGCTATTTCGCAGGATATTAGGGGAGGGGGGGGGGGGGGGGGGGGGGGGGGAAGAAATCAGGGCATTAACGTTTTAGTAATCACACACACAAGCTGCGGGGTCACTTTATTTTTGTTTCTTTTGCTGATCACTTGGCGGACGCATTTTTTTAGTTATACAGGGAAGGAAGTTCACAAACGATGAGAGGTGTCGAAAGAGTGTGGTGTCTTATAAGGCCGTCTGATTATAGTGTGTGCCAGTTTCTGCAGGCTCCCCGTGTCATATGGTGATGTTTCGAAGAAGCATTCAGTTGCAGGCGCGGCTTACCCGAGGCGTGGGCTCATAGGGTGTGCGGGCGCTCACTTCAAGACAAGGTGACCCAGCATTATATTTTTTGTTGAGCTGATCGCCAAGTATAAATTTGCATTATTCACCATACTTCTTTCATAGATTGCTCGTGAGATTTACGCCACATTGGCTTGTTTAGGGTAGTGATCAATATACGAGGTATGATATTGGCAAGTGTAACTGGCACGCTGTCAGGTATGAGCGCTCCACTAGATTATGTAAGCACGTAAAACTGATTCACATCAAGGTGTACAGCCGTAGCATAACCATCTGAGGAAACACTACTCACAGAAACACTGTTCGTAAATTTCAGGGCAGTGGAATTGCAATCAGCTCCACGCATATGCGGACTTTGTGACGCTGGTCTGGGACGCACACCTGGTGCCTATACAGACAGAATTTACCGAACTAAGATTGTCCCAGAAACATTTACACTCTCGTAAATACACCATATTTGCAAACAGAGTGGCTGCTGCTGCACATTATTATGTATTTCCAACTCACACAAACGGTAAATTTCAGTCATGAACGTGCCCCCAAGACAGCGGCGACAACGGGGAGTGGGCCGGAGCGTCCCGCAGCTGCTTTCGAAACAGGTCACTAGGGGATTTCAGTGGCGCTCCTTACAGGCAGTGCTCAAGGCATATAGAATGCTTAAATACCGGCCGCAGTGGACGCTTTTCTGATGGAGGCAAAAAGCGACAACGGCCGTGTGGCAAGATTTCGGTGCATGTTAAAGATACCCAGGTGGTCAGGTAGTAGCTACAATAGCTACCCAGGTAGTAGCTACAACAGAATAGGTAACTTTACACACATGTTTTTTATTTGCTTAACACATAGCAGGAAATGAAGTGTTTCTTCGTACAAACTACCAAGAAGCTAGACCACTCAAATGTTCGACGTGGCTGACAATGCCCTTTTCAGAAAGTCCTGGAAATAGCACTGCAAGTGCAAACAAAACAGCAGGAACTGAACGGTTTTGTTGTTTCGTCTAAGCAAACAACAAGCTACACCACTGGTGACTTGCTAAATCTTCAGAACCGCTATCCAGAACAACCGTGCTCGTGTGTAAATGGAAGCGGCGGCGGCGGCGGCGCTGCGTTTCTATAAACAGTAAACTAACAATGGGTCGAACAGGTTCACCATCTACACATGGCCGACTACGCTTTTTAAGCACTTCACTGATAACGATGCCAATTGGTGTCGCGTTGTATTGTCAGGTATACCTCCCTCACATTGTGGCCACACTGGGAAAAAGATTTGGCCAAAGACTGGTGTGTTTTCGGGAGATTTTTGTTTCGGTCGTACAATCGTACAAAACCATGAAAATTCGGGAGTCTCCCGGAAAATTCGGGAAACCTGGCAGGTATGCATTCCCATCCCTACCTTGCTCTCTTTGTCTAGTTTTAAGTTCCGGTGGGGGAGGCACTTTGGCTGCCGATAATGGCTTCTGCCATTAAAGCATTCATGCTCACGCTGTCCCAACGATCAGCTGTGAGCACTGCTACGGAGACGATTCTCTCCTGAGGGCTGCCTCAGACCAACCGAGAAAGCTGAGGGGAAAGTGCATGCAGAGAGACGAAGCAAACGCACTGCCGTAGTAGATGACGACGTTGTGCACGATGGTCTGGGCATCGGCGTGGAACTCCTGGAGGCTGGTGTACTCGTTGTTGCGCGTCTTCTCCTCCATGGTGATGAGGTCCATCTTCTGGTAGATGAGGTGGTTCTGCTTCCAGGCGTCCCCCTCCGCCGACAGCAGCCGGTGAAGATCTTTCGTCTACGTGCAAGGCAGCCAGTCAGACACACAGCCCTCGCTCCACACAGGCAGACATATGCGACGACCACCGGTTCACAGAAAGCGTGGCCTTTGTTGGTTAAACACAGGCATACTCTACACTGCTTTGCTGCTGGGGCAAGCACCTCTTAAAACCTGGTGTCACATGGTACTATTTGCTCCCATATAGCAGACTGGACTCCACAAGCCCATCCTTTCGCCATGCTGGCAATGCATGTAAAGTTGCCCAGAAAATTTACAGGCACCGATAACGTTTTACAGTGAAAATTCATGTGTGCCTTTCACCAGTTTTTGAACGCAACGATATCGAGGTCAAGTGTAACAACAACCCCCCTAATGTGTTCTCCGGGCCACGTCTCTCAATAGCAGCTCGCTAAACACCAGGCTATACGGGCTTGCACTAGTGCACAAGGTGGAAGCGACAGCAGCTGCACTGTACTCATGTATTGCACCAACACAAGCCGAGTAGCAAGAAGGGCACAGAGCGTGCCAAGGCTATGGCAACCAGCACCTTGCAAGCACACAGTCCACACTCTGCCAAGCACAGCAGCCAACGCGGTAGGCAGATAATGCCCAGGCACCCTAACTGCTGTCACAGCAGCTAGCTGAGCTTAAGCGGGCTCACATGTGCAACCAACAACGACAATGCAGCAAGGAAGCACACCCTTCAGTTGTCCCAGGCTCGTTGCTAATATGTGCTGCACACTGGATACTGACGCACAGATTGAGTGCCGTGCCTTACAAGCATCGGCTAACACCACAAGGCACGGGGAATTATGCAAGGACGGCCGCCCAGGCACCTTGACATTGTCGGAGCTTTTGACACCAGCATAGCTCACTCTCACTTAGCTTATACGCTTTGCTAAAGATAAGCACAAGAGCACAACAAATTCCCACACCCATGCTACTGAACATCCATAGCGAGAGCTGAGTTCCATTCACACAGTGCAGACTAAATGCTCTGAATGCTTCCACAATCCACTACAATTCGCCACTGATGGTGCACAGCTGTCAGCTCCAATTCACTGTTCACCCCCCCTTTGTGGCTGCTTGCATGGCCCCAGGGGCAGCTTCTCTTGATGCCGGATGTCCCTGCAGACCTTCCTATCAATAACCTGGCCTATTCACTGAAGCAACAACACCACTTCTCACATCCAGCACCCAACTTTCAAAACTCCTCCCGAATCCTACCCAAACTTCACATCGAAAGTTATAACCTTATTGTGGGCCTATCATACGCAAAATTATTTTCGGTGCATTTGTAAACGTTAGGCCCACGCTAAACCTTGACGACTTCATAAACCTGCTCTCGCTTTCTCTTTTTTTTTTTTCTGCTTGGCATGCTGCCACTCTATGTGCTACAACTGTACTAAACCGGCTGCTGGGACCAAACATTAACAAAGGAAACTGATCTACTGCTCTGGTGAGAAATATTTGTGAGAAGCAGACAGGGGCTGAGCTGTGGTGCAAGAACAGCACTCCCAGGGGACGAAAACGAAGAAGCCAACAGAATGCCCCGCACAGATTGCGACTCAGACCACATGTCCTAGTTACTGGTTTCGTAGCCAATTAGTGCCGCGAATTTGCAGCTTAGTAAACAATGCTTGTAAATATTTGCAAAGTTGTAATGTGCAGCATTTTTGTCTAAACTGCTCCAGTGAAAAGCAGAGCACTTGGGCCCATTCACCTTTTGCCGGAGAGCGTTAAAAGCATGCACCAAACTAGCTAGTTTTTCGCAGCAACGTCAAGCATCAACTGTTCTCATACTGCACGCTTCACTCGATCCAGAACTTTTATTTATTTTGTGGCCTGCTGATTCCATGCGACATCTAGTGTATCTAGTGCGACATGTATTGCAATAAACGCATCAGTTGCAATAATCAATACCACAGGCTTTTGAAAACACTTACTTGCCAGGCCACTGGCAAGAATTGCAGCTGCAATGCATGTTTCATCCAATTATCACTCCAAGAAACAAACCAGTGGCACAGCCTACACAAGGAGGCATGAAAGTTGATAAATGATGAGACGAAATTCAAGCTTTGGGAAACACTACTGGATTCACATTTCTGCACGATTTCTTTCTCGATCAGATCCAAATTGGTCGCTTCTTTTTCGAAGCATTGCAACAACATTAGTGCCCCCGCCAGATCTCAGCTAGGAATACTGATCCCAGTGACACAAATTCGCGAGTCCCCGTAGGACACCTGCCTCGCAGTGCCTTCTCTACACACGCAGACACACACACTGCACATTCAACAGCCTGTGCCATCTGTAAAGCAGGGCAGGAATCTCACTCTAGAAGCATCCCTGAACATTTACAGTTAGCCTAAAGAAAGATTAACAGGCCCAATTTCCCCACAGATCCTACAGGAGGAGGAGCTCTCGCACAACAGAGCAAGCCTATCCCATATAGTACAGGTCCCTAGGCAGAATAGACTGCTTTGCCTGGCTTCAGACAAAGAGGGCTCGAAAGCCACGGCCAACCTATGATTGTAGGCCCAATAGCCCCCGCACACGGCACCAGAAACCAAGCTGGGGTCCCGCACCACTGAGCCAATCCGTTCGATTGAGACATCAAGAATTTTGCTCTTATCACCAACAAAAAAGCCACACGCGAACTCCACAAGAATAACCACATGCACAGCTTAAAGTAACTGTCTGAAAACAGGCGATGAAGGGGGAGCAACTGGAGGGAAGAAGGGAAACCTACACGGCGAGCACTGGGGGGCCACGAAGCGTGATCACAACAGGGGGGCAGTGTACATACGTCCAAGCCAGCAGCCACATTCAAGCAAGCAGCACTGGCACAAGTGAAGGGGGGAGAGATGCAGTGGGGCTCCTTTACCTGGGCCTGCCTTGGCAGATGAGGGCTTTGAGGGGCAATCTAGCAAACGCCACATGAAAAGTGCACAGGTCAGCCATCTCTCGTGGCACAGAACGCATAGCAATGACGTCATTCTATATCCCCAGTGAAGGAAAAGCAATGTCTCAAATCCAACAAAAAGGGCAGCCTGCTTGCTTGATTGGGCATTCTGCCTTCCTCCCACCTGCGACATGCCTGGCACTAACCCCGTGGGCCGGGTCACTTATTCAGTGCAAGGGGGCAAAGGCCAGTGCCCCCTCGAGCCGCCAGCATCGACCAGGTGCACAGTGCCCGTGGGCTTGCAAGGCCGTGCGGCCAAGGCCTGCACCATGGGCCAAAGCCCTTGTACAATAGTGCGGGCTCTCACGATGACATTTGCCCCTGGCTTGTGCTGTGGGCACTTGGAGGCCAGCCTCTGGCATGTCTTTGCCGCCCCACTTCCAGTACCTACAGGCTAGTTTACGCCCTGTGGAATTCTCTTGAGGCTGAATCTTAGCACAGGTATTTTAACTCTTCAGAAAAAGGGACCAAACTCGCATTTTGGCGCCCACATGTGGCTGGTGATTGTTCGGCCTGAAAGGCGGCCACACAACAGGCCCCGTCCTTTCTCTTTTCTTTTCTTTTGCCCATTGTTAAAATGACCTGGACAACATGTGGTACAGGGAAGACAACTATGGCACAAAATATGGGTGCACCACTGGCAAATATGTCATGAGGCCTGCAGCAATTCGTTAATCCAAATGAAAGTATCGCAGATATCGTAGAGAAGTTTAGGACACTTGTATCACTCAAGTGGCTCGTGTGTACAATTATGATCTACTAGGCTCAAAATGGCCCATGGATATTTATTTGTTCCTATTTTGAAGATCTTCCAAAATGTTTCAAGTACATCAGTTTCCATAACATTTAAAAACATGTGGAAGCACAACCCTAATACGAACAGTAATTTACAAATAACAGAAACACTGCAGAACTAATTTTTCAGAAAAAATTGCACTTCTCATTAAAATTTAGACAATGCAGAAATTAACAAACAATAAAACCTTGAGGCTCGCATGTTAGTTCTTGCAGACCAGTTGAGGGGAAACCCCCCAGGTGAAGTTAGTTTGTGCCTGCTTCTTGTAGATTAGGGTCATAAAACTAATATGGTAAAGAAGCTTAATGTAAAGTTTAGGCAATGCCATGCATACCAGAGCAACCAACCGGGCAACCAACAGTGTTGGCAACAGCTCTCACACGGAAATTATCAATAGTAAAAAAAAAAGAAGAAAAAAAAAAGTGAGTTTCATCCAGTTAGCGGCTCATTTGCGGCCAGTGTCATGATGCTGAGCTTTGTGCCTCACTTCGAGCACTCCAGTGAAGCTAAATACGCAAGCCGTCCGAGATGTTTGCGAGTGTACAAAGCCTGCATTTTTTTCTGGAAATGATGCCACGAGCCAGCGTAACAGGCTAGTGGACACAAGCAGCCGAACAGCCTGCGCCTCCTCCGGCAGAATGCCCAGCAGGCCAGCCTTCCTGGAAGTGTGCACAGCTACAAGAAAGCACATGCCATGGTGAACAGACAAGGCATTTCCTGCAAACACGCGATTTGCAGGAAAACGAAGGGTGGCATGCCAGTGTCGAGGGATACACAAAGAAAGCTGCCCACCTTCTCCTTGAGCCGCAGGCACGTGTAGCTGAGGAGAACGTTCATGTCGTCCACCTTCAGTGTCACAGGCTCCTTCTCTTGCAGTTGCTGCGGCAGAGACAAGGCCAGGTCAGGGGCAACTCTCGGTGCTGGTTTGACGTTCCCTTGCTTGACGTTCGCACAAGCAGGACAAAGGGCCACTCGAGCAGCAACAAAGTGCACACCAAACACAAACAAGTGCAGCATAAAGCGAGACTAAATAGAATTCATACTGCCAAAGACCCAGCAGCCATGTCAATGAACACATTTCTGCAAGGGTGTTTAGCCTCGTTGCTAGCTTGTAATTCAGCACTGGTTCCCCATAGCGAGCTCAGCAGGTACCTAGCCTCAGTTATTGGGGTAATAGATTCAGCAAGGAATGTAGCTGAGAGACCAAGAGAAGTGTGGTTTCTGAAAATGTGACACCTAAACACGCAGTAAGTACAGCTGTCCACAGGCTTAGCTGGAGCATCCTACTTGAACTTAGTATGAAACATCTCAAAAGTTCCCACGAAAAACTGTTTGAAAGAATGTGGAGGACTGACAAGCCCCCTTAGACTTGAAAGAAATGCAACAGTTGTCACTAAATTACCTCACACCAAAGCACGAGGAGACGGCAAGTGGGTAAAGCATTGCTCCAGCTAGCCTGTGGACGAATGTACGTATTCACTCGATTCTAAGCCAACTCCTAAAATTCGGAAGGAGGCCAGAAAACAAAACAAAAAATATTTCTCGAATCCAAACCAGCTAGAAGAGGCAAGGGCGGCAGCAGCCACAAAACTAAACCGGCATTTATTAGCCACGAGCTTGCTTGGGCTCCCTCAACATCGGCGTCGTCGATGGCTCCAGTCTTACTGCCCTCCTTTTAGCGGCCACCCTCATAGACTGCACAGAATATTCAATGCTGTCAAGTGCGTTTGCATGTTGCACTTTCTGAACGATCCTCAGTCAAGCTGCTTTCCAGGGCGCCATCCTAGGGTTGTTTCAAGACCCCTCCAACATGGACACGTCTTCTATGATTTCCAAGTTGCCACCATGTCTGGAGGTTCAACAAGATCTTGGCCGGTAGTGCAACTTCTGTTCAAAGGCTTACCACCATTACCAACAATTGCGTAACCAGCGTAGTGGCCCCAAACAGGCAAACTTGTACTGCCAACCTGATATAGGTACACTGGGCATACTAAATAAAAACGGCCGTCTAGTGCTTGCACGTTGGTTGGCTACAGCTGCAGACACTTGTGGCTACAGTACTGCTGTTTTGGTAGAGCCTCCTGACAACACTAACTGCGGGCCACTTTTTGGTTTGAACGAATACTCAGCACATTTATTTACAGAACTATAATACCAGGCCTCCGCTGGCGCTTGTATCCCACATTTATAAAAAATGTGCCGGCTTAGAATCAAATTAATACTGTATTTTCGCACGTATAATGCGCCCCTGTATATAACCCGGTTGCGTCTCTACTTTCAGTCCAAGAATATAAACCTATGTATATTCCAGCATATTGCCCGCAGATTTCATACAGGAAAGACTGGACCAAAGCCACTACTCAAGCAACATGGCACATTTGTTGATGCAAAAAAAAACTTACCGATACTTTGCATATAGATTGCATTTTCTGTACGGTCTAAGCCACAATCATTCATCGCCACAGCTCTCGCTAGAGCTATCGCTTGGGCCGCAGTCGTCACTGTCATGCACAATTTTGTTTTCAGTTCCGTCCATGCTGTTTGTAATGCAGCATTTCTTAAAGGAGCCATGAAGAGAAAATACAACTTCGTTTAATTTGAAAGAACTAGGATTCAGTATCTCACTCCGCTCAATTACAGCCACAAAAGATGTTTTTTTAACGAAAAAAAAGCAAGAAGTATTTAAAAACTTTCAAATTTTGCGCCACAGTGACGTGTTATGAGAAAGAATGACGTCATACGGGCCAACAATAAAACATAATTTTCAGTGCGTTAACTGCATGTTAGCATTCCAGTGATGCGGTCAAATGGAACTAGAGGCCCCATTACAGACGTCCAGTCATATGTCGTCGCGACAGGTCAGTTAGGCGGCCGCCAATCGCATAAACAAGGTTCCGTGACGTCATAGAAAAGTTGCGGAAAATTGCTTAGGGGGTCGCGACTGCTTCACACGTTTTCTTTCATATCTCCATTATCTGTTCGAAGATTGCGATGATATTGGTATCATTGTTATCGGGCCTAAGCAGTTTTTCTAATAAACCCAACTTGCATTTTGTCTTCATGGCCCCTTTGAAGCTTGTGAACCTTCTCACCTGGAACCGCCTTCCATGCCTTGACGATCCGCTGACAAAATAATGCAACATCAGGCCTACGGACGCGGCCTGTCAGCATTAAATCGTAGAGGCCTTCAGCCATCCATTCTGTGTAAGCCTTTGTTGTACGAATGCAGAATGTATTTATTATACAGCAAAAAGTGATAGTTTACATTAAATTTAAGCATATACAAATAAGACTACAGCATGGTGGCGAAAGCTACAGTGTGATTGACAACAAAATTCAACTCTTACCTATCATCACCATAGTATGCAGCGGTGTTTTCATGGTGTTCCTGAGTATTGGCAGTCACACTCTTTACTCTTGAATGGCACTTTTTTCTTTTTTTGCAGAAAACTCTAGCTCACTTTCCCAATATTTTTTCTCACGTGGTTATATTTTGAGCTGTGTGTGAAAAATGAGCACTATCAGTGGGATAAGAGTGGCTTAGCCGCTATTGCTGCTGCAGGGGCCTCACGGCACTATGTGCATTGCTGTGAAGCTGCACCGCAAGAAATACCTTGCATACAATCCACACCTCCAGATTACCCCTAAAATGTCTGCATTTTTGGCGTGGGTTATACGTGCGAAAATCAGGTATGGTACATAAAAACTGGGCTTTCCCTGAGCACTGCATGTGGCAAGCAACGTGTGGTGTGAAATCATTTACTTAGCCTGGCCCACTAGTTTCTTTACAAGATGCACTTGGTGCAGACTGCAGCCAGTGCATCCGACTGCATTGCAGAGTAGAGCTGAATGATTGCAGCAATGCAATATGTATGGTGAACTAGTACCACCAGCCTGCCGCACGTGTTGTGCACTGCAGAAACTGCCCTGTTAATAACCTACTGCACTTTTGAATATATTTATAAAATCAGGTTTACAATTCAACCCTCTGAAAGCAAGCACAAAAAAAAATGCTTGGTCTTAGATGCTAAGCATCTGCGAGAAAACCATTTTTCATTGTCCTCCAATATCCCCCCCAGCTACTTTTCAAATTTACTTTATAAAGTCAACGCTTTGTTATGAAGTTCCTCGGGCCACCAAAGCAGTGAAAGCAAGCTAAATAGGCGTTCAAAGGAAGTACTTTTAAAAAAATTCGTGCATCCCACGCATGGGTGGGAATGGACGTAACACGGAGCCTTCATCGTGGCATGCATACATGGCTTGACCTGAACTGCCGCATGGCATTTTTTGAGACTGTTATTGCACTTTGCATGTTGGTGATTTTTCAGACTGGTGAGCAGTGGCATTGAGAAATAAACAGGAAATGTCCAATGTGTCCGCATCCCTGGCCAAGAGGCCACCAGCTTCCGTATGTGATGCCCACGTGGACTGGGGTGGTGTAATCTTGCCCAACTGCTTCGCCTCGCTCTCAGGGGGGCACGACAGGCTAGCGCTATCTGCTCCAAGGTAAAACCCAGCGGCCAAAAAGCAGCACCAGCAATGGCCTCCTCCTCCCACAAAGCTGGGAGAAAAGCCGAAGAAAGCGCTGCTTTAAAAGAAAACCAAGCAAAAGACACCACAAAACCCCACCTCCAGTGCACAGCCGCTTCCCCAGGTGACGTGGAGTGCACTCACGTGGCAGACAGTGCAGACGAAGTGGTCCTCATTGGAGAGGTCTTCCTTCACACACACGACGTGGTACACCCGGTGGCAGCCAGTGCAGAGGAGCACGTCGCCCCCTCGGTGGCACTCGAAGCAGTACCAGTCGTGCCCGTCCCGTTCCTGCCGCCCAGAGAGAGGAAACCGCCGCGACGTTGCACCACCGGCTCCGTGCCGCCATGGGCCAACCAACAAACGACTCAAAAAAGAAAACCATAGCACGCAAAGCAGAGAAAAAAAGGTACTTCGGTGACAGGCAGGAGCAAGCAGCAGAGAGCATGCATTGAGGCACCCTACTCACAACTCCTGACAAGCACCTCCCTGGGACCTTGCATGAAGCGTTTACAGTGACATCGTCGTGATGCTGCCTGAGCTTGTGCCCTCGTTGGCTCCAGCTGTACGAGGGTCCAATGATTCGCACAAAGATATCTGCCTCATTGTTGCACATTGGGTGCCCACACCAGCAATGTTACGACGTTAAAACAAGCCCTATCTGAACACCACCACGGCGAGTTGCACGCCTGCTAAATTGTGCGGTTTTCCAACCAAGCGTTTCATGCTTTAAATATTGACCGTTAAAACATGTGGCCAAGGAACTTGAACAGACTTCTTATAAGCTCACAAAGTCAAGAATCAGCAACAGGAACGTTGTCCATGGCACGGAGGCACAACTCAAGAGCACTACTTTAGCTGCTTATAACGCAACCATGAACAAAATAATACATTTTCCTGCAGTTTTACTGCCCAGTGCAAGGAGTCGCCTTTCCCCAAAAGTATTTAAGAAAATTGAGACCAGCCCCTTTCTTTTTATTTTACTATTTACATACGTAATTTCTGAACAGCACCGTAGTCAGTATTCCCATATACATATTTGCATTTTCCTATCCAGGCAACCCCCATGCAAGAGCCACCCTAAGATCCATAGAATATGCAGGGCCACCACGACAAGGCACAAGTACCCTACTAGGTACTTGAAACAGCATCGGGGGAACACCGAACAGTGCATGCATTTCACATCTCGCCCCATCGCAGGGGCAAGGGCCCTGGCGAAACTCCCATGGCAAGGAGCACGGGCATGGCAAAAAACAGGCGCCCCCATATCCACAACAGCCAACCCACACGGTATGACTGCCCCCCGCCATCCACACGACGCGTAGGGAAGCCGGAGAGGAAGCTGCCTTCGCCCCAGCCGCATGCGGAGGTGCCTTCACAGTGGGCCCCATGCGCCCTCGAAACCACTGCTCGGCAACCCGAGGACACGCCTGCTACTGCAGCAAACAGCAGAGCGAATGGGCAGGCGCAACAGGGACCCACCACTGGCTGCTCGGGAAGCTGGAAGGCCTCCTGTTCGACGCCCACTTTGGAGCCCTTGGAGCCGACCTTCTTCTTGGAGACCAGCAGGTCGTCGCGGACGGCAAACCCGAGCTGCCGGTCCGTGTCTGCCGCACTCAGGTGGTGCTTGCGACGCATGTAGTTGGCCACGCGGTCCAGGTTGCTCACCTGACAAGACAAAGGAAAGGCTCGCTGCGTCACAGTGACAAGAGGAGGCTGCCTTGGCACCCCGTGTCATGTCGTACGCACACATTTCCACGAGAGGCCTTTCAACGCCCCTTCACTGGGGATGTGCCCTACCCAAGCTGCAATGGCATCCACTGGGCCACCATTCTTGATCAATCATGGAGGTCCAGGAACAATTCCCACTGTTACCAGATCTGTGCTTGCCTATGCTCGCACATGCTCTGTACCTTTATAGGGGACTGAAGAAAAATGACAAGGCCCATTCCTTGCTACATAGTCACAGATCTCAAGGATCTTCACCATCTACATAGCAGCTACAAGGCCTCACCAACAATGAGCACACTTTTCGTGCCATGTGCTACCAATGCGGGCATGCCTGCTTGCTGGATCCCTTTTCCCTTGCTGGTTCAATTGCAAGGTGGGAGGTTCATTTTTGCCCTTCCTGGACTCGATGAATTCCTCATTGAAACGTCCGCAACTGCCATTTTTTATCCCAGCACGACGCGTGCCTAGTCTGAAGCAGGCATCTGTCCACCTGCACGTGCAGTCGTTGTCACAGCATCCCCCATCGTCATATGACACTGCTGCTCCTTGAGCCATTGTTCGCAGGAGCAATAAATATGTGCCACTGTTTCTGTTGAGCAGCCTTAACTGTCGCCCTTAACTCTCACACACCCCGCACTACCACATCTATCCTATGTCATCGTACTTTGTACACTTGACAAGAAGGAAGAGAGAGGAATTTCATTGAAATGAAAAAACACAGAAAGGTCGGCCTGATGGCAGTGTATCTGGCCAGCTATTCTGTGGCCGGGAAGGGAAAGGGGAGGAAAGAGCGTGGATAGAGGACGAGAGAGATGAAGATAGCGGAGAAATGAATAAATGGCTATGTACAGAAGATGCCTATACTCAAGTTTAGCCGGACGGGCCTCAACTACAATATTGCTGAGAGGCCGCTGCTGCGCAGAAATGTCAGCGCAGCTTTATATGCCTTGTGGGAACGCTGCGCGTCTGGCCAAGGTCCCAGCAGTACTTCCTCCGACACCACACGACAGTCCAAACGGGCCAATGCTCTCGCTAATTGTTCTCGAAGATGCGCGTAGCGTGGACAGTGGCAGAGAACATGAGAAATAGTCTCTGGTACACGGCATGTTTCACAATCGGGGTCACTCGCAACTCCGATGAGGTGCTTGTAGCAACGGGTAGTCGGTGAAACAGCGTGGCCTGACAATGCCTCCAAAGGAGGAGCTAGTACCTATCAGATTTACAGGGTGTTTCAACAATAAGTGAGCGTCTTTAAAACTTTTTTTGAGCAAACCACTCTTTCACTGGATCCTTGCTCATGCCCAAACTTGACACGGAGGTAGATTTTGTTCAACACCAAGAATGGCAATAGTCACAATATAAAAATGACCACTTGGCGCCACCTGATGCACAGAAATGAAATGTACAATGATGGTTCATGGGAGCGTGGAGCCAAAGGCAAAGGCAAATCAAAAATTTTTTTATCACTCATTTAGGACAATTCTAAAGTGAAGAGTCAACATGGACTGGGTAATAAAACAATCTGCCATCTCGGAAACTGCCATTGCACGCTTCGTTTTGAATACGTCAGGTGGTAACAGCATTCTAAGGTGGTAACTTTTGCATTAATAGAAATCATTTTTATTTGAGTTAGTTACGTTTGGCTGAGATGGGCTCCAAGCAGAGGCAAGGCACATGATGCCGGACAATGAACAAAGAATTCAACATGCCACATTTGCCTACGGACGATGCAAGACGAGAGCCACCCACTGTGGCTCAGCGCTTTCCTCTTTAAAGGGACCCTGCAACACTCTTCGTGCAGTGCAAGTAAACCTGCGCAACGTTTAGATTAGGCTTCCAGGAACACCCGAGCCAGATATTACACGTGCACGTGAAGCGGTAAGCACACAAATCGCCGTGAAAGACGCGAAAAAACCAACCGCTCTCCCTTCAATTCTCCTCATTATGCACCCCTGGCATGGCCTCTGCGACGTCAATCAGGCCATGGCTGTCCTGGCTGTCCTATTGGCTGTCGCTGGTCAACTTCGCGGCTAAATTCTGGCATTTCCTGTGACGATCAGTCGTCGTCGGTGCTGTGTATGAACCTCTTCTATGTCTGAACCTGTCCGCATGCTTTTGGTGTTTCTTACGCGGAGTTTGAGTGACGAACTAAATATTCCACTTTTAATGAGCCCACGCGACAACAAACGTCTATTGCCCCAAAAAGACCCTACCAGCCTGAGCGCTTGCCTGCGAGCAGGCCACCATGCCTGCTTTTTTGTGGCACCAGACCGGAAATAGACCCGTCCACGTTGTGGGGAAAAGGACGAAACTCCCTGGCCTGTGACATATCGACGGCCGCCGAACAGAACACCGCGCACCGCCCCCCTCTCCGGAAGAGAGCGTGCAGCTTTCGTCGCGTTGTCTGCGGTTGAGTTGAGAGGGAACATTTATGCACGATTTTTCATCGCGCGTAGTTTCGGTGATAGTGAACGGATTTTCATAATTCTTGCGGGAGGAGATTGCTGGGGCAATAGACTTTACCCCAAAATACATTCCGAGTAGTCGATGGTAAGTGTTGCAGGGTCCCTTTAAAGCTTTGTCACGTCAAACAAGAACACACAACAGCACGGTGGATCAGGTTTTGCCGTCCTGGGGCCTCAGAGGACATGCATGCGCAACAATTTTAGACAAGCAGGTAAGTGGCGCCGCCGTTCTTGGCATTAAACAAACAGACCATGAAATGTGACTCTTGTGTAATGTTCAAGCACAAATGCCGGAGCCCCCTGTACAGCCACAGTGGTCAGGGCACATGCTTAGGTGGCAGCTGAAGCTAGTGTTGCTGCCAACATAGCTGGGTCTGCTAGCTGAGCAGCAGACCACCCCTGCCTCCTCTGTGCTGGTGCTCCTCTGGAGAAGTTAATAGAGGCGCGCCTGTCTAGCCAATGATTAAGGTTCGGAGCAATTGAAACGGGGAGATTCATCCTCTCACACCTGGCGCTGTCGACCCCACTCAGCCACCCACCTCTCCTTACTGGAAATGCACCCCACTCCATTAGAAAACACTTAACTGTGCCCGTCTTACCAAGCAATATGCCCCCTGCGCATCACGAGGATCGCAGAGAAGCCCGAACCCAGACAATATCTAGGCTGTACGGAGATGCATCACCTACGGTGGCAGCCACTGTCGTTTTAAATAAGCAGCACAGGGGCAGCATCTCAATCCCCGGACACAGCCTTCTCCAAGCCGAGGAAGTGGCGATAGCACTTGCACTTAGTCAAAGAGACACCAAAGTTATAATCTCAGACTCCCAGCAGGCGTGCCGCAACTTTGCTAACGGTCGATTGCACGTCACAACACTTCGGCTAATAGGTCAGAGACCACCAACAAGACCAGTCAGGATTGTACAGACACCAGCTCACAGCGGCACCCCCAGCAACGAGATCACCAACCTCGTGGCTCGAGATCTGACTCGCCGAGCCAGCGCTGATGAAGTCGAAGCCAAGCCAGAGCACATGTAACCTCTTGTAACATAGCAGGAAATTACGCAGCACTATAGGCTGTCCCGTAAAACCTACTCTTCACCCCACAAATCGCTACCCAGGGATCAGGAAAGATAACTGCGTGCCCTGCAGGTCAGCACCTTCCCACATCCCACCAGACTACATCGCTTTGACTGGACACACTTTTCTCCACTTTGCCGCTTCTGTGGAGAGCCTGGGACTCTCAGACACATAGTGGGCAGCTGCGACAAGTCTATCCTGACCCCCCTAACATCCACCTTTCCACGGAGCTTTGGGAGCCTGATCGAAAGGGCTGTCGACGCAGCCCGAGCTCAAGGCTTCCTGGAATGAGGACGCCTCTCTGAAGCCTTTCTTTGATTAAATTAAAGTTTATTCTTCCTGTCTCCCCATTCCAGGCAAGAGGCCTTCTTTCGGCTACCAATCCCGCTTCTTCCCACCACATAGGCCGCAAGCAGAAAGAGGGGTGGCGCATGGGTGCAGCAGAGGGACAATCCGCCTGAGCAGAGCCATGCCAAGAAGTGGTGGTGAGCCGCCCCATCCTCGCCCGATTCCTACTCGCCCTCAACTCCCACACCCTCAAACTTGCTGGTCACGCACAGTGAGACCCTACTACACCACCACGTCCTGCGCTGCGTGCACAATGTTTGGCGGAGGATGCCACTCACCTGCTTCTGCTGCCGTATGGAGTCGATGGCGTCCCACAGGTGTTGCACCGTCTGTGGGCAGGACAGCCGCCGCTTGCAGGTGGCCATGTTCGGGCCCACTTCTGTTGGCCAAAAGAACAGCGGCAGCATCAGTGCACTGCCACAAAGCCCACAATGCTCTTGCACAGCGGCACACACGGTGGCTCAACCTTTACACACCAGTCAATGCCAGACTACTGTTATGAGCAGTATTCCTGCTGGTATGTCAGAATTAAGCCATTGGTACTGACCACATGACCTGTTCAAGTTTGCGAGCATTTTGCCTTAGATTGATGGAAGGGGCACCAATGAAATTCCATGCTCACTGGCTCTGGATCGAGATTTACGGCCAGCATGCCACATCTGTTGAGAGCCAAACAAGATGTAAATAAAAAATTCCTTGAAGTATTTACTCACACGACATAAATGTGAAAGCATTAAGACTTTGTTTGCGATACTAATGAGACTTGCGTACTGTATGCTACACTGTGTTTGCTGACATAAGCTGGAAGGTACCCTTGGAGCAGCACCAAATTCCTGGTGTTTGGCTCACCCCACTGCACTGTACACCTCCCACACTTTAGCCTTGCTGGTGTACTTGCGTGATGGACCACGCTTAGCCATTGCACATACTGGCGGTACAGCACTTGTTGTCGAAGCGCTTTTCATCCCGAAAGACAGCGTGAGCCACTCCGACAAACACCAGGTATGTACATTGATGGCATGCCCTGGTGCAGCATGGGGCTGGTGCTCATTTTGTGTTTTATCATTTTCTTTTGCTGCACGCAGCACGTACAGTCATTCAACCAAAGAATGCAGGACAATGCAGGATATTTCACCTCATGCGCCGCATGAGGCTTTAGGCTTAAAGCAACACGAGTGGGATGCCGCTAAAAGTTGATGGCACAAGTGCAAAAAGTGAGCTTCAAAATGCACACTTGATGCACTAAATACACGCGAGAGTAAGTGCAAACACACGTCACCTGGTGATTTTGTAAGTGCAGAATAGTTCACTTAAATTTAAATTCATCTTTTATACACCACGCAGAAGGTACACCTGGCAGCACTATAACAAACACAACAATGGCAGGTGTGACTCTGACCTGCCGGCATTCCCAGTCATTACTGTGCCAAGTTTTATGCACACAGGAGATTTTCCATTGACCAGGAATGCAAGGTGCTCTTTTAAAGGGAGGGGCCCCCCGATTCTTGTCACGTACATATTCTCTAGCTCATATGAAAGCCGGCATTTTATATAGTCGAGTAACCACAGCAATTTACAAACAAATTGGCAGAAATAATTTTAATTTGGCAGTAACCTTTCCGAAATCTGAAGGGTAACGGTTCAAACTGTAGAAACTTGACACTACAATACGTGTCCCGGTCATATGACCTGCAAACCTTGCAGCTACTGAAAGGTTCAATCTCTTATTAAAAAACCTTTAACATAAGTATTTGTATAAGTTTAAGTTGTATGTGTATTTTTAAACATTATTTTGAAAATTTTAAAGACACGCCGCCGCTGAATTGCTCTCAGTGTGGCTACAGCGTACTAGAAGTAGTGTGGCTAACTGAACACTTCTATGCCCATAATCAACGGCAGCGGTCAGTAAACAGACCCAGTGAGGGAGCCTTGAGAGAGAGAGAGAGAGAGAGAGAGAGAGAGAGAGAGAGAGAGAGAGAGAGAGAGAGAGAGAGAGAGAGAGAGAGAGAGAGAGAGAGAGAGAGAGTTATTTAGAACCAAAGGCGGTTCAGACAACCCAATTACAGGTCGTCTTCAGTGAATTGGAAACTCAGCGCTAGTGCGTTTTTGATGTATTGCACTAGAGCTAGCTGCTCCTCGAAAGTAGAGGCGAGAGTCAGCCAGGTTGGGTCAATGGGATATGGCAGCTGTGTTGGTGTGTGTAAGTGAGGAATGCTGGGAATGGTGTGAGGACATTCGCATAGGATATGCTGCTGATTAGGATATCCACCACAGTGTTGGCAGACTGGTGGTTCTTGTGCTCTTCCTTTAGAGAAATGATATCGTCTAGCTGGGGTGCATGTCGTGTTAGTCTGTGCTTGTCTCAGTAATACCAGAGTCCTTCAATGTTTTACTGGTCACGAAACTTCGGCGCTCGTTTCATATAGGGACCGCGCGCGCCACTACAGGCGCCACCGCCGCACGAAGGTCATCCAGCCGCCGCGCGTGCGGCGTATTGGCCAGCTCTTGGCGTGCAAACGCTCGCTGCTTTTAGTGTCGGCGCGCTGATTAAGTGTGTTTTTTTCGTAGTAGCTAGCGAAAAATAGTCCAGTCATTGTGTATATCACTTAACTTCAATGGGGTTTTACTTTTCGAAGAAATTACCGTAGACTTCGGCCGCGAACGGCAACGGCTTCTGCGTGCCCTGGCACAAGCACTGCGCCGTCGTGTTGACGGATTTTTAAATCTCTATTGCTTCTTTTCTTATAGAAAAAGTTGTAAATACCACACATACGGTATCTGCGTAGCCACGGACTGCTGCGGGCCTATCGATAATAAAAAAATAAAACTGAAAGAAACCAAGTACGCGTCGTTCAGACTACGCTTAATGAATCCGTTGATATCTCTGGAATGCACAGAACGCTGAAAGAGATAGCCCAATAGTATTGTCGTTTCGATGAGTGGGTACACACTTGAGAACATCTAAAAACGCTGCAGCAACGCGAAGGATCAAAACGCGAAGAGATATATATGTTGCACCATGTGTCTTTCTGCTTCCACCCTTTGCAATCCTCGCAAAAACGGGAAGCGAAAAAAGAACAATAAAACTGATTTTATCACACGCAACAAAAAATTTCAATGTTACGAAGGGAGACAAAAGAGCGTGGTCCAGGGTACAAAAATTTATTTTTTTCGTGCTGCGATGTGCAGCATACGGAGGAAACAGAATATTGCTACGAAGCCAAGAACGACGCAAAGCTTTTCTGAACGCAGCGAGCTAGCGAGCTCCTGCTCTACAAAGGCTAGCATGAAACACAAACGTCGAAGAAGCAGTCCGCAGTGTGACGTGCACAGATGAACGTCGATAAAGTGAGTTGCGCGGTGTTTGTTATGCATGCATTACTATCGGAAAGTTATTAATTTCAAATCCATGAGTAAAGATCGTTTCCCCGAAGTCCGGTGTCGATCAGGAACCCAATCGCCCGGGCTCCGGTTGATTTGGCAGGAGGCTGGCTGGGCAATGGTGTTGAAGTTCTTGGAGACGGCGGCCGAATTTATTGATTGATTTGTAGGGTTTAACGCGCCGACGCAACGCAGGCGATGAGGTGCGTCGTAGTGGAGGGCTCCGGATTAATTTTGACCACCTGCGGATCTTATCGTGCGCCGAAATCTCGTACACACGGGCGTTTTTGCTTTACGCCTCCATCAGAAAAGCGGCCGCCGCGGCCGGGAATCGAACCCGCGACCTCGTGCTCAGCAGCGCAACGCCTTAGCCACTGAGCCACCACGCTGACGGTGGTTCCTGGAATCCGGCGGCGCCGTCTGTTTTCTCAATGGGGGATTAGCCCTGTGGTATGCGGTGCGCCAGACGATCCGTCTCCCGTGCGCGCCGTGACGAATTGGAGTCGACTGCTCTGCAGTGTTGGCAGTGCTACATCGTCAGACAGGGCGGCGGGTTCCCACGCGCAGCCCGGGCGCCTGGCCGCTAATCTCATAAGTGGACCTTACACCATGGAAATAAGATTAAGAACATTGTCGAAGAAACAAAAAATCAAGTTATCGACAAGGTGGCACACTTTTCATATCAAACAACATTGCCCGACGGGACGTACGACAAAAAGAGCAAACTGGCGCTCTGGTTGAAACGCCAGATAAGAAACCGGAATCGGCCACGCGCGATTACAAAACAAACAAAACGAACCCTAAGGGATAATTCGCGGAAATATGAAAAGTAAAAGCACAAGGACGTCCCAAATCCTTTTTACACGCGAGCCTGAGCGCAAGGTAGTACAAGTTTGCAAACAGGTATGAAGCACCGCTACAACCTGACTGATATGACAAAAATCCGATTTTAAGTTAGCCTTGTACAATTCTAGGTCCACGTTGCTCTCAAAAGGGTACATTGTTTTTTCCATTGTCACACACAGTGCGTTTCCACACACTGTCACACACTTATAATCGAAGCTGAAATCTCCCGTTGCTTGCCTTGGAATGGCGCGCCTCCGACAAATACCATCGCCAACAAAATCATTCATCAGATCTCCATCCTGAAATCTAGCGGCATTCATGTTCGCATCGACTGGTCACCTGGACATGAGGGGTCATCACCGGGGAACCAGGCAGCCCACTCGGCTGCGCGGGAGTGTATAACCTCTAGTCCTCCGCTGCTACCCGACTTGGCTCCTCCACCTACTGAGACATTACCACCAGCGATACAGCTTCTACGTTACAAAAAGGAAAAAAAAGACCGCCTCAAGGCCCTGACTCCAACCGGCTTTTTATCCGCCCTGCCCCCGCTCCCAAGATCAGCCGAAATTTTCATAAACAAATATTTTGCTAATGCTAGCCTTACCCCTGAGACCTTCCGGAAATGGTACACCCCGTCTCTACCGCCTCGATGTCCCTTCTGCGCCTCCCCCACTCCCGCCAATCTCCAGCACCTAATTTGGCACTGCCCGAAGTTCGTGCGCTACAGAACCTTCAAGCCTCCTCCAAATACAGCCTCTCTTTACATCGACCCTCGTACACTGGAACCCTCCATGCTGGCTTTAATTGCACACTTTTCCCTAAAAAGCGGTCTAGCGCGAGCAGTCTAGAGTCGTGAGCCTGCTCTCCTCACCCCACGCGGCCTCTTCAGCATTCTTAAGGAGCCCACCTGTTTTGGGTCGAACTGTACTCATTTAAGATGTCCCAAGTTACAACCCCCCCCCTTCTATTTCCCCTTCCCCCACTTGACGTAGAGTCTTCCTGCCACAATAAAGGCTACCTCCTCCTCCTCCATTTCTCACGCAGCTCCCCGTCGCTCGGTCAACAGAACAAGAAAACATTTTCTGTGGTATCGTTGTACAAGGAACGACATCTCGGGTCGCAACACATGTTCGGCATCGTCATTGCACTACTTAAGTCGCATCACAACAGCGCGAGATGCACGTTACATTTTTTTCCCGCACAAAACAAACACAACTCGCCGCGGCTCCGCCGTTGCAGCCAGCGCAACGCCGCCGGAGGAGTGACCTCAGTGAGAGGGTGGCGCCACCGCGCGGCGGCCAAAGGCAGCATATGAAGCTCTCCCATTGAGTTACGGAGCAGTTTCGTGACCAGTAAAGCATTGAAGGACTCTGGTAATACTGATTGCTGCCTGTCTAGGTTAGGGTGAGGTGGAGGTAATTCTCTTCTGTTTAGTTTAAGGTCTCTTAGTGTATTGTTCATGATGCCACGACAATTGGACCTCTCCAGGGAGATGTTCGGTGCCCGGATTCTTAACCCACGGGCGGGCGTGTCTGCCTGAACGTTGCCAAACATCTCCGCGTGGCCAGGTGTCCAAATAATATCGTAGTGATGATGACAGTGACTATTAAATAAATCTGCTGTGTCTTTATTCATGTCATTCAGTATAATTTGCCTGCATGCTTCTTTGGGAATCTGTGAAAATGATCACCGGGAGTTCTGTATCATGCAGACTATGCGGTGTGAAGGTATCGTGGTATCTAATGGCTCTGGCGATGGCGTGGAGTTCAATGCCTGCTGTGTTGATGTTGGCGCCACTTTTGAGAATGCAGGCTACTGCCGGATGAAGGTCTCTGTTCAGCACTACGATGCTGTGCTTGCCTCTGCTGGAACTAATATCTACATAGTATATTGCTTGGCTTGTTGGAGATCTTGTCACAAGTTTCTGTAAAAAATTAACTCTTTGCCGTCTTCTGTCCTCATTCCTTTCGGGATCCATATTTCTGGGTAAAGGGGCAACTTTGAGTAGGTCTCGAGTTTTGCTGTTGAGAAATGGGCCCTTGACTTCCTGTGCCCCGTTTCGAGGTGTGGGATCAAAATTGATGCTGCTGAGGATGTTCCTGCCTTGCTCTGTTGAACGAAGTCTTTGAATTTGGTTTGCTGATTCTGCCTACGTCAGAGGCGTTTCTTCTTCCGAAATATTCGTTTTCAGTTTTCAAAAACGCCAACGGCAGCGTTAAAAATAAAATGAGACGCCCGGGGAGAATCAAAATGCCAACCCACACAACATGAAGCATGGAAGAAAAAGTTTTTTCTTCCTCCATGACTTGAAGCCAGCATGGCCTCCGTGATTCCCCGGCGCGCGTTTTGCTCCGGCCGTCCCAGTCGCCGCGCACATAGAGTTACTTACAATATACACTTACTAAGAAACTCTATGGCTGCGCGCCCCAGCCAAATTTTGTAAGCGCGATGGTTCCCCCGCGCACCGCCAGGCTGCAGTGCGCGCCGATGCATCGCATGCATCGTTCAGCCCGCCCTTGAAGGTCGAACCCCCCGAAATTCATTGATTCATAAAGGGACCCCATCACTGCTTTCTCGCGCTCTTCCGCGGAGCAAAAGCCAACCTAGAACTGTAATATACGTTTTATGCCATGAGGCATACAATCGCATTTAGAAAAAGAGCAGCCTATCGTTGTTGGATGGTTCCAGAGCTAACGTACACAGAACCGTCGAGTTGCCCACGTACGGCCCCAAATGTGCAACCCTGCATTTCCACATAAATGTAAATTGGTGGAGTTAATATAATTGATCGCTACAAAGCGTGGATAAAGATAATTAGTAGAACGTAAGTTAGAAAAAAATACTTAAAGGAGAAAAATAAGACATATGGAAGTGATAATAACAAAGTAAAAAATATAAATCTTATACAGCCCCTCCACAAAACAAACAAAAATAAAGGAGCAGCGAAAATAATGACAAAAACATGAAAAAAAAATCTCACGATAAGACTATTTATAACCTTGTAAGAAATGCATAATAGCGCGCATACAGAGAATTGATCGAACGGAATCTTTAAAACAAAAAATACAAAACCTAGAACGAAATTATAAAAGTAAACTTACGAATTCAAAAATATGACTTCTATACATCTCCCACGCAACGCGACGAAAATAATAAAAAGCTCTGACAAAAACTAACGACGGAATAAGCAAGAATAAAAAAATAATGAAAACTGACCAAAGAGTAACGCCCTGCCTTTGCGCAAAAATGTACAATTGGCGGAGTTAACCTGTGTAATTAATCGTTATAATAGTCTGAACGTAGATTATTTGTCGCACGGAATCTTTAAAAAACCAAAAGCAGAAAATACGTAATTATAAAAGCTAGCTTACAATAAATAAAATGCGCATTCATACACCTCCTCCAAAAAAGGAATGCAAAAATAAAAAAAGCACTGAAGAGAACTACGGAAACACGTACAAAAATATCGTGAGAACAACCAACCATGCAAACCCCTGCCTTTCCGTAGAAGGGCATAATTCGCATGATAAGTTTAATATATTAAAGGGACCCTGCAACACTTACCATCGACTACGCGGAATGTATTTTAAGCTAAAGTCTATTGTCCCAGCAATCTCCTCCCGCAAGAATTATGAAAATCCGTTCACTATCACCGATACTACGCGCAATGAGAAATCGCGCATAATTATAGAGTTTTAGCAGTCCGTCCGTTGCATCGTGCGCGTTGCTACCGGGTTGACCGGGACTAGCGTCACTAAATAAAGGCTTTTATTTAGCTTTTAATTTATCAGCTGCGACTTATTGCCTTTAAAGGCAATAAGGCGTAGCTTATTTAGTGACGCTAGTCCCAACCATGGAAGCTTATATGAGAAAGGAGTTAATGATGCGATGGCGGGTTGCATTAAAAATTGTCACCTGCACCACTTACGAGACGGCAATCGAATATCCGCCGCAGTGCTAAGCCGAACACATCTGTGGGCGGACCTGTAGGCAGACCGGCCGGCTGCTCCCAGCACGCGTATTGCCACCCACTGTTCGAGCGTCGCGCGTCGTTCTTTAGCCGCGGAAGCATTTGCTCTCGCAGCGCCTGAGTCACGTCCACGGTCGCTTTTTAATTAAGCGGCTCACGAGATAGTACGTGGGGGCAATCGCAGAAACTGCCGGCGACGCAAATTCGACAGTGCTAAGACAGCTCTGCTCTGTGATATCCCTCCGACGGTCAGCTTTGTTTACACACATGGAGGAAGTCTTTCCTCCATGTTCACACAAAATCCATCGTTTCGCGGCACCCGCTGAAACCGAAACTGCGACTGGCCGCATTGAAAATACCTCTAATTAAACAATAGTCGCACCCTGAAGCAAATAAGGTTTGTACAGGTGATAAGCAGGTCACTAGCTACTTATCGCAACAACAACAAAAAAAACAAGATGCAATATTTTTGTGTCAGTGCCCATTTAAACAAACGAGCGGCGAATCTGCAGCCGTTCTGGTTGCTGCACTCCCCCATCAATCGCTGCGGCCATCCCACAGCGGGACAGAACTCAACAATGCCGTTCACTTTTTGCGTCACCTCGCGCGCAACATTTGACACATACGGATCGGATCCCTCAGCATCCGTTCAGTCAGACCCATGATTGCGGCAACTTACGGCGGCTGTTCGGCTAGCAGCGGCGCGTAACTTGAAGCCATCACGGGCAACCGACGTCGGAGTGGAATGGCGAGGGGGCGTGCTAAGGTAGCCGCTTAAGCGGGATTCACACGACGGAGGAACCCTCTCACGGAGGCGGACGGATATGTGACGTCAACAGCACGTGACCGGATTATCCGGCCTGGCGGCGCATCCACACGTGCGGAGCTACGCGGAGTGAGTAGCAGACGACAGCGCCGAGGAACAGGTTTTATTCCCCGCCGAGGGCCACCGCCGTCGAGCGAAAACACGCGGAGGCATTTTCTTTCGCGGAGCCACCGCGGGCGATCCCCACCGAGGGGCGGAGCCTAAAACCGGTCACGTGAGCGGCCCCCGCGGGCCAAAAAGAGAGGGGTTCTCCGTCGTGTGAATCCCGCTTTCGTGCACGCGCGCGGAAAGGGAGCGCTCAGGCAGCGACCCCGACCTGTACCTTGTACCTGTACCTTGTACCCTGTACCTTCGGCTATGCCGAGAGTTGTAACGAGTTACCCCATTTTATGTAAATATTGTAAATTTCTCTTGTAAATAGTACTGCCCACAAACTTCAAGTTATATCGTACCCAAGCCTGCGTCTAATGGCTACCGGAATCCAGCAACCACCGAACCCATCGACTCCTCGACGGCCGCCTCCGGCGGCTTAACAGATCGTCGGCCGCACCGGCGAACATCTCGTCTGGTCCTCATCGGCTGACGGCGGTACCAGCGGATCCACCTCTGGGGGAGGAGTGCGAAGGAAAACTTTACTGCTTCAAATGTTTGGCACTTTGCCGCAGCAACGAAAAAAGGTGGTTTTGCCGCACGAGCGGCGCCGCATCGGTGAATTCGCAGGCGAAATCGCTCCATGTAGTTTTACTGCCAGTTTAAAGAGGCACTGACACAAAATTTTGAAGGCGAGATAACTTCGGAGATAGATTGGAGGGAACACATATACATCATCTGCAAAATATCAGCGGCGAATACAGCCTAGAACATATTTAAAATCAATTTTAAAGTGTGCGAAACGCAACCGAGCAGCCAGCAGAGGACCACGCGCAATCCAACGTTGGCGCAATCAACATCCCGAGGATATGGTGTAAATAAACAACATCTAAACACGTCACGAGTTTGTGTTTGCCGCTTCCGCACTGCCGGCGTTTTTCGCCTCGCCCGGCTCGCCGCTCCAATCGGAGGGCCGGAGGGCGGAGCATCTGCCCACGAGAACGAACGACCCGATCGTTGGCGTATAGTGCCTAGAATATACTGGTATATTCTAGGCACTATAGTTGGCGGCGGAGGTGCCGTGATTTCGTTAGCAAATCAGGCAGCTGGCCGCGACCAAAGTTCTACAGCGATTCCAGGCACTCTGTTTATTACCATTGGAAGCGAAAACGCGCCGGAGGCACGAAAAGCCCACTGAGCTAGCCGCACGGTCGCTGTGCAGGCGGCGGCCACGGCCGCGAAGTGGCCCAGGCCGGCGCAGGTAGCTCGAGTGATAGCTTGTTACCGCTGCACGAAATTGTCCCCAAGTCCCGGCCATGGTGGCTTACATGAGAAAGGAGTTAATGATGCCATGGCGGGTTGCATTAAAAATTGTCATCTGCACCGCTTACGAGAGCGGCACTCGAATATCCGCCGCAGTGCTAAGCCGAACACATCTGTAGGCGGACCTGTAGGCAGACCGGCCGGCTGCTCCCTGCGCGCGTCTTGCCACCCACCGTCTCGAGCGTCGCGCGTCGTTCTTTAGCCACAATAGCATTTGCACTCGCAGCGCCTGCGTCACATCCACGGTCGCTTTTTAATTAAGCGCCTCACGAAATCAGTACGTGGGGGCATTCGCAGAAACTGCCGTCGATGCGGATTCGAGAGTGCTACGGCGGCTCTGCTCTGTGAAATCCCTCCGACGGTCACGTGGTCAGTTTTGTTCACACAAAATCCACAAAATCCATCGTTTCGCGGCACTCGCTGAAACCGAAACTGCGACTGGCCGCATTGAAAATGCCTCTAATTAAACAACCATCGCACGCTGAAGCAAATGAGGTTTCTACAGGTTATAAGTAGGTCACTAGCTACTTATCGCAACAAAAAAAACAAGATGCAAAATTTTTGTGTCAGTGCTCCTTT
>NW_027526220.1:684465-868086 GCF_048455015.1 Haemaphysalis longicornis | reverse complement strand
CGTTACGTTGGCTTAGGGATTCCCGCACATGTCGTCTGCTTCACTCGGGCTCGCTCTCCCTGCTGTTTCTTTGTGCTCGGTTGACTTTTGATGCTTGTCCGCACCAGATTTTGAGTGTGCGCAACTTTTTTTATCATAATAATAGACTTAAAATCGCATACACTAGCTCAAGGCATGAGTAAAAGATAGTTTTGGCTACCGCTACGGAACAAACATTGCCATCGTTGCCCCATTCCTTGCCAAGCCGCGGTCCTGTCCGGAGCGCGAAGAGTCGGAGCTAGGCGTCAGCTTCTGCATTAACCAATTTTCGAACAAAGGGTACAGCCAACTGTTAGTAACTGACAACAGCGAAAATATAAGACCAAAACAAATTCTAGGCCTTCAAAGCTGCCTGCTTTGGCAGAAGGCATTAGTATTCCCCGTAATCATATGTAAGGTAAAGCAGTTTTTGCAACCTTGCCGAACGCTCGAAAGTATTGTATCCCATCACTTTACGTTGACATGGCACGAAAGTATGCTGACATGCAGTATCGGCTGCAGAAACTGTAGGTTGAGTTCGAAATAACGCACTGTGTGTCTAGGCGCGTGCTGGTTTTATACCTGGCTTCTAACCCATGGGTAGGTTTATTGAGCAAAAAGAGTCACGTCTGCGATAAAGATACAGTAACACCATGTTTGTTCAGACCTGGAGGGATATTCCGGTACATTTACCACAGCTATATCTTCCCGATATTCATATATGTGTTATCGGAAAACTGCACTCAAGAGGAGGAAGATAAAACTTTATTTAACAGTAAAATGGAGCGTATTAGTAGGCCGGGTCCTCAGTGCAGGACAAGACAGTAGGAGTAATTTTCTTCAATTCACAGAACACCATTGCGAGTAGATCAGGACTTGTTCTTTACGCCTCGAAGGGTTGGAAAACAATAAAGAGCTGCGTGAAAATATTCATCGGTTTCGATTCTTGTAATATATGCACGTATACTATTTATTGCGTTCGTTAGCGAGTATAACACCCTAATCATACCATAATTGTTCGGGTTGAGAGTCAGTTCGTTATAATAACGATGGTTACGATATAAATTCGGAGCAGAAAAGCCGCCTTCGAGTGTTCTGCAAAACGCTGTTAGGGGCGCGATCGCGGCGGCGTAGCACAGACCTCACTGTATTTGCATGTGAATAAACAACGCACGCGGCGGATATGCACTTTCTTGCACGCAGCCATAACGAAAGCCAATTTATGAAGGAGGGAATGTATGCCATACAGCAAAATATATCCACACGATCTTTGTGAGCCTCCAAACATCCCCAAACCTACTAAAAAGACGTTTGAGACGGTGCAGAAAAATTAATGCGTTGGGCACACACATAAAGAACATTCATCTGATACAAGTCTACAACAACGAAAGAAATAGAAGACAGACGCTTTATTTTCTGCTGTGCGATACGCGCGTAGGGGCCAGTTGCTTGGTACGTAGCATTACACTGATGAGTCTTCATAAGAGCACCTCAAAAACACTGTAGGGCAGCCTACGCATTTTGAATACTTATCGAGGAGATCTGAGCGCTGAACCTCGCTAATAAACTAGTGCAAACGGCTTTGGCTTGGCACGGTGTAGATAATCTCGACATTTGTCAGACCTTTGACAGCAGTAAAGACGGCAAAGACATCAGTCATGTCAGAATGATCAAGTATCTTCCGAGGAAGTTCTACAAACACCCAGAGCTTGACGGGGGTCATTGCCATCACCAACACCAAGGTGCCCATCGTAAAGCTTTTCCACGTCCCGAGTGGCTTGAAGGCCGACTTCAGCTAGTACAACAGGATGGCGCAGACATATACAAGATTTCTGAAGACGTACAGTAGCATTGACAACCGAGTCCGGGAACTGAGCTACATCGTCAAGCGTTTTGTGAAAACGTGCGACATTTGTGACGCCTCACGGGTAAGCCTGTCCTCCTATGCATACATCCTCATGGCACTCTACTACCTTCAGCAGCGCAAGCCACCACTCATTTCAGTGCTCCAGGAGCTGAACCCAGAGGTTGAGACAAAGCCAGAAGTGATAATCGAAGGTTCGAATGCGCGGTTTTTTGAGGACACCGACCGCCTGCAAGGCATATGGAGCGAGTTTCGCCATAACAACGAGTCTGCGGGGGAGCTATGGCTGGAAATTCTGTGGCTCTACACGGAGGAGTTCAATTTCAAGAAACACGTGGTGTGCATCCGTCAGAAGGCCCTCTAACCAAGCTCCAGAAGATGCGGAACATCCGGTGCGTCGCCATCGAAGATTCTTTTGACTTCACCATAATCTCGGTATTGAAGTGTTTCAGAAGATATAAATATAAATATTGAAGGCCTTCATCAAGGGAAGGTCCCTGTTTGGAACCCCGATAAACAAGCTTCCCGCTACCTATTTTACGCACGTGGACTATTTCTTCGACTCGCGGCAGCTGATCCACGGACAACGGCCCAACGTCCGAGGGTGTCACCGGTGCGACAAGATCGGCCACCCCGTCAATGAGTGCCCGAAAGATTGGCCACCCCGTCAACGCGTGCCCGCGACAGCTGGCTCCCGGCAATTGGCGAGTGGGAAGACAGGAACACTCCCAGCCGCCAGAGGGACAACTGCCAGGGCTAACTTTGGCAGACGGTAGATGCTAGGCATGCATGTATAAACCACAAGGACCTGTTTCACGTGCCTGTTGTATTAAATATACGATCTGCAGTAATAAACATGCGACCTGCATCTTATTCTTCATCAACATCATTATCATAATCCCCATTATATGTACTAGTGCATGCGGAAAATACCGCACAGAAGAATGTCAATGAACTCGCGACCGGAATGTCCCGTAATGTATGTATCTGCGTGCCATTAACGGCAACCACAAAAATGAGCGCTCTTACATTCTGTGAAGGTGGATGGCTGCGAAGCTGGCCGCAGTCCACAAAGTGCACGAAACAAACCTAGTTTGTAATTTGCAACTGAGTACGCTTTTTAGCCAATCAGCTTAATGAAACTTGGAAGGACTCGAGCTTTATTTCAGCGAACACAAACGGGGCTGCCTGTTTCCCTACCGCGTTTTTGCAGCCACCCCTTTCCATAGGGGCGATTTCTTTTGCAAGCCGGGTGAACTTCCACAGCGTTGTAGCCCCACACAAGGCCTAGCGCCAGGCCGGGGAGTCGCTTGTACCTATTTTACCGGAAAGTGCCCAGCGTCACCAAGGCACACGAATGTACATGGTGCCTTCCACAGCCACGGTGGACGCTCAACTCCCAACCGGCTGTGGCAGGACATGCCGCCAGACTCTCACCCCCGGCAATGGCACGACGCGGCATGATGGCAGGGGGCCCCGCCAGATGGACAAGGGTCCAGCGGCCCCTCGCAAGGGTACAGGCAGCTTTCCAGGCGTGGATTCCCCTGTCAAGGGTCCGCACTCGACCAGGGACGCCTGTACCCATTAACGAAATCGGTGGGTGCTCGGCGGGTACCAGAATTCGAACCCGATACGAGGCGAGTGCTGTACCTCTGAGCCATCGCTGCGGTTTAGCGATGAACAAGAAAACTTGTATATCGCTAAAAACTTTCGGGATCGCTTTGCCAGTAACCGCATCATGTGTTTCTGCCTTTTACGCTGTGCGTGCCGCTTCGAGGGCCAGAGGGTTGGTTAATATTACGGTTCGGGGATGTCTCGTAGAACGATGATTACCTGTTAGCGAGCACGTCACACTAGTTTGCAGGAGCCGACGAGCCCACAATAACCCTGCCGTTAGGATGCACTCTAAAACCGCCTGAATTTAGGGCCTTCACTAGTTGCCTAGGTACCTCACTTTCTGTGTAACACACATCCTAATCAGCTCGACCAGTGAAGACACCAGACAGGTCGCATTCGGTAACTATTTTTTATTTCAATGTTTTTGTCTTATATGCGGTGATTTGTTTGTTGAGTCGTGTTGATTTTTATCTGTTTTCAGGAATGTTTTATTAGATGCGAAGTATCTCATGCTCGAGGCTGTGTCCCTCCCTCCCATGTTGTCGTTGTCCGCCGTCCGCAATCTACTGCGCACGCGCGTCTCTTCAGCCCAGTCAGCGTTTGACCTGACGTCAGCGCTATCTAATATAAATAAAAGAAATAGTTCGGCGCCGCCCGGTTTCGAAACCACGACTCTCTGGCCGCAACGGGAGGTACGTGGCGCTCTTCTCACTGCGCTACAAACCGAGACGGGGGCATGTGCTACGAACGCGCCTTATGTCCTTCACTCATTCAAACTAAGTCAAGAAGCTACTGATACAACGAAGGCACGCGAAGCTGAACGTCAACGGAAACGAGCAACTGAAAACTTTAGAGGAGGATGTTGAATTTCCAGTGGGAAAGCTACATGTTGCGAGAAGTGCCACGCGCCTTGCAGCTTAACCAGAGAAGAGGACGAAGAGGGCGGGCAGCGGGGTAGGAGCGTGAGCACGCAATAAAGAAAGACGAGAACCAGGAGGTGTTCGATCAGGTAACACGGGTGTCGGTCTCTTATCTGTCAGGCAAAAGTGAAAGGGGAACCCGCACTCCCCTCGGCCTCCTCCTGCGGGAGCGAGGGCTAGGGGCGACAGCGGCGGCACTCCAAGTAGCCCGCGCCGACCAGACGCAGACCTCGGGGTCGGCCCGACGCCGCGGTGAGCGGTGAAGACTACGGGACGGTGAAGCCCTGCGTGGCCTGATCCATCCCCGACTGCCGGTACCTCAATAAAGTCCTTTCTCTCTCTCTCTCTCTCTCTCTCTCTCTCTCTCTCTCTCTCTCTCTCTCTCTCTCTCTCTCTCTCTCTCTCTCTCTCTCTCTCTCTTTCTCTTTCTCTCTCTCTTCGCTGTCTCTACATGGGGGTTCACACTACGTTTCCATTCGTGCTGCGATAAATGAAACAACATAACGGCAACACAATGGAACCTACACGGAACCCCCATGATGCTTCGAATCCTCCTCATGGTTCCCCACGGGAAGATGGTGTAATTTTATTTACTTATTTATTTTATTTGTTTATTTATTTGATTATTCATTTATTATATCCTCAGGACCCAAAGGAACTATAGAGAGGTGTGGGTAATACACAAATACAGTGAGTGGAATTAGAAGCAATATAAAGCACAAACTTTTCTTAATTATACAATATTAGCTGGTAACAAAGCAAATAAGTACAGTAAGGCAGGTAAGTAGAAAACATTTTTAATATATAATGTTAGCTAAGGTGCTCTTGAAATATACCGGATTTCGTATACAGGCAATAGAGTCGGGAAGGTGGTTGCAGTCTGAGGCAGTCCGGGGAAAAAACGACTGTTAGAAGGCGTTAGTCCGTGCATGGGGTATCGTGACTTTATTTGTGTGGCCTAAACGAGCAAAAATGTAATGAGGCGCTAGGATGAATTCGCTGCGTAGTTCGGGGTGACATAATATTTTATGGGAAAAAACACAGACGAAGAACTTTACGACGAGACGCTAGAGATGGTAGGTTAAGCCTCAATTTCATGTGTGACACTGGTGGTACGGTTATAATCGGATAGTATGTAACAGGCCGCGTTATTCTGAACTAATTCTATTTGTTGGGTCAGGTTGACTTGGCTTGAATCCCAGAGTGATGCCGCACATTCAGGCTTTGGCCGAACCAGCGTCTTGTAAAGTAGCAGTTTTAGTGAAGAAGGTGCTCTTGAAAAATTACGTCGAAAGTGTCCTAATGCCTGGTTCACATTATTGACGACATAATCCGTGTGAATGTTCCATGTAAGGTCAGCTGAAAGGTGAACACCTAGGTATTTGACAAATAACATTACACACTTTCTAGAAGGGAGTTATTAATCGAGTACGAAGGTAGCTCTTGTGTAGTTCGGGACACACGCATGTACTTGCACTTGTTAGTGTTTAGCTTCATGCACCAGATTTTGCACCAAGATGTTACAGCGTTTAGATCTGCTTGTAATGTTGTGACGTTGTCAGAGATTATTTGTCGATAAATTACACAATCATCGGCAAAAAAATTGACGTTGGAAGAAACGCAAAACGCCAAATCGTTAATATAAATTAGGAAAAGAAGAGGACCCAATACCGAGCCCTGGGTTACATCTGAGTGAACGCCGCCACTTGCAGATGGTGTGCCAGCACCGAGAAGCTACGATTGCTTCTGGGAGTATGAAAGAGAAATTTACTGTTAATATTGTTATTATAGTCATAATCATAGTGTACACTATCATAATCATAGTGTACACTATTATCATCATCATCACTGCAAATGTCTTTCTGCCGCTCTCGCCCTAAGCCGCACACTTTTTCTTCGTCCTGTGCTTCGTTCCTTCTGCACTGTTTTCCTCTTCGTAAACATGAACCAAGTTACCCAAGCGTCAACCTTGGCAAGCACAAATCAGATCCCGCACGTGGCCCATGTGTGCCCACGGAGCACAGATCTACTCCAAATTTGGCGATACGACTTTCAGTGTGAATGTACACTGTACAGCAGAAACGTACAGTGGGCAAACTGTTGGGCGTAGTTGTCATTATCATGTCCGGAAAGCTGCATCTAAATTCTAATGACCTCAATGTACACTCAAGTGGTTGTCTACGAATACGTGGTAGTAGTGTTTTCAAGCGGTATACTGGTGCCGTTGTCGTCGTCGTCGCCGTTGTCGTTGACTATGCCGACTGATATTTCCTGCAACCCACACAGCACGAAACGAACCACAAACAGATGCATGACAGAAGTTGCAATCAAATACCTTCCCTCACTCCGCCCTGTGCCACCGCAACTACATATACACCCTTACAGGTATACAAGCATATGCAAGAGGTGCAACATTGCTGTAGCCACACTAACACACATGGTCTGACAGTGCCCCAAAAAACCACAGGCCCCTGAAAAAGGCATGCGTACAAATGGTAATGACCGGTGGGAGGCCACGCTGTTCAGCTCTCTTCGCAGAATACAAGCTGCTGTCATCCAACTGGCAAAGGACGTCGCCACGAATTCCTGGCCAAGATACCTGCACCAAGAATTGGTTTCATCTAGAGCTTGTTGCAGGCGGACACTTTGGACGTGAAGGTCCGACAAAACAGCCCTTCTCACCGTGGCCAACGCATGGGGCCGTCGGCGGTTGGCAACCTCCCCGATCCGTCTTTCGGTTCAAGGCACGCCTATACCGACAGCATCTACCCTGCGGGTGTTGGGCTTGGATATTACGGCCACCGGTTCTGCAAAACCTTGGATTCGTTCTGCAAAGCATCAAGCTTCACAATCGCTGCATCTATTTCGTCGCATGTCTCAAAAAGCCGGCGGTGCGGCCTCCAAGATGGCCCGCATGCTTGTCCGAGCCATTCTTCAGCCTCGCATAGTTTATCAAGCGCAATTCCACTTTCTTACAAAGTCAGACTGGGCACTACTCGAATCAATAAACAATTCGGCTATGCGAGCTATAACTGGTCTTCCAGCCCTCACCCCCGTCCCTATTCTGCAACAGGAAGCGCAGCTCAACACGTTTGATGAGCTAGTGCATCAGCGTCGACAAGCCCGCCTCCAAAAACAAGCCCTTGACCCTGATTCCGCCGCTCTTGCAGCGTACATGACCGGTTCACCAGCCCCACCACTATCAAACACCAATATACGGCCCCCATGGAAATTCCACCAATTAACGGATACACGACCTGTTGCCCGTATTCATCCCCGGACAGTTGGTGCTCCGATTCCGCCTTCTATGGAGATTGGTAGCCCCTCGTCTACGCTGATGTTTGTCGACGCCAGTGCTTCCGATACCTTACTTCATACGGCTCTACTCTGCCCGACTGTGGCTCCCGATCCAGTGACCTGCACTTACATAACAACGGAGAAGTGGCCGTCAACGCAGGCAGAACTCCTTGCAGTGCGGGATGCTCTGTTACACACATCGTTGCTAATCAACCACGCTTCACCACAGTGTACAATTTACACTGATTCGTCGGCAGCTGTTCGAGAGCTTCGTAAAACTCTCACGTCCAACGAACTTCTTCTAGAAATCCAGGACATAATGGACACTTATCCGTGTCGTGTGCGCGTGTCACGGCGCCAACGGAATAGCCACCCCGCAATGCAGGCTGCAGATGCCGGAACACACCCCGTGCGTGTGCAATATCCAGCTCCTCTTGCAACTTCGTCAAACGGTGTTCGCCTTGCCAGTGCAAAAGAACGTCTACGGCGCACCGCGCGCGCTCTCATACCCCCGTGCGGTACAGATCTCCCTGGCGGGTTGTCTCGCCAAGATGAGGTCCTGCTCAGACGTCTTCGCCTGGGAGTCGCCCTCACGCCAGCTGTGACGAGGTCCTGGCCTCCTCAATACCATGCCCCGTTCAACTCCACCTGCCCCTTTTGCCCCGCTCCAGTTGACCAGGCTACAGCAGAGCACCTGGTGTGGAGTTGCTCTGCTCTGCGAAGCCTAGGCGCTGTGCACATCGCCACCTGCGGCCCGCGCCCCGGACGTCCGCCAGACTTCATGGCGTGGATACAAGGACCACATCATGGCCCCCTGCTCCGATTCCTTCGGGAATCCGGCGTGTATCTATACATTTAGTTTCCCCTTATGCTGATTAGCAAACTTCCGCAATAAAAAAAAAAAATTCCTGGCCGCCCTCTGATGGGACAAAGACACCAGGTATTCCCGCTAGTGCACTGGTATTTCACAGTGATGACAATCGTCGTTATAGGCGGAAGGAACGAATGATTTTTATGTGTAAATTTGCACGTCCATGCAGCCCTCTCAAAATCCAACTGCTTCGGCCACGTCACATGGGCGCAATCGGATCGACGTCGGCTTCATAACCCAAGCGACCACCGGAAGCGCACGTTTTCAGCAACTTCCACTATCGGCATTATCTTCAGAAAAAGTGGGATTCCCTGCACCGCGTTTTCGACGCGACATACGCCATCAATGAGACATAGAAAGCTTCACTTTACAACATTTGGCGGCGTTTGTTCAAGAGGTTTGCTTAAGTTTCAGAAATTTGTAGAGAAAGTCTGCTACAAAATTTTGCTGAGCAATTGTGTGGAGAAAGTTGTAAAGCAATTTGTGTTGACCAGTTGGGTATACATAGCAGGCTACGTAAATTTCTAGTGCGCCCAATTACACATTTTATTCCTAAGGTATGCAGTTAAAAAGCAAGGTGGCAAGTAAACTGAAGAACTGATAGTACCTATACTTTTCGACTAGGTGCGGCCTTTATTTGTGTGATTGTATATTCACTGACGTGATGCGTGCATTGCGTATGAACTCCAACATTAAGCTCAAAAAGGAGTCCAAGTTCGAGGACGCCAAGCGTTGTTCTCTATACGTACATTGACAGGTTAGCTCGATGCCAGATATTTCATACTTCAAATAACAAACATCTTCCAGCGTTATTCATTGGAGTAAGTTCACCACACTTAAAGGCCTCGGCGAACTTTCGGAAGTTCGCCGCTGCCTTGTTACAGTCTCCCAAAGAGGTGTTGAGGGTGCGTGGCAGATCGCAAAGACTGAGGCAGACGGTGATGAAGAAAATTTGTTCATCGCTAAAAACTTTCGTGATCGGATTGCCAGGAATCGCATCACGCGTCGCTGCCTTGTACGCTGTATGTGCCACTTCGAGGGCCAGAAGGTTGGTGAAGAGGTTACGGTTCGGGGATGTCCCGTAGCACGAAGAAGACCTGTTGTCGAGCACGTCAGACCAGTTTGCAGGAGCCCACGAGCCCACGATCACACTGCCATTAGGATGCACTCTAAGGCCGCCTGAATTTAGGGCCTTCACTAGTTGCCTAGCATAACTAAAGCCTAAGCCACCATAAATCATACACTTGGGTCCCTGTCCAGAGTATTGTGGGACAAACAGAGCAGCGGCAGATACAAACACCGCATTCAAAATGTAGTCATACGTGAAGAAAGGAAGATTAAAGTTCAGCGGAAAAGTTAAGGCCTCGTCGTATTCAGGCTTATCCCTGAGAGCACGCGTGGCCTCAAGGGATTTGATCCAGAAGGCGACCAGAGACTTCTCATTGCTCGAAAAATTGGCGTACATGGTTGACAACCCCTCATCGGTTAGGAGTTTCTCTGGAGGCCAAATAACGACTTTGGTGTTTTGCAGCTTTAATACGGCGGTACGCTTGAATGAGTCGTCGTTAATCCATGCCAAATTGGACACTTTCTTTTGGGCAATGTATTTCACCTCCTTCAGGACACCATCGATGGCTTCCCTGGTTGTGCTGTCCGTAAGGTGCGATACTATCATAGACCTTATCAGCACCATGTACGATCCTTCCACCCACGAGGCGCAGAGCCTTCGGCGCCTGTCTACTGTTGTCCAGTTGTTTTTACCTGGAGGCAGCAGGTTTCGATCTGCGAGCGGCGATAAGGCCTGCACGAGGAACCAAGAGATGTGGAGTAACAGGTCATTCCAGCTGTGCTGCCGGAGCACCGTGTCGACAGTTTGCAGAAGAGCAGCGCTGTTGGTGGAGATAAGGTCTGTGGGTGCATACCCTCCGGGCACCTCAGCACTCTTATTCAGCACCCTCATCCATTCAACCGATGGCAGGCCGGGCGTAATGTTCGCGATATCCGCTAGTGGGTACTGCACAGGCACGCTTACTTTATCTTGTAGTGCGCTTCCGAGCTGATGAAAAATGTCGTGTTCTATTTGTCGAATTTTCAGTACCTCGCTATCGTTGCGTCGAGAGGGATATGTTGCATACGCCTCGTGTAATCTGTTCCAGTACTTGATGTAGCCTTCCGCACTAATGGCCTCTTCCATGTAAGTGGCAAACAGAATTGCTGCCCTCGCAGGGCTGAACAGGAAAGCGTGCTTTGCACTTTGTATGGGCGCCTGAAAGGACTTGAGGTCGAACCAGATACCAATCCTCCAGTTGTATGCCAGATCCAAGAGAACGCCGAGGGGAGTTACTCCTGGTAGGGGATCGTCAGGCCACGGTATCTTTCGCTTGTGCATGAACTCCTGCAGCAAGGAAGCAGAAGACACCTCGTTCGAACCAGTGTTTGTAAGGCAGACCTCAAACATGGCCCGAGCCTTCGCTCCTACAGCAAGACGTCGGGTGCCTTCGGTGAAGACCGTGCGAAAGTAGTTGAACCATGCATCGATGGCGAATTGCTCGAGGGAGGTGGCGTGACTGTACAGGTTAGTCGGTGCCTTCCACTTGGAACAGACGAATGTTTCGAAGTCGCTGCAGGGATCCACGGTCCAGTTCAGCTTAGAAAGGATCAGCTCCGCATGATGTATGCACGGAATGCTGGAGCACACGTGGACGTCCTTTCCGGGTAACTTCGCTGGCCGGGTAGATAGGACGAAAGCCACAACTGCTCCAAGGAGTAGCATGACAGCACCGCATGTCACTGCCGTGGCCAACGTTGTTCGACGTCCAGCATAGTTTGGCACTGGATTCCTCACCGAGGTGGACTGCAGTGAACAAAAAATACTTTTTTATTGCACTGAAAATAGCTTAATGAGGGCAGCAATTTTCTGCCGTTAGGACACTTTCTCAGAATTCCTCAGTGATGTGCGACCAACCTCTGCGCCAGTAGTTTCCTCCTGCTACGTTTCTATGATAGTAGCGCTATAACAATAGTGAAGACGCTCATGTCCCGTAAAGCACATTTCAAACGAAACAAATGACACGTTTCTCCAAACAGTCTCTAGCAAGCAGCTTTGATATTTCTTCCTATTAACTCTCCAGTTGGAATAACTGTGCCGGGTTGAAAGACCATATGCAGCAAGACCTGGACATTTTTGCCCGCAAAGATTATGGAGGCAGCATCGAGAAGTGTTGAAGACAAAAATAAGTTTTGGAAATCACTTTAATGTTTTCTTGATATATAGCCGTGTTGAAGCACATAGCAATATCATTGAATCATTACAATGTTATTCATGTGTGAATCACACCACAGACGTGATTGCTGATCCACGGACACAGGCAACATTTCGACGGTCAAGAAATGAATCTTAACGATATTCTTCTTAAATGTTGCTTAAAGAAGACCACCTTTCGTGACGGTGTGCTGCGAATTCCATAGCCTGTATTGAGGTTTCCCGGAATTCAGGTGGCCCCTGCAATATCAGCGGACCAGACGAGCATGATCCCAGTCGAAAAACACAACCAACATTGCTGTCGCACCACAGAAGTTTCTGTTGTACAACAGAAATATATATCGCAGAACAGGGTTTTGTATTGGGACAACAGGATGGTCTGTTGTGCGACAGAAACCTCTAACGTAGAACTTCAGAATGTCTGTCCCACGACAAACATTTCTGTTGCATGAAAGACAATGTCCCATACACTCACAGAATCATCCTGTCGGATTTTGTTGTATTTTGTCTGTTGTCTTTTGTCTGTTGTGTTTTTCGACTGGGATGTCATTTTAGAGAACACTACCGCCTCAAAGTTTCTTGTCGCGTGCGTTCATGATCATTGCGTGCACGTTTCAGTCATTGTTCAATCACACAGTCCATTACTTCTTTAGCCACTGCTGCTTCACTACAGTGCACGAGCGTGGCGTCACATCCGGGGCCGATCTCCGGAACGACGTCACTTCTTTTAATGGCGTGACATGTTATTTAAGGATCATCCTTCTCATTCGATGCGCATTTAAGTGAGTCAACTGACTTTGATACACGCCCTTCAGAACCGCGGGTTTCCACAAGCCGAGCTAACATGGCATATAAACAATATGCGCATTTTATAAGCAATGCGTGGAGTTAAACTGCTCCTAGGTCGCTCTGTGGGGAATTGGACACTGATAGCCTGCGGCCGTGAGCAACGTGTGGGAATATAAGGCCACGGGCGCGACAAACGTACCAACCGTGATGGGCGCAACAACGGTAATGCTTTGGTGTTTGATATTTGTACGCTGCTTCACGAGACGTATCGTGCTCGAATGATTATATAATGAAATTGCGAGCTATTTTGAAAACGCTAACAATTGCTAATTTAAAAGGACATAAGGGGACAAAACACAAGTTTGGTTCGTTGGAAAGATTTGTAACACTAGTACAGATATTCAAATTCTGGATTTTTACGCGCTGACACAAAAACCTGGGACTTGACGCAGCCCCGAAAGGTCGTAGTGGGTTTAATTTTTACCACCTGACAACCTTTAGCATGCGCCGCATGTCGACATAAACGGGAGTTCTCGTTTGCCACCTTCATTACAAATAGGGCCACCGCGGCCAGCAGCGAACCCTCCTCCTAGTACCCAGGTACTAAACGCATTAGCCACTGAGGCCCCGGGGGGGTGCCATGCCAGATTAACAATAATTCCAATTTTAACGTCAACTTCGTATAATAAAGTTGGATAAAAATCTCTGCAGAAATTCAGAGAATTATCTACTAGTGCTAGCATTCTTTGGGTGCTTGTCTTCAGTGCGAGTCGTTTCCAGCCAAATTTCTGGTTTTTCGAAATCCTGTCCGACTAATGATCGCCATTCACGCTATTATAACGATTAGAAGTACAAAAACGCGAAATTTCGATTACTGTGGAAATGCTGGGCATTACACGGTTCGGCATTTTTCGTATTTTTATATTTTGGTTATTTTTATTGTTTCAAAATTTATCTCTACGAATGATTTTTTTAGCGTCTACGAATTTAGCGTCTACGAATTATCTCATTTACGCTAATATAAGCATTATAGGTAGAACTTCCGAAAAATCTGCATTATTGTGGAAATGCTATGCGTGATATCTTTTGCATATTTCCGTAATTCTTAATTATTTTTCTTATTTCTTATTTTTTCAATTCTTCGCCCGTCCAATTATCGCCATCTAAGCTATTATAACCATTACAGGTGAAACTTCCGCGAAATTTGCATTCTTCTGGAAATGCCATGCATTATAAGTTTTGCCATTCTCCGTAATTTACTATTTTTTTATTTTTTAGGTTTTCAAATTTGTGTCCGACCGATTATCTCCATTTATGTTATTATAACGATTACATTTAGAATTTTCGCGGATTCTTTATTATTGTGGAAATGCAGGGCGTTAAGCGGTTCGCCATTTTCCGTATCTTTTTATATTTTTTATTTGATTAATTTAAAAATTTCGCACGAACAGGTATCTCCATTTACGCCTTTATAGCGATTACAGGTGAAACTTCCGCGATATCTCATTTTTGTGAGAATGCAGAGCGTGACAGGGTCCTGGCTGGGGGGGTACTCGGCAAAGTATGCTACGCATTAAAAAAGTAACTGCACTGCGATAACGCGGCGTGACGTCTATAGACAACGCAGTTGTGTGAATATTCCCATCCCTCAAAGAAGGGCAAAGTAAAGTTCAGCGGCCGCCTCCACAAATCGGTCATCTTCTAACATGGCGTGTGATACAATCGGCTTGTTGCTAAAGGAAACCACGCGCATACGCGTCGCCATTTAGACGACGCCATTGGTACCAGCGCCTTTCCAATCGCAGGTACCGCACTTCACCCGTTTCGTTCATGATGTCTTGGATTGAGGATCAGTTCAGTGAGGCTCCCCGAAGTAATCTCAGGGAAGGAAACCAGAAGAGTATGTTCTTGGGAGCTGGACCTTTACTCATTGCCACAAATCTTACTGGTGATGCGAGGCTATCTCCGGCGTGAGGTGGAGAAAAGGGCTGCTGCTTGCGCAAATTTCTTTGCGCTTGGGGTTCTTGCTTTCGACGTAGCCTGGAGCCCATGACGACGCCTTAACAGCTAGCTGGGTTCCATAATACGGGCGACCGCCCACTTTACCGCGTGCATGGTCGGTGGCTTATCCGTGTTCACCATGCGAAGTAAAGACTTAAGGCGCAGAACGAGATCAACTCACGGTTCCCTCCGTATATGCACTGACCTTATCGTTCGCCGCACCTGTAGCGTCAGTGACGTACGCTACCGGAGCGGTCGCGTCGATGGAGACAGCCGGGTCGGGAGAATTCTCGGCCTTTCCAGCCTGTGGTGCGGAGCTGCCGCCCGTTCCTTGAGGCACTGCAGGCGCCTCGTCACTGCTTTCAACTGCAATTTTACACCCGGAAAAAAAAAAGTACATAGGGTTGGAGACAATGACAATACGGGGTTCTACACGGCCTTTTTCGGGAGTGCATCTGTTATGCTCTCCGCAACAGAAAAAAACAGCGGACGTGCATTTTATGCATCCTTATACCTGCGCTACATCAACGTTAGTTCGTATGGTTTAGAGTCAATGCGGCTGACGACACGGCGCTCGTGTGTGCCGGCAGCTTTGAACCTAAGCGCGGGATCACGGCGCTCGTGTGTGCCGGCAGCTTTGAACCTAAGCGCAGGATCGTCGGTTCTAACATCAGGAGGCAAACTAAACTTCATTTAGAAATACGCGAGCCAGCAAAATGTGCCTGATTTATTTCTTTCGTTGAAATAAACAACCGCGATTTTTGATCCCGAGGCAGTGTTACTCTGCCACGATGGTAAAACCGCAGTTTGCAGTTTGAAAAACCGCCCTGGTGCCACAATAGAGGAGGCAGTGTTCTAAATGCTCAGGCTGAACCAGTGCTGTGAACAAATAATAATTATAAGAAAACAACTGACCCTCTCTCCCTCTTACTGTTCTTGTGTTCACGCCTATGCCTAAGTGTGTTCGCGAAAAAGACGTGCCTCGCATCCAAAGAACGGGATACTAAACTAGCTTCCTGCCTATAGCTCTAGCTCACTTAGTGTCATAAGCTGTGAGACTATGAAAAACGAAAGCACAACAACAACAGAGCACACGCGTCTATACGCTAGTGCGAACGGCTTACCGGGCTGAATGCCTGCATTCGGCACGGACGAGAGGTTTGCTGGGTCGTCCTCGATAATGGCGGAGGCAGCCATGTGTTCACCGTCGGAGGCTGCCATCGTAGTGTCGCGCGTGTTCGGCTCGTACTCTCGGGCCTTCTCACGGGGCTCTCTCGCCTGTGGAGTGGGATGCACTCGCAGCTCCGGGTTCGGGCTTGTTTCCGGTAGCTTCGCAGGCCTCGAGCGTCTAGATTTCTTGGTGGACTTCGAAGGATTGCGAGGCTTGCGGCGCTTGGCGCGAGAGGGCTCAGTCTCAGTCGGACGCATTCTTCTTCTTCCCTCCTCCTTCTTCTTCTTCTTCTTCTTCTTCTTCTTATTCTTCATCATCATCTTCTTCTTCTCAAGATTGTAACGATAATTGTGCTCGTAGATGGCACGCGCAGAATCGTTATATCCCTTCATCCACGTCTTTCTCGATCTTATAATGACGATGATGATGATCGCTTCATGCGTAGATAAATAAATGACCACCTTTGTGGTGCGTCGTCGCTTCCTCATCTGCGAGTGCAAAATGTCTACTGGAGCCGAAAAAAAAAATAAAATTATAGCATTGAAAGCCGGGGGCCTTTCCTAAGGGTGGCAGGGTGGTGCACTGGACTCACTAGCGCCATTTTGTATTCTTAGACATGTAGCGGCAACTGGTTAACAAGTTTTACTGATTTGTTTTCAGCAATTACGCTTGACTGGACAGCTGGTTCGCGTTAAAATGGAAAAAAGAAAACAACTGCACGTAGATCGAGACAAGGGGGGCTCTCAAAGACGAACAGAAATACATGTCGAAATGTCGACTGTATAACTACAGGACGTGTTCAAAAAGAACGTCTTGCTCTCATTGCCCCATCCTCTTATTCATGATTGTCCACGCTAGAATATATGCGACTGAAATTCGCTCACACAACACCCAGAATTTGTGAAATCATTTATTATATCCGCTTGTTTGGTTATCGGGCTTTTACGTTCCAACATTAGCGTGATTTGTGCTAAGTGGAGGTGACAATTTCAAATCCGAAGCGAAGGTTTCCTTCAAACGCGAGTGGAATTATGATAGCAGCTATACAACAAACTTTTGTTACATAGGAAGGAGAGATTGGGCTTTTTAATTGAAGCTGGTTAGGTTCACCTATACTGCGCACGAGTGAGAACCATCTCGTGCGACTGTACTTTTTAATTGAACCTGGTTAGGTTCGCCTTTACTGAGGATGACTGAATCATCTTTTTTTTAATTGCGATAGTATGCCCGTTGGCTTAAATACTATGCTACAAGTATAGGTTAACCCCCGTTTCGCGAACAAACGCAAGGAGGGAGCGGTGGTAGGGTCCCCATATTCACCGATGCAGGTCAGGTGGTCTGCCAGGGTGGAGGCCTGTGCCTCGAAGGTGTCGTGTTATGGCCGCTTGCAATGAAGGGCACGTCCACAGCAAATGTTCTGTGTCGGCATCTTCGGCAGGAGCCGTGCAAAAGGAGCAGTTCTGGTCGAACGGGGCATGGTAGCGTGGTGGCCACTCCCGGGTAACAGCGGGAGAGAGGGCTACACCAACACGAAGTCTTCTCAGCAAGACCTCCTCCCAGCGAGCGAGTCGGCTAGGGAGGTCCATTCCACACGGTGGAATTAGAGCTCGTGCGGCGCGACGAAGATCTTCTTTCCTTTGTAAAAACTGTCCTGGGGTATCTAATGTCAGTAGAGGCAATGGTCGTGGAACAAATACAGTGTGGCAGGCACCATCCGCCGCAATGTGAGCGGGAAGCGTATTTCGCCGGACCCACGAGAGCTGCAGAGGGCAGGGGTACGTATCCAGTATGTCATGAATGTCCCTCGAGATAGCCGAGTTGTTATTCACTCGACGTAAATAAGGTATGGGCGCCGTGGAATCTGTAGAAATTTGTAAAGTAGTACCTCCAGGGGCTTGATGAAGAGCAGGAGTTAGTGCTTGCAAGCCGTCCCAGATGGCCGTAAGCTCAGCCAGCATAGACGGCAGGGTGCGGTGTGTTTCGTAGAAGCACGTTTGACAGGCCTCTGGGTGGGAAGGTCATTGTAGTGTTTTCGTCACCACGTAGTCCTTGGCCCCAGCGTCCACAAATGCCTGCCCCACCTGGGGTTGAGACTCAGCCGCCAGTTCTTGTGCGACCGCGAAAAGCGTATCAGTATGTCCGTTGCATCGATTGTGAAGTCGCGTTAGTGGCCTGTTGTTGGTCACCTGGTGGTATAGCGAAGGTGGCCTGGTAAAGACGCAGGCTGGAGATGTGGGTAGTGAACGACCCATGTAATTTCCTAACGCCGCTGCCTCAGCAACAAAGGTGAGTTTATGCATGCGGGCGGACCGACGCTGATGGACAAGCTCATCCAAGGTGTTAACTTGAGCTTCAGCCTGAAGAGCAGGGATCGGTGTTATCCTAGGGAGGCAGGTAATTGCACGCATTGCGGCTCGGTTAATTGCCTCAAGTCGAGCCCACTCCGCCTGGTTCAGGTGTTGGAATTGTGCCAGGTAAACAAGCCGAGGCTGGAGTACAGACCGCACCAATAGAGGGGCATTTTGGAACAGGAGCCACCAGACTTCTGTGAGATGCGTCGGATGAGGTGGAGCATCTGTCCCGCTTTTTGGCGAGCTGAACGTATCCGCATAGACGCTGACCCAGACGCATAAATTTCTATTCCCAGCACGCGAAGTGATGTGGCAGTGCGTACTGGTCGCCCGCAGAGTTGCAATGCGATTGGAGACATCGCCAGTCGGCGACGGCCCCAAGCACTGGCCACAGGCAGAATAGCTGTCTTTTCGACGGAAAGTGTCAGTCCAGCATATTCGCACCATTTCTGCGTGTCAGACAGGGCTTGTTGGACGCGGTTTGCCGAGTCAGGTCTGAGTGTACAGTCCACACTGTGATGTCATCCGCGTACATCAGAAAGTGCATGTCAGGCATAGAGCCGAGATGCCAGGCCAGCGGTAACATAGTAATATTAAAAAGGAAGGGCGAGATTACCGATCCCTGAGGCACTCCGCGGACAGGCGTAAAGTGACCGTAACTCGTCCCACCAATGCGAACCGAAAAGGATCTTTTTGTGAGGAAGTTCCGGAGGAAAGAGCAAACCTTGTCCGGGAGAAGAAGGCCTTGGAGAATTGCCAAGAAGGCTCCGTGGCTAACGTTGTCGTATGCCTTTTGTATGTCCATGGTACGCACTGTGCGCACTTTGTGTGATCGGCCGCCCAGTAACACCATTGACGAGAAGTGGTCAAGCCCATCCTCGGTACCCAGACGGGGCCTAAACCCGGTGCAATTGCAAACTGTAGGTTCCCCTATACTGCGTACGAGTGAGAATCATCAGGAGATGATTCTCGCTCGTATGCAGCAAAGGCGAACCTGACCAGTTTTAATTAAAAAGCACACTCTCTCTTTCAATCTCTCTGGTTTTATGAATAAAATTCGTGTGCGTGCAGGCACGCGTGTCTATACGTGCGTATGTCTGTGCGTGGGTTCGCGTTTGTGTGTGTGTTTATGTGCGGGTGTTTGTGGCTGCGTGTGCGCGTGCAAGCGCTATGTATTATGCTAGAATTGTCAGCTTCATACTATTTTCTAGAGTTTAGTTACGCTTTCACTCCTTGAACAGTGCGGGAGTTAAACTGCAATTAGGCTCCAGCTAAGCGAGACACAGTTCCTTCTCCGTTTTACTCCTTTTCACGGGAAGGATGCAACCGCTGTTCAACTCCGTTCAGCGTGAAGAGAGTTCGCGAGCAGTTTTATTCTGCTTTCGTTGTGGAGTGAGCACGGCATCGGACACCACGCCGGTTGAGGCCGAAATCACACCACGACGGGGAGAATAGGGAAGCTGTTCAACTCCAAGTACGCCCTACATTTCTAAGAGTGTGGGATTTGATTCCGGAACTGCACAATTGCAGCCACAGATACGCTACCATTGTTTATGTCCAAAATTTTACATCTATGTAATGTGCACGTTCGAATGTCATAACAAACAATAATGGCCTCTTTTTAAGGCCAACACGGGGGAATCCTGTTTTTAGATATGAACTTCCGTTGAACACGTATACCCCTGACTGTAATTTTCTCATGGATGAATTCCTGTGAATTGCTATTGGCGACTACCCATTAAGTGTTGGAGCTTTCATTGACTCCTCCGAAATCATGAATTCTATATTGACATTTCCCAGAAACAGGAACACTACGGCTTCAGTGGGGTCTTCATAAAACGTTTTTAAAATAATGCTTCCCCCGGGTAGTCACCAGAGGCTACCGCATGTCCCGTAGAAAGAAAATCGCAGCGGGGTCCTCTCTGGGCTTTTAATCGTCCCCTTAACGCATAAGAGATCTATTTAAAGAGAACCGGAGTCGTTGACCACTCCTTTTATTTTTGCTGCTCTCCCAGGGATACTGATGCACATCCGCTTTTATGGGGGCAGGCATAGGCCAATTGGAAACTGTTCGGCGGACAGGACTTAAACCTACGTCAACAAAAATTACTCCAAGCGCCCCGATGCTATCTCGCCTGAGATAAAAAGAAAATTGATACACCACACCGGAAACTTTGTGTCACTACCACCTCGGAAGTGATAAAATTAGGGTCCTCTGTAGCAAACTCGCCATCAAATGTAGTGGTATATCCCACAACCTCGGAGCAAGACCACAACTCACGGTGGGGTGAAAATACTTACAAAACATTTGAGCGAGGTGCTTCTTTGCGTAGCATTAGTGTATTGAAAAGCCACCGCCCTTAGAAAGCGGAGCTGGCATTGGAGGATGCTTTTATTTTGCATTGAACTACGTCGAACCTTCTACACCCGTGTTCTCTAGAAAGAGGATGCCAGCATATCGAAAGGAGTAAAAACTTTGATAATGATAGATACTACTTCAAAACGCACTGACACTACTTACTTTCCGGTTATTGCATAATACTTAGTTTGCTGTAATGATCGAAAAATATACCTAACAAAGCGTGTGAGCTAATAACGAGTGACATTGAAAAGCACGAGAATGGTTTGTATTTAGACAGTCATAGATGGTGGCATCGGCGTTTATGTTATTTTAATGCCTAGCATTCTTTGCGGAGTACCGCAACAGTCAAGACTGCGGAACGACCTCCTTCGCACAGAAATGCAGAATCGGAGGAAGTACAACGTTTAATCGTTATAATAGCGTAAATGGAGATATCCGGTTGAACGAAATTTTGATCACAAATAAGGAAGAGAAAAGGCACAAAAATTACTCGAAGAAATTAACAATTTGTATCTTATACATCTCCAAGAAAGAAAGGCTAAACATTAGCTGACGAAATCAGCAATATCCAGCTTAGTCATCTAAAAAAGGCTTAACTAAAGAAGCCCGGAACATTGTAAACACGAACAAAAAATTACGAACATGGGCAAACGGTGAAAGGTCCTGCATTCCCCCCAAAAAATGCGTAATTGCCGGAAGTGACGCATTTATTCGCTGTAATAGCGCAAATGCATTATGATTACTTCAACAATATTCTGAAAAACAAAAAACAAAAAAAAAAAGAAAATCAAACAATCTGCGAAAATGAACAGAACAAATCAACAATATGGATCTTATATATCTCCTCGAAAAAAAAAGACCAAAGTAAAAGCCAGAAATACCACTAAAAACACCGGAATTGGGAAAAGCGTGTAACGCCTTACATTTCCACCAAAAAGTATAACAGGCGGATTAACATACTTGATATTCATAACAACGTTAATTGAGAAATGCTCAAACAAAACTTTCAGAAACTGAAAAGATGTCAAGAAATTGTTGTTGTTGTTGTTGTAATCCTTTATTTCAATGGGAAGGCCATGCGGCCATAATAAGGGAAGAGGGGGAAGAGGCAGGAAGGAGTAGCCGAGTAGCACAAATGGTGCGTCCTTGAACGCCTTAGAAGAGATCACTGCCGTCAGCAGAGCAAGGCTAGGGTTACTGGGATCATGTGAGTGCAGTCAAGTAAACTTTTACGACCGGGGTAGGCCCCGGTTTACACTAATCTCGAGAGACCACTCTCTAGGCCGAACACCCCGAGGGCTGAGAGAAAATTAGCGTCTTCGAAGGGGGGGTCGCCTTGAGGGGAATGACGTGGCAACGCGTTGACGAGTATTCGGCGGTACAAAGAAAATGCGGCGCAGTGCCAGATTAAGTGGTTGAGAATGGGAGGTGGAGATCTTGCCGGGTGAATCCATCTTCTCATGATGTGGGGTGTGAGGGCTGCGTTAGCAAGAAATTAAAAATTTTATAAAAATGAACCGACCATTTCACCAAAATGCTTGTGATACGTCCCCAAGTAACGAAGACTGAATTAAGAAAGCCTGAAAAAGAAGTTGGAAATACGAATGGAAAAATACCTAAAATAGGCCAACCGTGTAATGCCCTGCATTTCCACAAGAATGAAGGAAGCTCACACAAACGCGTAAGAGTTGAAGGTAGCGAAGCTGTACGCAGACTTCACGACCATCACGACTGTTTACAATTGCAGTCTATTTGCTTCTTCTTCGCTTCCGCAACGACCTTTACTCCATCTCCGTTGCTATAACGGCAAAGAAGAAGCAAATCGAAAAAGCAAAGGGGCACTGACACAAAATTTTGAAGGCGAGATAACTTCGGAGATAGATTGGTGGGAGCACATAAACATCATCTGCAAAATACCAGCGGCGAATACAGCCTAGAACATATTTAAAATCAATTTTAAAGTGTGCGAAACGCAACCGAGCAGCCAGCAGAGGACCACGCGCAATCGACATACCGCAGATATTTTGTAAATGAACAATATCCAAACACGTCACGAGTTTGTGTTTGCCGCTTCCGCACTGCCGGCGTTTTTAGCCGGCTCGCCCGGCTCGCCGCTCCAATCGGAGGGCCGGAGGGCGGAGCTTCTGCTCTCGAGAACGAACGACCCGATCGTTGGCGGCGGAGGCGCCGTGATTTCGTCAGCTCGTCGGGCAGCTGGCCGCGACCAAAGTTCTACAGCGATTCCAGGCACTCTGTTTCTATTACTTTTTATTTACATTGGACGCGAAAACGCGCCGGAGACACGAAAAGCCCACTGAGCGAGCCGCACGGTCGCTGTGCAGCGGCGGCCACGGCCGCGAAGTGGCCCAGGCCGGCGCAGGTAGCTCGAGTGATAGCTTGTTACCGCTGCACGAAATTGTCCCCAAGTCCCATCTATGACAGCTTATATGAGAAAGAGGTAATGATGCGATGGCGGGTTGCATTAAAAATTGTCATCTGCACCGCTTACGAGAGTGGCACTCGAATATCCGCCGCAGTGCTAAGCCGAACACATCTGTAGGCGGACCTGTAGGCAGACCGGCCGGCTGCTCCGAGCGCGCGTCTTGCCACCCACCGTCTCGAGCGTCGCGCGTCGTTCTTTAGCCGCGGTAGCATTTGCACTCGCAGCGCCTGCGTCACATCCACGGTCGCTTTTTAATTAAGCGCTTCACGAGATCAGTACGTGGGGGCATTCGCAGAAACTGCCGTCGATGCGGATTCGACAGTGCTACGGCGGCTCTGCTCTGTGATATCCCTCCGACGGTCACGTGGTCAGCTTTGCTCACACAAAATCCACAAAATCCATCATTTCGCGGCACTCGCTGAAACCGAAACTGCAACTGGCCGCATTGAAAATGCCTCTAATTAAACAACCGTTGCACGCTGAAGCAAATGAGGTTTCTGCAGGTTATAAGTACGTCACTAGCTACTTATCGAAACAAAAAAAAACAAGATGCAAAATTTGTGTCAGTGCCCCTTTAAACTTGGTGTGAGCAAGTGCAACGTGTACCTTACCACGTTTTCTGTGTCGAGCAGGTGTCGTGATTCCTCTTCCTACTGTCACAGCCGAGTGAGTGAGCCGCTTGACTCTCAGGTACTAACTCACGGTCGTAGCCAAGGGGGTAAGACGACTGAACCTACCTCCGTTGATATACCCGACACAGTCTGGGTCTTCCCGACACAGGTACACCCAGTTACTCAGTTATACTGCGAGTTAGGTGAAACGCCGGAATCAATAAATTGCTAAACAGCGTCGCTTAAGTTCTAGAAATTTGTAGAGCAAGTCTGCTACGACATTTTGCTGAGCAATTGTGTTGAGAAAGTTGTAGAGCGATTCCTGATTAAATAACTTGAAAGTAGGCACAAATCTCTTCGATCTTGTTAAATCGTTTTTGTCTGACCGTACAGCCACCCTTAAACTCGGCAATAGACAATCCCCAACCCTGCACGTCCCCAACCGTGGCACCCCCCAAGGTTCAATCTTATCTCCCACACTGTTTAACATAGGTCTCATCCCTCTCGCTACCGTGCTCATCAATATTCCCTCACTCCACAGCAGTCTATACGCCGACGATATAACAGTGTGGGTAACTCACGGCAGGGACGCCCACATTGAATCCATCCTTCAAATCGCAACGGACACCATAAACAAGTTCGCACACTCAGCAGGCCTATCATGCGCCCCTGAAAGTCCCACATGCTCATCCTAACTTCGCGCCGCCGGCCCACCCCTTGGCCTACCAACCAATAACACCGACGCCATCCCTCACCATACTTGGACTGACCCTACAGCAAAATCGAGGCAACTCTTCCACAATACAAACACTCAGCCGACACGCGACACAAATAGTAGGACTTATCCGTCGAATCACCGCCCGCAGCCATGGCCCTTTCGAAAGAGATAACAACTCGTTACAGCTCTTTTCACCTCATGACTCACATACTCCCTTACTTACTTATCGCTTACAAAAGCGGAACTCGACAAAGTGGAAGCCTTGCAGCGCAGGGTATACAGAGCAGCACTTCTCCTTCCACCCAACACCTCTACCATCCGCCTCCATTCAACTGGAACATTTAACACAATCCCCGAGCTCCTCGAAGCCCACCGCCTTAGCCAACTTGCTCGTCTATCCACAACTCCCACAGGTTCGATCGTCCTGCAACAACTCAACCTCACTGCTCCAGGCCACCCCGCCCACCTTCACCCCCTACCCCTATCTCACCGCGAAAACCTCGAAATCCCCCCCCTTCCCCGTCACATGCATCCTAACCACCACGCAGCCCGACGAAGGGCCCGCGCCTTTTGACTCCATTTACGTAGACGCCGCGGAATATAGACACCGACCAGCTTTTGCGGCTTCTATTATTACAGAAGACAGACCGATCCCAGAAGCGGCAGCCACCATCCGCACAGCCCACCCCCACGAGGCCGAGGAAGCGGCAATAGCTCTGGCCATAACACACCAACCACCCCCATCTCACATATTCTCCGATTCTAAGACGGCCGTACGAAATTTCGCGCAGGGACACATCTCCTTCCCTGCTCGCCAAATTCGCCTATCCCGTCCTCCTCCCAACAAAATCATAGTCCTGCACTGGACCCCCGGCCACGTGGGCTTTGGCGGTGCGGAAACGGCCCACCTGGCCGCTCGAGGACTCATTTACCGAGCACCAGACGTGGACGTCTCACAGCACGGCGCACGAAACGCTCGCGAACCCCTGCTTACTTTTAGCGACATTACCACACAACCGCCTACAGTGGCTAGACCTACCGCCCCCTCACACGTCTCTTCCTTCACCCTTGGACAGATTATGGCGACAATTACAGACCCATTCCCTCCCCACCAGACACGTCCTCCACCACATCTATTCCACATTATATCCCCACCCAAACTGCCCGGCATGTGGCGCTCGAGATACCACACCACACGCCATTTGGGAATGCCCCTCTTTACCCCCGCTCAGTTTACCCAACCGTCCCACTACCTGGCTGGAGGTGACCGGGAGCTCCTCGCCCGAGCTACAGCTCCTGACCGCCACTAGGGCTCAGGATTACCTGGCGCGCCTCCCTCACCTGAGGGACACTCGCTAGGACTGAGCCTCGTCAGAAATAAAGTTGTTCTCTCTCTCTCTCTCTCTCTCTCGACAGTTTGCAGAAGAGCAGCGCTGTTGGTGGAGATAAGGTCTGTGGGTGCATACCCTCCGGGCACCTCAGCACTCTTGTTGAGCTCCCTCATTCATTCAACCGATGGCAGGCCGGGCGTAATGTTCGCAATATCCGCTAGTGGGCACTGCACAGGCACGCTTACTTTATCTTGTAGTACGCTTCCGAGCCGATGAAAAATGTCGTGTTCTATTTGTCGAATCCTCAGTACCTCGCTATCGTTGCGTCGAGAGGGATATGTTGCATACGCCTCGTGTAATCTGTTCCAGTACTTTATGTAGCCTTCCGCACTAATGGCCTCTACCATGTAAGTGGCAAACAGAATTGCTTCGCTCGCAGGGCTGAAGAGGAGAGCGTGCTTTGCACCTTGCATGGGCGCCCCAAAGGACTTGACGAACCAGATACCAATCCTCCAGTTGTACGCCACATCAAAGAGAACACCGAGTGGAGTTACTCCGGGTAGGGGATCGTCCGGCCACGGTATCTTTCGCTTGCGCATGAACTCCTTCATCAAGGAAGCAGAAGACACCTCGTTCGAACCAGTGTTTGTAAGGCAGACCTCAAACATGGCCCGAGCCTTCGTTCCTACAGCAAGACGTCGGGTGCCTTCGGTGCGCACCCGACGTGCGAAAGTAGTTGAACCATTCATCGATGGCGAATCGCTCTAGGAAGGTGGCGTGACTGTACAGGTTAGTCGGTGCCTTCCACTTGGAACAGACGAATGTTTCGAAGTCGCTGCAGGGATCCACGGCCCAGTTCAGCTTAGAAAGGATCAGCTCCGCATGATGGATGCACGGAATGCTGGAGCACACGTGGGCGTCCTTTCCGGGTAACTTCGCTGGCCGGGCAGATAGGACAAAAGCCATTACTGCAGCAAGGAGTAGCACGACTGTGCCGCATGCCACTGCAACGGCCAACGCTGTTCGACGTTCAGGGTAGTTTGGCACTGAGTTCCTTACCGGGGCGGGCTGCAATGAAAAAATAGTTGTTTACTGCCCAGAACATGGCTCAATGAGCACAGCAACTTGCTGGCGTTAAAATACTTTCCCAGAATTTTCCACGGAAATGCGACCACGCTTTGCGCCAGTAGTTTCCTCCTGGTACGTTTCTATAATAGTAGCGCTATAAAATGCAGCGAAGACATTTATGTTCCATTAGCCACATTTCAAACGAAAACAAATGACACGTTTCTCCAACAGAGATTCTAGGAAGCAGATTTGAAATTCCTGCCTATGAACTCTGAGGTTGGAATAACTGTACAGGATTGAAAGACCACATACAACAAGAACTGGCAATCTTTTTGCCCGAAAATATTACGGAGGTAGTATCGCGAAGTGTTGATGATCAAAAATAGCTTCCGAAAATCACTTTTATTCTTATCTTGATATCGGTGTTGAAGCTTGAACCACTCCAAAGTGCTTCAAGTGAGATTCGTACCGCAGATCTGAATACTGATGCGCATTTCGGACACTGCCAACATGCCGACGGTCACGGGATGAAGCCTAACGGCCAACTGCAACGAAAATTTACCTGCCCCAATTTCTGCTTCAAAGTGCTAGGTACACACCACTAAAGTCTCTGTTGACCGAATTTTAAACTTCACAAACGCGCAGTTTTCTTATTAAAACCGTTCAAAAAATAGCCACTTCAGCCGACGCAGCACCTAGCGGAGTGTCGCCACAACTTGTCGCAACTGCGGCGAGCTTCCGGATGTGACGTGCTAGTCAGGATTCCCGTGCTGCCGTCGACTCTCCTCAGTAGCCCTTTTTCATGTAGCCTCACCCTATAGTGAGCAGAGTAATTCGTGCCTCTTGCACGAATAAGTGCTTTCACGCGTTTCCGTAATGCGCGAAGCTGAAGAATCTCTGGGTGTCCGAGACATGAAAGAGTTTTAGCTGAACGTTCTCGACGGTCCGCTCCGGTATCGGCGGCCCGCTCAGCAGATCCGGAGCCAACACCGTTCGTGGCCACGCATGAGCAATGGTGCTCCCGCTTGCTATCGGGGCGGAGCGGACCGTGAAAAACGGTCAGCTAGTAAATTAGATGAGTGCCGGGGCCGGTCTGCGCGAGGCAACACACCGTCGGCGAGCGAGTACGGCAGTTGCACAACGCCGATTTCGTGGTCGCGACGGCGGCAGCAGGCTCTCGGTCGACTCGCCGAGCACGCGAGACGCGTGTACGGCCTACGCAAGGCGATACGCTGTTGGCGCGGCTGGTTGGTGCGTCGGCGCGCGAACGACTACGGTAGCTGTGCGGCGCACTGCAAGCTCGCGGCCGGGAGTCTCCAAGAGTGCGCAATAGGTGCAACGGCCGGCTCGATACGATACGCTGTTGTCGCGGCCGGTCGGGGCTCGAACGAGTACGGCAGATTGCTGTGCGGCCCAATGCATGATCGCAGCCGGTCGACACCTTCGAGAGCGCGAGTGGCGCGAGTACGGCCGACGCGAGGCGATACGCTGTTGTCACTGTTATTGCGGCGGGCGGGGAGCGAACAAGCACAGCACGCAGCGCACTCAGTGAATCCATTCTGTGCGGCACAGAATGGCTTCAGTTCAAACAACTTCGTCAAAAAATAAGTGAAAACTAGCCGCTGTTGGTAACATTTCTCTCACCAGCTACAGAAAAAAAAAAAAAAAAACAGATAAGAAAGGGGGCACATTTGGCAGCATTGTGCCTCGGGAAAGGTCACTGTTTCACGACGCCAGCGTAGACACTACAGTTCTTTCGCCGCTGCATGGCATCATTATCTAAAGATTTGGTGCGGACACCCTGCTGAGAGGAACAAAAGTGTACGTGTAAACAAAAATAATAAAATTCTGGATTTGAACATCGACAACAAGCGCTGAAACCGAATTCTTACATAGCCGGCATGTTTCGACGCTTTCCTCCCACGGTAGCTTTTTTATTTTCTTCTCCCACTAACACAGGATTGTTCGATCGGCACAGAGAATATTGGCTGTCCCGGCGCCCAACTAGCGCTCAACACTGCCTTTTGTGAGCCTATTTCCTCGCTCCTGCAGCTTCACCACGACGCCTCGGGATGCCCGTGTTTTCGATTTAGCTCAGAGCGAAGCAGTAATGGTTGCACGAACTTTCCAACCGCTTTTAGCCCATATTAGTTTTTGAAGAAACGGACAACTCAACCCAAAACACATCGGATGCACGCTGTGTTCTCGCAGGCAGCCACGGCAGAATCGTCCGGCTGCGCCCATAGATTTTCATACTCTATGGCTGCGCCCACTCGATTCCTGAGTGTAACGTCACTTCTGGCTGGCCGTAATGGGAGCCCTTTTTTTCCCGTTACGGTATGAAAAGAGCGTTTTTGATCTTTGTTTACGGCGCAGCGAGGCATATTTGGGCCACCAAATTTTGCAGGTAACAATTTTTAAGGTAATGCTACCGGAAAATGGCGGATTTAAGGACTCGAAAATTTCGTTGCAGTTGGCCTTTAACAATACGGTTCTTAAATGTTGGGTAAAAAAAGATCACCTTTGGTGATGTTCGGGCTTCGAATTCCGTAGCCTGTATCGAGGTTTCCCGCAGTTCGGGCGGCCTCTGCAAAATCTGCGGAACAGACGTGCACCACGTCATTTTAGAGAACGTTTCCGCCTCAAAGTTTATTGTCGCGTGCCTTTATGAGCGCTGAGTGAACGTTTGTCATTGTTCAATCACAGGATCCATTACTTCTTTAATGAGAGCTCGCTTCTGGGCTAGTTGGTAAATTATTTCTTGCAAAAACACTGCGCTAAATTGAAATTACGAAGACGAAGGAAGGAAAGCGGAAGAGCGTGTTCTTGGGAGCTGGACCCTTACTCATTGCCACACATCTTACTGGCGATGCAAGGCTATCTCCGGCGTGAGAAAGTGACCCGTTGTGCTGTAAATTTCCTTCTGTGCGGTATTTGCTTTCAGCGTCGCCTGGAGCCCAAACAACGCCCTAACAGCTGGCCTTCGTAATAGGGGTCACCGCCCATTTCACCGCGTGCATGGTCGGTGGCTTATCCGTGTTCACCATGCGAAGTAAAGACTTAAGGCGCAGCACGAGATCAGCTCCCGGTTCCCTCCATATATGCACTGACCTTATCGTTCGCCGCACCCGTAGCGTCAGTGACATACGCTACCGGAGCGGTCGCGTCGATGGAGACAGCCGGGTTGGGAGGAGCATCCTCAGCCTTGCCACCCTTTGGTGCTGAGTGGCCGCTCCTTCCTTGAGGCACTGCAGACGCCTCGTCACTGCTTCCAACTGCAATTTTACACCTGGAAATAAAAGATACGTAGTGTTGGAGACAATGACAATACGAGGTTGTACACGACCTTTTTCGCGGGCTCACCCGTTATGCTCTCTGCAACAGGAAAAACAGCTGACGTGCATTTTATGCACACATATCCTGATAGCTGTGCTACATCAATGGCTTTGAGTCAATGCTGCTGACGACACGACGCTCGTGCGTATCGACAGCTTTGGACCTGCACGCGAGATCCTCGGTTCTAACATCAGGAGGCAAACAACTAAACGCCATTCAGAAACATTCGAGCCAGCCGAAATGCGGCATATTTATTTCTTTCGTTGAAAGAAACAACGAGACGTTTAATACTAGGGCAGTGTTGCTCTGCCAGAGAGTTAAAAGCAGAGTTTGCAGTTTGAAAAACCGCCCTTGGGCCACTAGAGGAGGCAGTGTTCTAAATGCTCAGGCCGAACCAGTGCTGTGAACAAATATTAAGAATTATAACAAAACAACTGACCCTCTCTCCCTCTCCCTCTTCATGTGTGTACGCCTATGCCTAAGTGTGTTCGCGAAAAAGACGTGCCTCGCATTCAAAGAACGGGATACTAAACTAGCTTCCTGCGTATAGCTCTAGCTCGCTTAGTGTCCACTAAGCCGTGAAACTATGAAGTAAACGGAAGCGCAACAACAACAGAGAATTTCGAACGGCTTACCGGGCTGAACTCCTGCATTCGGCACGGACGAGAGGTTTGCTGGGTCGTCCTCGATGATGGCGGAGGCAGCCGCGTCGTCCATGAGTGCAGAGCCGGATGCTGCCATCGCGGTACCGCGCGTACTCGGCTCGCAGTCTCCGGTCTTCTCACGGGACTCTCTCGCCTGTGGAGTGGGATGCGCTCGCAGCTCCGGGTTCTGGCTCGCAACCGGTAACTTTGCAGTCCTGGAACGTCTACATTTCTTGGTGGACTTTGAAGGACTGCGAGGCTTGTGGTGGTGGTGGTGGTGGCCCATAAAGTGGCGCATACCCACTCAGGGGGATTGGCCAAGGAGAGTGTTTTTTTTAACTAAAAAACCAGATTGGCAAAAAGGTGCAGTCGAAGAAAGAATTTAGAATATAGGTTGAAGACAGAAATAGAACAAGAAAGAGGAGCGAGAGAGCCTGATCAGAATCATTTCAACAAGGCAGACGAGCCGTCTCTGAAATGAAGGAATGAATGGCTTGACAGACATCCCCATGGCAGTGGCCTATCTGCGTGCCTCCAAACGACAAAAGCACTGGCAAGGTTAGTGGCATTCCAAGACGCCGCAGGGGAGCCTCCAGCAGCCTTCTCCGGTGATGCGAGAATCGGCGGCAAAAAAGGAAGAAATGCTCATCCGATTCAATTTCATGGCAGAAGTTGCACAAGGGTGAGGTTGCTAGATCTGCCCGGTATAGATACCTGCTAAGTGGGGCAACACCACACCGAAACGAAGTCAGCGAAACTTCGCACGAGCGAGTTTGGCAGAGGCTTCTTTTCCACCGAAACCTGAGGTGTTCGAGTTCCGGAGAGGTGTGCAGCCCGTGATCGGACACTTCCTGGGCCAGCAGGTATTGTCGATAACGGGCTAGCAACACGCAAGCAAACGGGGGAAGCACCTCCACAATAGGTAACGACAATGCCATTTTCGCTAATGTATCCGCGGCTTCTTTAAGGGCTAATCCACAGTGGCCAGGCAGCCAGACAAGCCTAATTACCCGCACATGCGTGGGAACGAAGGAGTAAAAAGTTTTAAGCATGGGACTGACAGTTTCTGAAGAAAGGACCATGCACACGGAGAGGGAATCCGTGAGTATCATCACTGAAGATTGCGCCGAATCGAGTTTCAGAACAGCAAGAAGAATAGCCAGAAATTCTGCATAAAATATGGGAATATAACCTGGTAGACGCAATGAAAAAGACCAATTCAATGCCGGAGAGAATATACCCACCCCAACTTTTTCATTTTTTCCAGACGCGTCGGTTGCAATAACCACGTGCGATGGGTATTCAGACTGGTGAGCCAGGAGAATGTTTTTAATTAAGTTGGTTGGAAGCAACTTAGCATGTTTTGGGAAAATGTTATCAAAAGAAACCTTCACTACTGTGGGTCTTGGCGCGAGAGGTCTCATGCGCCGTCGGACGCATTCTTCTTCTTTCCTCCTTCTTTTTGTTGTTGTCGTTGTTCCTTATATTAATGGCGCATACCCAATCAGGGGATCGGCCAAACATCAGTCGTTAAACCGAAAGGGATTACTGACTAGGTACATTACTCGAGGAAAATCAGAAAATTTTGGAATCTTTTTTCTTCTTGTGTTTGAGGAATCGAGTTTGAAAATTAGTCATTATTAACAAAAAGAAAAATAAATAAATAAATAAAAAGAAGAAGAAGAAGAAGAAGAAGAAGGAGGAGGAGGAGGAGGAGGAGGAGGAGGAGGAGGAGGGGAGAAGAAAATAAGAAAAATATTCAGAAATGAAGACTTTTGGAGGGCTTTGGTGAGGTGCCAGAATAAGAATCGAATTACGTTGTGAATCTTTTAGGATTTTCTATCAAGCGCACAAGAGCAGAGCAAACGTCCCGGCTGCAATATCCTGTTTCTGAAGCCCCAAATGATTATAGAGTCGGCACTGATAATGCCAATCCCAGGCTATGAAGCGGCACCTCAAGGAGCTGACGTCTGAGCCCCTTCATCAGCTTCTTCTTCTCAAGATTGTAACAATAATTGCGCTCGTAGATGGCACGTGCAGAATCGTTATATCCCTTCTTCCACGTCTTTCTCGAGCTTATAATGACGATGATGATGATTGTTTAATGCAGAGATACATAAATGACTATGTTTGGTGCGTCGTTGTTTGCTGATCTGCGAATGAAAAAATGTGTACTGGAGCCGAAGAAAGTAAGATTATAACATAGAAAGTGAATGGCCTTTTCGAAGGGTGGCTGGGTGGTGCAGTAAACTCACTAGCGCCATTTTAAATGCAGAGCATTTCAGTAACTCACGATGTTACCCGCGTTGACGTCCGTAGTCCGCACCGCACCCCTCCCTACTATATATAAAAAAAATACTATCCGGCGCCCGGTTCCGATCCCTCGACCCTGCGGGCGGAACGCAATGTACATGGTGCTCTACCCACTGCGCCACAAAGCCGACACAGAATGGGAGGCTACGAACGCGCCTTATATCCTTGACTCATTCAAATTACTGCTGACGAGCGCTCTCTCCTCAGCAGTTGCCACAAGTGCAACAACATTAACGTAACGCAAACTACTTAACGTCGCGCGCCCCCGGAAATGCTCTGCATTTGATCGTGCCCCTCGCGAGGGGGATGTTTCGCTGCGTCTTCTCTCGGTCGCGGGACCCGTGGCGCCATCTGGCGGAGGCGCGCCACAACTCGTAGCACTTTCTTTGAAAAAGCGCCTCGAAAGCGCGGCAAATATGAAATAGGGATGACACGCTTTCGAGGCAATCTTTGACGCTCCGCTATGCTCCCGACGACCCGCTAAGCACAACCGGAGCGTCAGTTTTCTTTAATGCCGGTCTTCGACACAACACAGAAACACAAAACAAACTTTTTTATTCTTAGACATGTAGCGGCAACTGGTTAACAAGTTCTAGAGACTCTTTTTCAGCAATTTCGCTTGACTGTAAAGCTGGTTCGCGTTAAAATAAGACCGTTTTCAGCCAGAAGAGGAGAAAAAAACTCCACGTAGATCGAGACTAGGAGGCTCTCAAAGGCGAACCGAAATACATGTCGAAATGTCAACTGCAATAACTACAGGACGTGTTCAAAAAGAACGTCTTGCTCTCGCTGTTCCATCCTCTTATCCATATGATTGTCCACGCTGCAATATATGCGACTGAAATTCACGCAGACACAGGGTGTTGAACGGGAACCGGAGCCGAACCGGAAACCGGATCCGAACCGGAATTTTTATTCTGAACCGGAACTGAACCGAACTCGTATTTTCCCGCCATTTTGGAAGCGAACCCGAACCGGAACGAATCGAAAGAACCATTCAGAACCGGTTCCGGGGCTTCAAAACTGTAATTTATAGGTTTTGATTATGGTGCTCTATCGTACGTCTCACGACGTGTTTACCGCTCGCCCGACAAGATGCAGTCGTGCTTCACGTCGGCTCCACCAAGTACCGGTCCTCTGACGCGCCAAGTGGATGCAAGGCCACGAAACTAGTACCAGTGTCCTTCAATGCCTCTCTGGTCATGAAACTTCGCCGTCACGCTATGGGAGAGCTCCGTACGCTGCCCAGGTAGGCCGCGCCGCGGCGCTGGTGTTGATCGGAGGGCAGCTGGGGGCGTGGTCAGAGCGCGTTTGGCAGGGAACGGACCACGGAGTACGTACGATAAAACAGACGCTCGCTGCCTTATCAGCAGTGCGCTTTTGCTTTACGTGTCGTGGGCCGCTCAAATGGACTTATCGTTTTGTGAGTGGCGAAAAAATTTGGTGCGAACAGGCATGCTGCTACTGCGTTCCTGCCTGCCGGTCTGGCTACAGAGCAGCGGCGGCCGCCCGATGCCCTCCGATCTGCGGTGGCGCCCCTCGCGGTAGCTTTTGTACCCGTACGAAACTTGGCCGGGAGTTTCATGACCAGGGAAGCATTGAAGGACTCTGCTAGTACCAACCGACAGAGATTCTCCACGCGATCACCGGGAGACCAGATTTTAAATGCAGAGCGTTTCAGTAACTCACGATGTCACCCGCGTTGACACCGCTCCCTACTATATAAAAAAAAATACTATCCGGCGCCCGGTTTCAATCCCTCGACCCTGCGGGCGGAACGCAATGTACATGGTGCTCTACCCACTGCGCCACAAAGCCGACACAGAATGGTACGCTACGAACGCGCCTTATATCGTTGACTCATTCAAATTGCTGCTGACGAGCTCTCTCAGCGCTCTCTCGTCAGCAGTTGCTACAAGTGCAACAACATTAACGTAACGCAAACTACTTAACGTCGTGCACCCCCGGAAATGCTCTGCATTTGATCGTGCCCCTCGCGAGGGGGATGTTTCACTGCGTCTTCTCTCGGTCGCGGGACCCGTGGCGCCATCTGGCGGAGGCGCGGCACAACTCGTAGCACTTTCTTTGAAAAAAAAAAAAAAACATCAGATAGACGTTTTCTACGACCTGAGGGGTCATCTTGGGGGTAAATAATTAGCATGCCACCATCTCTCTTTGCATGCCACCATCTCTCTGAGCAGCGCCAAACCCAGCTTGAGCAGTATTCGCGCCACACAAACATCGAAGTAAAAAACATCCCCATTGTTAAGGGCGAAAACCTTGTAGAAACCCTTGAGAAGCTTGGGGAAGCGATAAGTGAACCAATCACCCCGCGTGACGTTGATGTGTGCCACCGTGTGCCTTCAAAAGATTCCACTTGCCCACACATTATTTCACAATTCCACAATCGGTCGAAGCGAGACACGGTTCTTGAAAAGGCTCGTAAGATGCGGCTGTCTGCAAATGACGTCGGCTTTACTGAGACTGCTCCTGAAACCTGTTACAATGTTAGCTCACATGCAGCGCCCCCACGCGGCGCTGATAGTTTTGTGTTGAGCCAGGTTTGGCATGTTCTCATGTCTTTCGCGGGCCTGATGGCCTACTGTTCGCGGTAGTCACTCCTACCGCTTGGCCATCCGTAATTCTACACATCTAACAACTGGCGACGAGGATGGGATTGGCTTTAGTGTTTGGTGTGGATCGGTTCCACCAGTACTTGTGGGGCATCTCATTCGAAGCACACACTGACCACAAGCCACTTCTTGGACTGCTGGGCGCCAACAAGCCCGTTCCCGTGCAAGCTTCGCCTCGAGTGGTCAGATGGGCTCTGAAGCTTTCTGCGTACAAGTACGAACTTGTATAAAAGCCTGGCAAAGAGCTCGGCCACGCTGATGCTCTTAGTAGACTGCCTCTGCCAACTGACACCATTGCATTACCACGACCTGCTGACATCTTCTTGCTGGAGGAGGCATATCCGCGACTGCTTTCACCTGGTGTTGTGCCCCAAGCCACAAGAAATGATCCTGTTCTGGGTCATGTTGTTCTTGCTGTTCTGAAAGGAGAAAGCCTCCCAGTGGGACCAGAGTGGAACCCTTTCAATACCAGAAGCTCAGAACTCAGTCTTCATGAGGGTTGCCTACTCTGGGGATCAAGAGGTGTGATTCCAAGATCATTGCAGGCCCAAGTTCTTGGCGTTCTTCATGCCAGCCACCCGGGTATCGAGAAGAGCAAGATGATTGCCAGGAGCCATGTTTGGTGGCAGGCATTGACAATGACATTGGCAACAGTGTGAAGAGCTGCGCCACGTGCCAGACTCAACATCGAGCTGCACAGCCGGTTCAGCAGACGCCATGGCCTTTTCCACAACGACCCTGGTCAAGACTTCACATTGACTTTGGGGGACCATTCCTAGGTCACACGTTCTTGGTTATTGTGCGTTTTCAAAGTGGATAGAAGTCGTTCCTGTGTCTTCAACATCTGCAGAAGCTACCATTTCTGCCTTGAGAGTTGCATTCGCTCAGCATGGCCTGCCTGACGTCATAGTTTCCGACAACGGTCCTGCCTTCACCAGTGCCCAGTACATTGAGTTCTTAACTCGAAATGGAATACGCCGCATGCTCGTACCGCCGTATCACCCTGCCTCAAACGGTGCAGCTGAACGAGTTGTACAAACTGTGAAGAACAAACTCAAGAAGTCTGGCTCTGGGAACTTCCAAACGCAGATCTCCAGGTTCCTGTTCCACTACAGGACCACACCACATGAAGTTACAGGTCGGCCACCGTGTGAGCTTTTGACGGGAAGAGTGTTCAAGACTCCACTGGATGTCCTGAGGCCAAGCCTGCAGGCATCTGTACTTCTCAAACAACTCAAGCAGAAGTTGTACGCCGACAGAGGGTCCCGGCAGGCTCCATCACTGCAGCCAGGTGATGACGTGTATGCGCGAAATTTCCGCAGGGGTACACCTTGGGTGCCTGCCAGTGTTGTGGACGTCACTCCGTCATCAGCCAGTGTCCGTTTTGAAGACGGCACCTTGGGAAACCGACACAGCGACCACTTACACCTTGTGCAGACAGACGCACATCTGACTTCTCCTGAAGATGCTATTGCTGCAGCTCCACCACAGCTGGAGCCGCCGCCTCTCCATGCACCAGCTGTTCCGGAAGTGCCTCATCAGGAACAGCCACCTGGGAGTAGCTGTGCCATGGACAGCGACGGGACTGCGCTCAACAGTGGTGTGCATGTGAACAGTGACTCTGTCGTGCCTACGCCTAGCACACCGAAGTTGCGACGTAGCACGAGAACTAAGAAACCAGTGAATAGGTACTCCCCATAGTCTTCCTCCTAAGAGGGGAGGAGTGTTACAATGTTAGCTCACATGCAGCGCCCCCACGCAGCGCTGATAGTTTTGTGTTGAGCCAGGCAAGCCTGGCACAGCGGCGAGTGGCCGTTTTGGAAAAATAAAGACAGTTCGTTCTGGGCAAACGGCTCGGCATGTTCTCATGTCTTTCGCGGGCCTGATGGCCTACTGTTCGCGGTAGTCACTCCTACCGCTTGGCCATCCGTAATTCTACACATCTAACAAAACCACTCCTATCTACCTCAATGAGCACCTTGGCCCGCAGCTCAAAAAAAAAAGCCGCGTCGGCGGATTGCCTCAAAAGCGCGTCATCCCTATTTCATATTTGCCGCGCTTTCGATGCGCTTTTTCAAAGAAAGTGCTACGAGTTGTGCCGCGCCTCCGCCAGATGGCGCCACGGGTTCCGCGACCGAGAGAAGACGCAGTGAAACATCCCCCTCGTGAGGGGCACGATCAAATGCAGAGCATTTCCGGGGGCGCACGACGTTAATTAGTTTGCGTTACGTTAATGTTGTTGCACTTGTGGCAACTGCTGACGAGAGAGCGCTCGTCAGCAGTAATTTGAATGAGTCAACGATATAAGGCGCGTTCGTAGCGTACCATTCTGTGTCGGCTTTGTGGCGCAGTGGGTAGAGCACCATGTACATTGCGTTCCGCCCGCAGGGTCGAGGGATCGAAACCGGGCGCCGGATAGAATTTTTTCCTCCAGGCAAGCCATTGTTTCTCATTTTACTAGCCCGGGAAGTTTCGAAGCGGCGGCCGCCAGGGTAACCCTAAATCAAGGGTTAGCCGGCCAGCGGCGGTTACGCAATGTCCCCCTCTTCTACGAGGAAGACGGCATCTCCGGTGGAGGATTTTGCGGCTTCTGGCCCTGGCATTAGCCAAAAGCAAGTCGAAGTCTCCGGATGGACGTACGTGGTCCGAAAAGTTAAGGCCTAAGGCAAGCAGGCTACGCGGCCGGCGACACCAGAGCGGCAATCTCGGCCTCGAGAAAGAAACAAGTACGCCAAGAGAGTCATCGCATCTACGGCAAGGGCGTCTAAAATGCCGAATGTGTTACCCCGCGAAAACATCAACATCGTCGTCAGGCCTCGGGGAGGCCTAAACATTGCCAAGCTGCAGGCGACCGTGGCGACGGCCATTCGCGCGGCAGCGGAGGTATCAGGGGAAGACGGCGCGGCATACACGTTCTGCCCGAATGCACACCAGAACATCGTGGTGGTGAGCACCCTAGACGAGGGACGAGCCCGGGCCTACGCCAGAATTCAGTCCATCCGCATTGGAGATAGAGTCCACGAGGTAGGAGCATACCAAACTACGCCAGGCGGCACGGTAAAGGGAATAATACGAGGAGTTCCAGTGGAGGACACACCGGCAGAAATCCACCGGAACATCGTCCACCCGCGCAACCCGCTGGCGCGCGGAGCGCAACGCATTGGCAATACAACGGTGATCGCGGCCTTTGAGGGGCTGAAGGTGCCCAATTATGTGTGCTATGAAACGGTACTCCTCCGGTGCAGCCTGTACCGCAAGCACATTAGGGAGTTTTAGCTGACCGTTTTTCACGCTCCGCTCCGCGCCGATAGCAAGCGGGAGCGCCATTGCGCATGCGTGGCGCGCATAGCCGCGAACGGCATTGGCTCCGGTTGCGCTGAGCGCGCCGCCCCTACCGGAGCGGACCGTCGAAAACGGTCAGCTAAAACTCTATATTGACGTGTGCAGACAGTGTGGAAGGGTCGGACAAAGGCGGGACGTATGCCCCAATCCCAGTGCTAAAATGTGCTGCGATTGCGGCGTTAACAACCCGACCGAGAAGCACGACTGTAAGGTCAACTGCAGAATCTGCGGGGGGCCACACCCAACAGGCGATCGCGACAGCAAGCATTGGTACAAGGTACCTTAAGTGGTGACCCGGCGGCAGTGGGAAAGGAAGATGGAGGAGCAGCATGCAAGACGGCAGCTGCCGAACCCGGACGAGTTCCCGGAACTGAGGACGTCAGTGGAGAGAGCAACAACAGCTGCTACCTAGCGGAACACGTCACGTTCCAGGAAGAACAGCAGAGGCCGAAGTGAGAGTCGCCAGCGCGGCAGATCCAAGTCAGCAGAGCGCGTAAGCTGGGCGGACGCCACCAAAGCAGGAATTAGAAAGAGGGGTCCATCACTGCAGCAGAGCCCAGGGCCGAGCGGCGGAGGTAACAGCGGGGACAAGAAAGGCGACAAGAGGGACGAGGAGATGGAGCTGCTCAAGAAGAGCGCAGTCGTGCTTACCAGAGCAAACGAGTTACTCAACAGAAAAGTCGCGGAGCTCGTGGCAGCGCTGGACAAGTCCAACAAGGAAGTGATGGCGCTAAACTGGGTCTACCGGGACGACCCACGCCGACACAACAGTTGGCGGTGGTGCGGCAATGCGAGCGGCGACAACAGCAGCCACGCCATCAACAGGAGGAGCGGGCGCAGACCCCGGCCGCCGCAGCCCCTGAGGCTATGGAAGAGGAGACTGTGGAAGACGAGACGACGACGGTGGCAGCGGGACCTGTGCCCAAGAGGAGAGCCACCGAAAACCTCAAAGAGCGGAGAATCAACGAGAAGCTCAACAGAATGGAAGAGCAACACAACACGACAATCAATGCATTCAACGAGCACTTTGCGAGCATTGACACCACTCTACAACAAATCATGGCGGCGCTGCAGGCGTGAGGAGGACAAGTACCAAGCCAGCAACACCACCCACCGCAAACATGGATAGAGCAGCAACAACATCAGCTACAGCAGTAGGGACCACGCGAGGCCTCCTGGTACGGCAGTAAAATTGTAACGGCTTCGCCAGAAAGAAGGCAGTCCTGCAGCAACACCTGGAACAGACAACCGTGAGGCCCGACGTCATAGTTCTGCAGGAGACCCTTACCGAGGAGATCAAGCTCCCAGGCTACAAGGCGAGCTCAGCCCGCCGAGCCTGCGGGACACCGGCAGCACCGGTAGAGGGGCCTGCACGCTGGTGAGGAAGGGATCAGTTTCCTAGAGCACGAGGTACTCGGCGTGAACAGCCTGATTGAGCACACTTTCTTCCAGGTGGTAACCGGGAATTAGAAGAGCATGAAGGAGAGCATGCGCTCATCCTAAACGTTTATAGCAGCCCGGCACACAGGAAACAGAAGTTGAAGGCTCTGCTCCACAAGGCAAACCGCATCGCCGACCCGATCGAGCAACAGACTGGTCATGTGCGGAGACTTTAACGCACTGAACCAGGCCTGGGGTAATAGCAGGACACATGGTCAAGGGCCGGGACCTCCTGCACGACGCGACCGACCTTGGGCTGACCCTGATCACCGACCCGGCGGACCCCACGCGGATCACCTGAAACACGACGCCGGACCTCGCGTTCGTTCGGAGCGGCGGCAGCTACAACGCGGACACGGGGGACTTTGGTTGGCGGAACACGGGAAACGAGCTGGGCAGCGACCACTACATCGTGGAGATCGTCGTCCCGATCAGCAGCGGCGACACGGGCACCAACTCCAGCAACTGCGCCAGGACGCACAAAGTCACCGACTGGGACGCCTTCCGAGGGTCGCGAGAAGGTGGTGATCGAGGACATCGAGGAGTGGACGGCGGGACTCACGGAGCGGGCCGCGGCAGCGACCAGAGAGATTGAGACGGATGCCAGTATCGAGCGAGTGGACAACGCACTGGCCCACCTCATCGAGGCCAAAAAAGCCCTCCTGGCGAGGTGGAAAGCACAAAGCATCAACAGGAAGCTCCGCAAGAAGATCGCGGAGCTGAACCGAGTGATCGAGGCCCACTGAAGAACACTGTGCGCCCAGCGATGACACGAGATCTGCAGCGCGGCGGATGGGCAGATGCACTGCGGCAGGACGTGGACCCTGCTCCGGCATCTCCTGGACGAAACCGAGACCAAGTCGCCCCAGCGAGACTGGTTAACCAGGATCATGCACGCAGCGGTCACGGAATGCGGGGAGGACGACGTGAGAGGGCGCCTGGACGCCAAGTACCTGCCGGCCACCCCGGCCGTGCATCCCCCGGGCTACCTGGGTGCGGCCAACTCGAGCCTGGTCAGAGACATTGAGGTATGGGAGGACCGAGCGGCCCTGCACGACCTCAATACCAGATCGGCGGCAGGCCCAGATCGAGTGACGAACAAGGTGCTGAAGAATCTCGGCGAGTCGGCGATCGCGAGCCTGACAGACTACTACAACCGGCGCTGGCAGGCTGGGACTCTCCCCCGGCACTGGAAAGCGGCCAAAACCATCCTAATCCCCAAGCCGGGCAAGCCGCCGGAAATTGGAAACCTCCGGCCTATCTCACTTACGTCCTGCGTGGGCAAGGTGCTGGAGCATGTCCTGATGAACAGGTGGCAGCGGTACCTGGAGGAGCCGGGGCTCTATCCGGACACGGTCATTGGCTTCAGGAGCAAGCTAGGCACCCAGGACGCTATGATCCAGCTCAAGAGCGAAATTTTGGACAACACCAGGACGAGGGACAACCCTGCCGTGCTCGGCCTGGACCTGCAGAGCGCCTTTGACCAGGTAACGCACTCTGCGATGCTGGCGCAGGTGTCGAGGCTGAACATGGTCGAGCGATGGTACAGATACATCAGGGATTTCCTGTCGGGTCGCACGGTTGAAACCCATGCTGGCGACCTTCAGCTACAGGAGAAGAAGCTTGGCAGCATGGGGACCCCGCAAAGGTCGGTCATCTCGCCGCTGCTGTTTAACCTAGTGATGATCGGAGTGGCCGAACGGCTCTTGCGCGTCAGCAGATAGGGTCAGGCACACCATCTACGCCAACGATATCACGCTCTGGGTCGAGGGAGGAAGCTTGCGACGCCCACATTGAAGATACGCTACAGGCGGCGGTGGACGCCATCGAGGAGCAACTGGACAGCGCAAGGCTGGTGTGTTCACCGAGCGAGTCGGAGTAGCTAGTGGTGCCACCGAAGGGAGTGAAAAAGAAGAAGCGAGACCCGAGAAGGGACGGTGAGAAAATCATGATACGAACGAGCGGCGGCCAGGTGATCCCGCACGTCGAAAAGATCCGGGTGCTGGGCATGCTCCTAAAGTGAAGCAGAGCCAATGGCGAGACCATCAACTGCCTAACGGCCAAAGTCAACACGGCCATACGCCTCATAAAGAGGGTATCGATCAGAAGGACCAGAGGCATGAAGGAGGCCATCACGCGGCTGGTCCAGTTCTTTGCCGTCAGCCATATTGCCTATGTGGCCGGCCTTCCACAATTGTAAGGTACACGAGCGCAACAGGATCAACGTGCTCATACGAAGGGCCTACAAGGCCGCACTCGGACTTTTTGACTGTGCAAGCACGGAGAAGCTCCTGTCGCTGGGGGTGCACAACACTCTCGAGGAGATTGCAGAGGCGCAGAGAACTGCCCAGCTGGAGCGGCTCTCGGGTACGAGAACCGGCTGGCAGGTGCTCCGTAACCTAGGACTGGAGCCGAGGAGAGCGGACGAGGAGATTGCGGAAGGAGCGGATGTGTGTGCGGAGACACGTGCAAATGTGCCCAATACCCAAGAACGTGAATCCTCAGTACAACAGGGAGCGGAGGGCGGCAAGGGCCAGGGCCTTGATCAACCTCCACGCAAGAGACAGCGGTGCCGTATATGTGGACGCGGCGGAGTATCAGGACAGGAGGGGAGCTTTTGCCGCGGCGGTGATCAACGCGGTCACCGGCGAGACGAAGGCGGTGGTGAGCGTGTGGACACGGTCAGTGCATCGGGCCGAGGAGGCATCGCCCTGGCTCTCGCCCACCCCGGATGCACGACCGTGCTGAGTGATTCCAGGACCGCGGTTTGGAACTACGCCAGAGGCAGTGAGTGTGTGGCTGCAGTGCGGGTGCTGCGCGCGGTGAACCAACGGACATAGTGGTGACAATCAAGTGGTTCCCAGCCCACATGGGAAGGGATGTGTCGGCCCGAGGCAACGCAAACCACAACGAGACGGCCAACGAGGTGGCACGAGGTTTCACATACCGTGCCGCCCAACGTACCGGCCGACTCGACGAAGGAGTGGTGGTGAAGCCAAAGACAGGATGACAGAGTACAGTGAAGTGTTGAACTGGTATAGACTAGGGCGCAGGACTATGCCCCCGCCTCACCCGGGCCTCACCCGAAGTGAGGCGGTGCACGTTCCGGCAACTGCAGACTGGGTCGCTACCCACGCCTGTGCTCATGAAACACGTGTGCTCTAGCGTACATGTAAGTGACTTGTGTCGCGTGTGTGAATCGGGAAGGGCTACTGCGGCCCACATTTTGTGAGATTGTGAACAGAATCCGAGGGAAGCATGGACAGTGACGACGATCCCGCGGTGGCTTGCGGCCGCTGCGGGAAGCGACCAACTGGAAGAGCATACACGGGCCGTCCAGTGGATCTCGGCTGCCCTCGAATAGCAGCGCCCGAGCGAAAGCGCCAGGTGCTCGCACCACCCAAGCACAGGGGCAGGCGCGGGTGCCAAAGAAGGCGGGAGTAGCGAGAGAGAGAGAGAGAGAGAGAGAGAGAGAGAGAGAGAGAGAGAGAGAAAACTTTATTTTTTTGTCTATTATCGCAGTGGTTGGGGTGGCATCCGTCAGCCGCCTCCGTCCAGGCAGCTGCTGGTAGCACTTCGGATGAAGGCCACCAGGTCCCGTTGATCTTGGTGATTGCAGGCGGTAGCCAGCCACTCCTTAGTGTGATGTGTTCTGAGTGCTGAGGTGTTAGTGCATTCCCACAATATATGTTCTTGGTTAAGTGTGGCGTTGCAGTGGCTGCACTGGGGGGGTGGGCTGGTGGTGCCACGCCTTAGGCGGTGTAACCATGCCGGAGTTTGTAGTGTGTTTGTTTGTGCTTGTCTGAGTAGTGTTTGTTCTTCTCTGTCCAACAAAGGATGGGGGGGTGGATACTCCATCCTCTCGTGGAGGTACTGTCTCACTTTGATACGACGTTGGGGGTGAGATTTCAGGGTACATACATGGTCAGCGGGAGCCCGGATGAGTGCTTCACGGGCGAGTTGATTGGCTCGTTCGTTCCCAGCTAATCCCATGTGCCCAGGTACCCAGTGAATTCTGGCCTGTCCTCTTCCTGTGGCTAAAAGTTGCAGTGCAGATGGAAAGGTGATTCCGCTTGCAAGTAGGTGACATGCCTTCTTGGAGTCCGTGTAAATATTTGTAAGTGTGGTGGGGGTCGTCGTTTGGCCAATTGCGAGTGCTATGGCTAGCATTTCAGCTTCTTCCGGAGTGGTACAGCTGGTGTGCATCGAGCATTCGTCTTCTTTGAGGTTCGTATAGGCTATTCCACACATAGGTCCTCTCTTGGCTGCATCCGTGAGTATGTGTTTTTGGTGGGGATCTCTGACAACCTTCTTTGAATAAAATGCCGCTCTAATTTGTCGTCGAGATGGATTCCTTTCTTTGTCCATGTGCCGTGGGATGGGTGCCACCTGTATGTGCTTGAGGATGTCTTGCTTGATGGGGGTTGTAGCGACCTGGGTGGGGCTTGGTTGGTATCCGAGTTCTGTGAGTATAGCTCGTCCCGAGTGAGTGCTGTTTAGCCGTATTAGTTGGTTGTGACGCTGTGTGGTTATAATTTCTTCGGTGGTATGGAGAGTCCCTGTGCTGAGAAGCTTCGTTGTGCTGGCGCTGAAGGGAATTCCTAGGGCAAGTTTTGTTGCTTTCCTGATTAGTGTATCCAGCCGATTTTCTAATGTTTTGGTGAGGTTTATGTAAGGGGCTTGATATCTGATGCGGGTGGTAATGAGGGCGTCCCTGAGGCGGATTAAGTCTCCTTCCTTGAGCCCTTTATTTCTGTTTGACACTCTTCTCATCATGTGTAAGGTCTGCTCACATTGCTGTATGATTTGGCTCACCGCTCTGTGTCCTCCACCGTCACTTTGTATGTGGAGGCCCAGAATTTTTATGGAGGGCTTGGGGTATATGTCGTGGTTTTCGTGGCTTAGGTGTATGGTGGGGGGCTTCCATCGAGGATTGTGGACTGCTAAGAGTTCCGTTTTCTCTGCAGAGCATTCTAGTCCTATGTTGTGGGCTGCTTTTCCTACTGCATTCAGGGCCAATTGCAGGGTGTCTTGGATGTGACCTGGACTTCCCTTATTGATCCAAAGTGTGATATCATCTGCGTAAAGGGAGAATTTTATGTCCGGAATCTTGCATAATTCTCTGTGAACCTTCAGCATGGCAAGATTAAATAGTGTTGGTGAAAGGACAGACCCTTGGGGTATGCCTTTTTGTAGGTGAGAGAAGGGAGCAGTGAGATGGTCGCCAATGCCGATGGTAAGTTGCCTGTCTTGTAGGAAGTTTCTTACATAGTTGTACATTCTGCTTCCACAATTAGTGTTTCCCAGTTCTTCGAGCATAGCGTCGTGGTCAATGTGGTCAAACGCCTTCTTCAGGTCAATGGCTAAGATTGCTTTTAGTTGTGCTAGACTCGGTTCTTTGTGTATATCTTCGTAGATGCGAAGTAAAGCATCTTGGGTGGAGAGGTTGCTCCTGAAGCCGACCATGTTAGGAGGTAGCATCTCTTGATCTTCAAGATACTGTTGGAGTCTTTTTAATGCCATCCTTTCCATTACCTTCCCCACATTGGACGTCAGGGTGATTGGTCTTAGGTTGCTGAGTTTAAGGGGTTTGCCTGGTTTGGGGATGAATATCATGTGTCCCAACTTCCATTTTGTGTAAAGTGGGTTTCCACTCCATATGTAGTTGATTTCTGTGAGCAGGAATTCCATATCACTTACCGCCAGGTTTCTTAGGTGGGCTGTAGTTATCTGGTCAGGGCCTGGCGCTTTGTGTCCTGTGCACTTCTTGATTGCTATTTTAAGTTCGTCCATGGTAAAGTCCTTATCAAGATCTTCGTTGTTGGCTCCCGAGTAGTTCCGGCAGTCAGGTTGGGTCGCGGAGGGGATATACAGGTTTTGTAAGTCTTTTAGCATTTTTTGCGGATTTTCATGCTCATCAATTAGCGTTTGCATTTTGTTCCTAGTCATGGTCTTGGTGGCCTCTGGATCGATGAGGGATTTCAAGATACGCCATGTCTTACTTGTGCTTAGGGTTCCCTGAAGTTGTTCGCACGCCATCTGCCATTGTTCTCTTCTGAGTTTATCTGAGTAGGTCTGGATATGTTGGTTTAGCTTGGCTATCCTTGCTCTGAGCTTGCGATTTGTTTTGCATTTTTTCCAGCGCTTCATAAGCGCGTTTCTTGCCTCCCAGCAATGGGCTAGGTGCTTGTCCACGCAAGGTCCTCCTTCTTGGTTTGTGTAGGTCTTGGTATGCTTCATTTTTGTGTTGATAATATCATTTGTCCAAGCGTCAAGATCAGGAGGGCTTTGCCCTTCTCTTTCTTTTCTATACATGTCCCATTCAGTGATTTGTTGTTTTTTCCATTTCAATCTTCTTGGTTTGGTGTGGATAGAAAGGGCGATAATTGCGTGATCGCTTCCCATGTATTCTTGGGTATGGGTCCAACTGATGTTTGTCCTTGATGTGGCCATAGTAAGGTCTGGGTTCGTGTTCCGTTCTACAGAGTTTCCCAATCTAGTAAATTCCATTGTGTCATTGTGGATTGTGTATCCTGCTTCCTGTAGTGCATATAGCAGTTTGCGTCCCTTCTTGCTGTCTTTGCTGTACCCCCAGGCTCGGTGAGGGGCGTTGAAGTCCCCAGCTAGAAGGTGTTCGTATGCACTTCGCGTGGTCTTGGGTCTTAATATTTCTTTAAGTTCCGGTAGGTTGTCTTTCGGCGGGCTGTACACATTTGTTATGCGCAGCGGTCCTTCGGTCGTTTGGATTGATATAGTGATGCTGTTATCTGTGTCATCTTCCAGGTGGCGGGAAGTTCCTTGAGAATGAGGAGTGCAAATTGGTCTCTGGTTTGGAAGGTAGAGTAACCTGGTAGGGTTGGATGCTTTCCAGTTTCCTGTAGAAGAAGTATGTCTGGTTTCCTAGGTAAGTTTTGGATCCACTGATGCAGGGCGTTTCTTTTGTTTTTGAAACCCCTGCAGTTCCACTGGATGAGGCTTAGCTCTCTAGCCATGTTGTGGTTGATCTGCGAGGGTGGTTAGGTGGCCTGCTGTTTTGAGTAGGTGGTCGAAGCGCTGCTCGAAACGGTGGAGTAGTATGTCGGTGAGGTGTGCCAGCCTTCTCTCAAGGAGGGCATCGAACACTTTGTCCATCATAGCTGCTATTCTTTCTTCCAGTGTTGTGAGGAGGGTGTCCACCTTTGCCTCTACTTCTTGGAGCCGTTGAGAGTGTATCTGGAGGTCAAAGTCGCTGTGAGCCGACGGTGGCATTCCTCCACCATCAGGGGTTCCTTCATCATCTGTTCTGCTGCGTTTCGGGCCCGGTGTAGAGCGATTTATTGCGACGTTAGATTCAGTGTCCATGTCGCTTTGAATGTCTGGTGTAGTGACCGTAACTGGTGGTGAGTGGTTTGGAGGAAGGGAGCTTTGTTGTGCGAGTGTTTGTGGCCGGGGTAGCATCTGTTCTCGTCGGGCATGTGTTTGCGTCCTAACTGCATCTCTGTAGGACTTATTAGCTTGTTTGGCTGTGCGTATGTGTGTTGATTTAAGGAGTGACTGGCTCACCTGTGGTTGACCGGCGTTTTCTGGCGATTGTTGCTTGATCAGGTCCTGGGATCGGGATGGTGCTCCAGGCCTCGATGAGCTTCGTTGCCGTGAGGAGCTCTTCGATCGCGATCGGATGCCGTTGTGGGTCTCGTGTTCGGCGAAGCGTGTGTGGCTTCTTCCACGTTGTTGGGCTTCTTCTTGCTTGGATTGCTGTGAGTTTTGCTCGGTGTTGAGGTTCCTACGGCGGATTGGCTGCTCGCCGTGTAGAGGACGCCACGCCGAGATTATGTGTGGCCGCATCGCGATGACCTCGTGGGGATAGGATAGTCGTCCGCGGATGACCAAATAAAGTGTTTTCACTCACTCACTCGCCCGACAGCACCACCAAATATTATGCATAGTCTGTAGTTCCACAACCCATCATTCTTACTAGAGCCACTAAATAAGCTACGCTTCATCTAGTGGCTCTAATTCTTACCATGAATTAACCAGTTTGCATTAGATACTGCCCATCTCCTCCAGTCTTCTTTCGCAATTAGAATAAGTAAAGTTAGAACCAGTGGTGTAGCCAGGGGGGGAGGGCTAACCGAGCTTCAGCGCCCACCCCCCCTCCCCTCGAATTTTTTTCCGCTGCTGCCGTACTGCCCGTTCTGCCTGGTACGTCACATGTGAACAAAGCTGCACATGCTTCGCAAGTGCCGCTATTAGAAACATGCACAACTCAATGCCGGCCCTACGCATTTGTGCTTACACAAAACGCAGCGCCTGAGTCAGGATGATTGCGGAGGGGTGCGGCCCCAAAAGCGATCACGCCTTCGGGTAAGCTGAGCACACGGGACGCTATAGGCATGCGTTGTGTTCTTCTGTGTGACATGTCGCCACATGGAGAATAATAGGCCGGTTGAGTCGTTCTCCGCATGGGAGATTGACTCGTCACGGTACTGCCGGTACAGCAAGGAGTGGTCCGCGCTAACTCGCGGCGGGAAAAAAGGAGGGATGGGTGAAGACTGGTACGATGAAGGGACGAATCGGAACAGACGATCTTTGTTCAGTAAAACGACGTGCAAGTGGCAGTGGCAGACATTCAATAATTCATACAATGTAACTAAGAATGCGATGGAGCGGATACGTAAAGGGTGAAACGTGTGGTTTAGCTGGGTGAATGTCGCACGTGGGCCGAGGGATTTTGAAAGTGAGGGCGCACACCAAAGTATGCCTCTCTTCCGCAGTCGTCCCTACATTCTTCCTTTTTCATGTTTCTGTCGAGCCCGAGAGGGTGTTGTTGGTGTGAGATATTGTATGGTCTCAGATTGCGCACACTGCGTGTCCCCTTCTGAAAGAGGTGTTGCGACAGTCATTTTCACCTCCGCAATTAGGCAGACCTGTTCGGCGGTATTTTTCCCTGGCCTAGGAAACTAGAACAGCAGGTCGACAAAAAGGTCGTACTGCGGCTCGCTCAGCCAGTTTCAGACTTTATCCTACCTAAACGTGAATGCAGGACGGTTACTAGCCCTGCCACAGGCAGACGGCAGTCGCGTCAGTAACAAAGAACCGATGGCCAACTTTGACCTCGGTCACAACTAAAGCCTTTCCATTGAGTCCACGGCCGCTTTTTCCCTGGGCAGCGACTGCCCCTAGCAGTGTATATTCAGGCGCCAGAGCCACAACAACGGCAATGTGCCGCAAGGGCAGAAGCGCCCCTGGCTTTGAGAAGCTCATGTTCCAAGTGCCAACACGTACAGAGGCCTCGAATTGTAAGCCATTTTCTTCCACTCATTTATTCTTGCATGATCATTGATGTCTTTTGATGATGGAGGTTGCATTGTGCCTTAACTTGTGCAGTGTAGATCAATTATGAATTCTTTGATATTTCAATAATCAATTCCTAATGCCGCAGAATGTCGCAGTACCCTTGTGTCGGCGAGCTAGCAAATGTGTATCTCGTTTTATTTCGAACGCAATGAAAGAAGTGCCCAAGGTGAAGCGCATAGCTGACTTTGAATTTGGGCAAACGTAAATTCAACTTGTACAAACGCCTAAATATTTCATTCTGCACAAAGTTGGAGCGGGTTAAACAGAGTGTATCTGGACAGGCCGAGCAGCACAGGCCGATTACCAATGATTGGAAACCCCATGGGTCCCCATTGGCTTCCGAGCTATCGGCCACTCATCGGTAACTCGGCTGAAAGATTGATAGAGCGCCTAGCAAACGCTGGCCGGAAGTAACGTCGCACGGAAAGCCCATCGGAGGTCGAGCTTTAGGAGACGGATAAAAGCGCATTTTGGCCACGTGCTTACCATGCGCGTGGCATGTGCAAACAAGACAGTTAGAGCGGTGAACAGGCCACAACGCAGCAAAAAGTAGTTACTTAAAGAGCCACAGAACTGTGCCACGATACAAAGCATACTCAAACTAAAGTACAGCGTATTCAAAATAGCGTGCGAGATAGTGTTACAGGTTCTCTAGGAATAGGTCATTTGTGTGTCCTAGCGCAATGGTGCCGTCGGACTACTTGAGCGTTGTGCCTTTGTGCGTTCTTTTTCTCCACAGCTGGGCTGGTGGACGGACGCATCGTTCCTACATCTGCGTCTCGTTTGTGGCATTGAAACTACCGTAGTACTCCTGTACGCGTCTGCGAGGTGTGGTTTGGTGTCGGTGGCTGGTGCAACATACATTGAACTGCGCGAGACAGTAAGAGGTATTTACCTTAAAGCTTGTCCTGAGATAAAACAATAAAAAATGCAGTCTTTCCTGTTTCTTTACGCAGTTTTTGAATGACGCATTTAAACCGACGGAGTTAGAATAGGTAAGCTCCTTCACTGACTACTTCTTATAACCCCTGTTCATTTAGCACATTCAATCGCGATTCACTCAAAAAATTGAATTCCTCCAGATTGGCTTCAGCTAGCAACTTACTTCTAACTAAAATATGCACCAATCATAGCAAGCTAAATACTGCTTTTGAGGCTGTCAATGACTAGAATTCTCTCTCAATCGAAACAGAACAATCGCCATCTTCATCAAGCTTTAACAAAAGTCTCCGTGAACATTTACTGATCCACACACGATAATTTGTTAAACTCCTTCCACCGCGTGTTTTCTTGTTGTATTTGTTATTGCACCCATGACCTGTTCTTTACCTTATTATTGTTGTGATATTGTCTCTTACAATCTTTGTTCAATTTTGCATGGTGAACATGTAAGCAAGCACAAAAAGAAAGCTCTCAGAGTTATTTTTCACACTAACATATGATACATTCTCTCATTGCTGTGTTTGCGGCTACATTGAGTTTTTTATGTTCTATCTGTAACAGGAAATCCGTCTCCAGCCCCAGGCCCTGCAACCTCCTTCTGTATATTTGTTTATGGAAATACATTCTCGGCAAAATAAACTTCTTCTCCTCATAAGTGCTTTACTGCTTTTCCATGTTGCATCAGTATCTCTCTCCCCCTGGCACGCACGCACATTCCCAGACACACTCGACAACTTATGTGTCGATGATCTTAAAGGGGCTTTTTCAATAGCAGAAACTCAACACTCGGCATCGTCAGTGCAGAGTTGTCATTTTCCAGCACTCAGGTCAGCGCCATGTGGTACGTGCACTTGCATTTTAGCCTTTCGTCTTTGTGCCGTTTCTATTTTGTAGAACACTCAACAACAGCAAGGAAAATATATATGGGTGGGCTGTTTCATATCAACTAAAGATTAGTACAAGTGTTTTACAGAAAAGAATAATGGAGGATGATGCAATCTTTGATTGACTGAATGTAGGGTTTAAGTGCTGATGCAGCACAGGTGATGAGGTGGGCTGTAGTGGAGGGCTCTGTATTAATGTTGACCACCGCGAGATCTTTAACGTGCGCCGAAATCTCGAACACACGGGTGTTGTTGCTTTTCGCTTCCATCAGAAAAGTGGCCGCTGTGACCGGGAACAGAACCCGCGTCCTCGTGCTCAGCAGCGCAATGCCTTAGCCACTGAGCCACTGAGACGAGTCGATGATGCAATCTTGATGGCATATACTTACCTTTATTTTCTGATGAGGTAATCCTGCGTGCATAACTGTACCCAGTGCACAAGAATAGTAGGCCGACAAATGTCTTCACTGCATTCAGACTAGCTTGCTGTGCACTATTCTGGCCTGACGACCGCAGGGAAATGGAGAAAAAAAGAGACGCTTCAAAGTGACAGTTTTTGCAGCACAAATGAATCAAATAAATCCTAATTATTACAAATGTGGCTATGCTCCCTCTTCGATGACAAAACTTCCGGAGTAGGGACGTTGTGAAGAACATATGAAGGCAGCAAGGACGTCTTATGGTATGTACGACTTTATTAACAATACTATTTCACTCAAAAATACACCAAAGGCTGGGGTTGAATTTCCACAGCAGCAATAAAACGTCCTTATTCACACAAAGCGGCTGCTATCCGCAGCGCGCCAGTACAAGTCTTCTTTATACAAGGCGAGTCCACTTAGGTAAGCATGCCCAGAAGATTCCTGAAAAACTTTTGGTGACGTTGGGAGACCGCCTCCTGCCTCAGCTGGGCCAAGATTGCAGGGTTCTCACTGAGACTGCGCCTGAAGGCCGGTAGAACTGCTGCGATGCTTTGCAGCAGTGTGACAACCTACGAGGAAAAGCATGTCCCGCATTCGTGCTGATTCAGATGCGACTTTACTATCTGCCCCCTCCTCCCCTCCCCCTTCTTCAAGTACTTTCTGAACTAGCAATGGTAAGCCTACAATGAATGTCATTCACACCACTTTCCTTGTACAGGTCACCCTAGATCCTCAACTGAATACAGCAACAACGAATACAATATCAGGTGAACACAACTGTAACCTTAGCGGTAATTTATTTTGTTCTTTGCTGCATAGTTCACGGCACCGTACAAAAGTACAGTGGCAGTGTTACAAGGTCTCCTTTTCCCACCAAGAAATGGGGTCTAGCTCCTCGCAGTAATTGCAGGCAGTGCTACCGCTGGGAACTCTCATACCACAAATAGACCACACAAATAGATTTTTTAGGGGTTTGGGAATATCAAAATTTTCGGATAGGAATTGTATAAGAATAAAGCAAAAAATCTTAACACCCCTTTCTGGAATAAAGATAGTTGAAATGCAAAGCTTTTCCTCCAATACAAATGCAAAGTCCACAATCCAATCAGCCAAAGTCCAAGTCTACGACAACACTGAGCTAACTGAATGTGATGCTATGATTTTGTGTCTATTAGTTTGTGATTGGTTCATCTGAATTTGCTGATTCGGTTAGATTTGGGCTTCCCATTGGTTAAGTGTGTGGCGAGCCATCTTGGTGCCTGTTAGAGAATCATCACCACTGCTCAACCGAATGGCACTCAACCAAATGGTCTACTACAATGGAACCCGTTATACGAGTAGATATCTTCTTGTTTATGTGGTGTGTGACTGATGCGCCTCTGGTGGAAACCCACAGTGTAAAGTTGGCTTCCCGGCAGTATTGTTGGCTTTCCTGCAGTGCATTCTTTTCAACACTGCCACAATTTAGACATAGAAACCATCACTTTGAAAATTGTCTTCGAATATTGAATTGCATACTGAATCTGTGTAGCCTTAAAAATATACAAAACAAGACGCAACAGCAGTTTTATTACCCTTGTAAAATAAATTGCTGAAAATGTATTTCGGTATGCTTCAGCAGGTTAACACACTTGCACTCATTACAAATTATCGTGCAGAATAAAGAATTAACCCCCCCAGCAAGTTCAGAAAATATGCACTCTGTATCCGCCTATCGCGAGTAACGTTGAAGTGCTTGCGACTATATATGTTTAAAGGGACAGACAACCGATTTTTGTCGCGTATATGTTCTCTAGCTCATATGAAAGCCAGCGTTTTATATAGCCCAGTAACCACAAGCAATTTCTAAACACATTTGGGGAAACAATTTTAATTTGGCAGCAAACTTCCTGAAATCGGAAGGGTTTGTAGTGTCGAAACTTGACACTACAATATGTATCCCTGTCACGTGACCAGCAAACCTAGCAGCTACTGTAACTGCTGAAACGTTTATTTGAGTATTGAAAACCTTTTAATACAAGTATTTGTACAAGGTTAAATTGTATCTGTATTTCTACACATTATTTTGAAAATTTTAATAACACGCTGCCCACCGTCGCTGGGGTGCTCTCAGTGTGGCTAACTGAGCCTCCATGCCCAGAATCAACGGCAGCGTTCAGTAAACAGACCCAGTGAAGGAGCTTTGACGATTCTGCCTGAGTCAGGGGCGTTTATTCTGCCAAAATATTTGATTTCAGTTTCCAAGTACGCCAACGGCAGCTTAAAAACAAAAAAAAACGTCGTGCCCGGGGAGAATCGAACTTTCCACCTCCACAACGTGAAGCCAGATTCTACCCATCGTCTATCCCAACAGATGGCGCATTTGTGCAAAATAGACCGTTGCATTAAAAACACACATAAAGGAACAGAAAAGCCTACGATTCGAACTTTTTTAGCTAAGGACAAGTTTTTTTAATATCGTTTTTTCATTTCACATACAGACAAAAGTATGTTGCCGAGCTACTCTATGTCGTGGTTGCCAGCATTGTTTTTGGGAGGGACACATACGGCTCGTAGATCTAAAAATTTCGATTTAAAAAGTTCTAGGGCGTCATCAGCCAAACCGTTTCTCGTCAAGGGGCTTTAAGTGATGCCCTTTCATTTGGGATAGAGAATATATACTCGACAAAAATCGGTTGTCTGTCCCTTTAAACGAAACCACGGAGCAAGAATAAGACAGGAGGGGAAACGGAGCACCCTGGAGAAGCCTGATAATGTCACAAGCGCTAGGCGAAGATTAAGTTTCGGGCATCTGGTGGCAAGCGAAGAAACTGCATGGCCATTGCCATGGCCAAGCTAAACCAGAGGTGCGCGTTCTGTTTGTGCACGCCCAGTACAGCCTGGCTGCAGCCACGGAGCAGCCGCGTCATCACGACGGCACTTCGCCAGGCCGCCGAAACATTCCGGGGCCGAAGCGAGTGCGTGCGCTCTCCTGTACTTCCATGGAATGAAGAGCCTTCCTTCGTGATTGTTTAATTTTCGGGCATTAAACTGGCCAAATGCCTGTATGAGTTAACGAATGGTGCTTTAATGCGATTTCGATGCTTCTTTTGTGGTTTCCTTAAACGAACTGGACTGGACTGGATCGACACTGTCTGGGGCAAGAGACTGGGGGCTTTGCTGTGACTGCCATCGCTGTTGGTGCTTGACAGCTTCAAAGGGCATCTTGTGGAGAGTGTGAAGGAGAAGCTGTGCGACATGCGGACCGACCTGGCCGTTATTCCGGGTGGCCTAACATCTGTCCTGCAGCCCTTGAATGTGTCGGTCAACAAGCCCTACAAGGACTACATGCGCAAGATGTACGTCGAGTGGATGGCCAGCAGAGAGCACAGGCTCACTCCCACTGGGAGGATAAAGCGACCGCCAACGGAGACAGTCTGCGAGTGGATCGTGGCAGCGTGGGACATGGTCTCACCCAGCATCGTGGAGCACAGCTTCAAAAAGACGGGGCTGTCGAATGCACTCGACGGAACTGAGGACGATGCGCTTTGGGAGGGCAGTGATGGCGGCCGTGACGACGACTTGGAGTCGGATTTCTCGACGAGCGATTCCGACTAGACCACAACCAGACTGGACTTTTGTAGGCACTTTTGACTGTGTACTTCCAACTACTTTCTGTGTACTTTTGACTGTGTACGCGTTTAAATAAACGAGTATCGTTCGCTTTTGCTATCATACTCGATTTTCTCTTATTTGTATAGCCCGCGTTAGGACCGTTTACACGTTATTTTGGACTTTTCGCATTATACCCGCGTAATTTGCACACCCCCTTTTTGAGGCCCTAAATTCGCGAAAAAAAGTGCGCAAATTACGAGTAAATACGGTATATGGACACGTTTACACGGCTACAACAGAAGCGCAGTGAACACTGTTTCAATTGCGCCCCCGCCACGAGAAGAGTGAACAGCACACTATGCTCCAATGTGGCAGCAAAGTCACAGCGCCTGCTGGTATGGACACGTTATCTCGCCCCTGCACTAGGGCGAGATAACTGCGCCCCCGCGAGATAACTGCGCCCCTGCGAGATAACGTTTCAATTGCGCCCCCGCCACGAGAAGAGTGAACAGCACACTATGCTCCAATGTGGCAGCAAAGTCACAGCGCCTGCTGGTATGGACACGTTATCTCGCCCCTGCACTAGGGCGAGATAACTGCGCCCCCGCGAGATAACTGCGCCCCTGCGAGATAACGTTTCAATTGCGCCCCCGCCACGAGAAGAGTGAACAGCACACTATGCTCCAATGTGGCAGCAAAGTCACAGCGCCTGCTGGTATGGATACGTTATCTCGCCCCTGCACTAGGGCGAGATAACTGCGCCCCCGCGAGATAACTGCGCCCCTGCGAGATAACGTTTCAATTGCGCCCCCGCCACGAGAAGAGTGAACAGCACACTATGCTCCAATGTGGCAGCAAAGTCACAGCGCCTGCTGGTATGGACACGTTATCTCGCCCCTGCACTAGGGCGAGATAACTGCGCCCCCGCGAGATAACTGCGCCCCTGCGAGATAACGTTTCAATTGCGCCCCCGCCACGAGAAGAGTGAACAGCACACTATGCTCCAATGTGGCAGCAAAGTCACAGCGCCTGCTGGTATGAACACGTTATCTCGCCCCTGCACTAGGGCGGGATAACTGCGCCCCCGCGAGATAACTGCGCCCCTGCGAGATAACGTTTCAATTGCGCCCCCGCCACGAGAAGAGTGAACAGCACACTATGCTCCAATGTGGCAGCAAAGTCACAGCGCCTGCTGGTATGGACACGTTATCTCGCCCCTGCACTAGGGCGAGATAACTGCGCCCCCGCGAGATAACTGCGCCCCTGCGAGATAACGTTTCAATTGCGCCCCCGCCACGAGAAGAGTGAACAGCACACTATGCTCCAATGTGGCAGCAAAGTCACAGCGCCTGCTGGTATGGATACGTTATCTCGCCCCTGCACTAGGGCGAGATAACTGCGCCCCCGCGAGATTACTGCGCCCCTGCGAGATAACGTTTCAATTGCGCCCCCGCCACGAGAAGAGTGAACAGCACACTATGCTCCAATGTGGCAGCAAAGTCACAGCGCCTGCTGGTATGGATACGTTATCTCGCCCCTGCACTAGGGCGAGATAACTGCGCCCCCGCGAGATAACTGCGCCCCCGCGAGATAACTGCGCCCCTGCGAGATAACGTTTCAATTGCGCCCCCGCCACGAGAAGAGTGAACAGCACACTATGCTCCAATGTGGCAGCAAAGTCACAGCGCCTGCTGGTATGGACACGTTATCTCGCCCCTGCACTAGGGCGAGATAACTGCGCCCCCGCGAGATAACTGCGCCCCTGCGAGATAACGTTTCAATTGCGCCCCCGCCACGAGAAGAGTGAACAGCACACTATGCTCCAATGTGGCAGCAAAGTCACAGCGCCTGCTGGTATGGACACGTTATCTCGCCCCTGCACTAGGGCGAGATAACTGCGCCCCCGCGAGATAACTGCGCCCCTGCGAGATAACGTTTCAATTGCGCCCCCGCCACGAGAAGAGTGAACAGCACACTATGCTCCAATGTGGCAGCAAAGTCACAGCGCCTGCTGGTATGGATACGTTATCTCGCCCCTGCACTAGGGCGAGATAACTGCGCCCCCGCGAGATAACTGCGCCCCTGCGAGATAACGTTTCAATTGCGCCCCCGCCACGAGAAGAGTGAACAGCACACTATGCTCCAATGTGGCAGCAAAGTCACAGCGCCTGCTGGCTTGGACACGTTATCTCGCCCCTGCACTAGCTCGATGCGATGCACTGCTGTGCAGTGCAGCCGCGTAATTGCGGCCAACTATGCAGTGGGGCCACCCTTTCAAACTCGAGTCACCAAAACTACGAAAAATAGGAATGATAAGTGAGGGGCCCTCATGGAATGGCAGTGCTTTTACTTGTAGGAAGGGGGCACTCTGCACGGTACTACCATGGCTGCCCTTAACCCTTCCACCTGGGCGAAGCTGGGGCTCTGCTATCTGCAAGCTTACTTCATCTTTTACGGGCACAAGAAGCACTGGCTGGTAGATAACACACTTGCAGCCATTGGAAAGATCTTTTGTTGCTCATATTTTTTGTTGAGGTGTGCGTACACGTGTGGGTGTGCATGCATTGGTGTAGCTGTAGTGTGGAACAGCTTTGCATGTGCCCTTGTTTGGTGTGAGAACATAAACATCAGTGGCCAGTTCGAAATTTCGCTCGCACACGCACGTGATCTTGGTTGCTCCGTTACACTGGCAACGGCAAGCTGACGCTAGTGCTGTTTCAACTGGTACTTGGTTCTAATGCGCATGCGATTTCAGGTTGTATTTTCCCAGGTAACAAAAAAAAGCAGCGCGTTTGAATAACTTACACGTACGTGTTGGAAAATGCACGGCACGCATATACCGTATTCACTCGCGTAATGAACCAACTTGTTTCCACAAAATTCGGCTTGAATTTGGGGGGACAGTTCATTATGCGGAAAAAAGTTGCAACGGATTTTTAAAAGTTGAAATTTCATACAATAAAGATGCTAAGAGAACGGCTGTGATCACCTTACCTTTCTAGTAAAAATACGTAGGTAACTATATAACGATATTTATTTTTCATTCACAACATGCTAGTGGCCTCTTACTCGCCATCGTCCCCCCACTAGCAATGGAGATGTCCTTACTAAAGTCACTTGCTGCTCCACATATGCTGTCAGCGCACAGCGCAGCGTCTTCTGTGCCATCAAGGCACTCCAAAACTTCTTTTCCCAGACAGGGAAACTTCCCTTCTTTGGGCCCATGAAATACGGCGATCCCTGTTCATCGCCTAAACCTCTTGTTTTCGCCAGTAGCGTACACACACTGGGTCAAGACTGAAGTGCCGCCCAGCTGCGTGGTTTCCATGTGCTTCAATGCATGCTCCACCATCTTCAGTTTAAAACCGGCTGTGTAGCTCACGTACGTACTGGCCAATCGTACGCCGCACACCACCAGCACAAAAAAAAAGGTTGGAACACAGCTGAACAAAACCATGGCGCCTAATGACGAAGTCACAGAACAGCACTGAGCAGGGAAGGAGTGTGGAGTATGTTTCGTGCTTTGTCCGCATGCCACAGTCCTTTCGTGGCGCTGTACGCAAGATTGTTTTGTGTCCAGCAGATGGCATTCCGCAAGCGCACAATTTTTAAATTGTGAGCCACGGCATTCATGCTTGCGTCTCCGGCTACTGTTTGAAGCTTTTTTTGCTAGACTGGATTTTTTGCATTTCTGCGCGTACTGTGGCCTGATATCAAGTTACTGCGATCGTCTAAGGCATGAGCTGCCATGCCGAGATAAAAACATAATCCCATTACAATTTTTATGCAAGGTGGCAAGACAGTAAATTCTCAAGAAGAAAAGAGGAGGAGGGGTCAATACGCGAGTAAATACAGCAATACATTACTTGCCTGGCTTTTCCACAATATCCATACATTCAGGAATTTCTGATAATCATTTTTCGAATCGCATATGCTTCGAATAGGAAGAATATTAAAGTCGTATTCGAAATTTCAAGTATTCCCACGCCCATATTTTTTCAAAGCTCATCTAGAACTAGAACAAACTGAAGGTTGCAGTGCTACACAATGCACACAATCACGCATTTAGGCAGGGAATACTTTTGTAAAACTGAATAGTTTCAGTCCCCCCCCTTTCGACCATTCGCAACTGGAACAACTTGCCCTCCGACATCTTATCTCTTCTATCAAATGATTAGTTATTTTCAAAGTTGACGTAACACATTTTGACTGTTGTGACACTGTATTTCTTTTCTTTCTATGAACCCGGTGATTTCATGGGTGCTTGCTTGTGAGTTGTATCTGCATTGTACAGATGTTGTGTATGTTTGATATGCTGGAAGGCCGATGTGTCGCTGATTGCAACTTTGTATTATTTTGTTTTGTGCTTCCTCTAGCTGTAATGCCCCTGGCATTGTGGGTATTAGATAAATAAATTAAAAAAAAAACACACTCAGCTAAGCAGTATAGGCAGACCAAAAAGGAGACCCTACCCACCTCTTCTATGCAGGCTGCTCCTGGGTTGAGTAGAGGCACAATGCCTGGGGTTGCGTTAGTGATGGGGGACAAGTCACGTTCACCAAGTACGCCTGGAGTGAGAGATAGGGAAAGAGATCCACACTCAACACGCACCAAAGTAGCACAGGATGCTTGCTGGGAGTCAAACTAACCAGTGGAGTTTGAATAAGGCATGACAGAAAGGCATCGCTCAATTTGAGTGAGATCCGTCAAACCACTTTACTGTAACGTACGAATAAAGATAATATAATAGGCTATTTCGTGACTAGAGAGCGGGTCTTTAGGCACAAGAAACGAAGGTTTTAGGCGCCCATAATATGCACTGAAAAGTGTCATTTAGGTAACATATAGGCTTAATTCATGTAGACAAATTTCTGACTTGCAATGAAAACAGCGGCCAACTATTTTGCTGTGGGAAAGCAATTACTCGTCTCAATGTTTCATGGTTTGAAGTTGCGCCTCCTAACATTTGATATTTGTGTGTGAAAAAGAACGCTCAACCCCCACCGCTGCTGGCGAAGCATGCTTGCACTTAGGAATGCTCCATGGTCTAATTCCATCTCGAAAGTTAAAATGTGTGCTGCTCAAAACCTTTGGCAGTTCTTTTAGCACAGGGAATCCAGGAATTTTAAGTCCAAGGCAGATTTAAGCTTCGGAATTACTCTGCCAGTAACCGGTTCTTCGGAAATGGCGGTGTACCTGTCTCAGACCTTCTAAGTGAGCTCAGCGTTCTGAGGCAGAATGGCACCCAAGTTCTCAGCTGCTGAATCCTTTCTACTAAGAACCTGAAATCATCATATGAATGTGCCAAGTTATGCGCGTGTAGCTTGGTGTAGAGTAGTTTGGGCGGCAACGCTTTTGTCAATTGCAAAGCTGTTAATACTACCAAATTGTTTGTTTTGGTAGTTGTTCTGCCCTTAGCTGAGTTCCCCAAGGGGTGACAACGGACTCTGGTGGAAAAGGCACAATCGGTAACTGCTCCTCCAAGACACGTTGACAAAACAGAAGGACCTTCTCAGCTCCTCACAGTGCTAGTCAATCCCATAGACAGTAAAGCGAAGTGAAATAATTATGGATAAATTACTGAGTCATCCTGTCCTGCAGAAGCGGATAACTAGCGAAGCTGCTGCGAATAACAACATTCAGTAACTACGCACCATATACCGATTACAACGTTAGACAGCTTGCAAGATTCTTTGGAACTAACCCTTAGAGCTAGAGTTCAAATGCCCTTAAAGGTTACCCGGTACGGCAGACCATTGCTGCCATACCGGGTAACGATGGCTGTCGCGACTAGACTACTTAAAAGTTCCAAGATGTTCCTTCCATAACCTTCTTCTCTCGTTCCTTCATGCTACATGAATATTGTCAGTCGGCGGTGAATCCATCATCAATAGATGACTGTGCCCATGTCCGTGGCATCAACTTGAAACCGTCGCGTGTCAATGTTCACATGCGAGGTCCCTTTGACCTTGAGCGCACGTTGCTGGCTGTGTTGCGTTCATTGTCTTGTTTGCTTATGTTTACTGCATTAGCAATGAATAGTCAAAAGTTTTCGCCGTTGATCCACGCAACAGAAGAACATAGAACGAAAGAGTTCATGCAGAGACGGGTGATGTCAAGCCCACCGGGTGGCAAGGTTGGCTGCAGTGTCGCGGCGTACAGCCCTGTAACGGCCTAGTTGCTTGGGGTAACGTCAGGTCGAGATAGCGGTGGCTCGAGCGTGGGGTTTGTGTTTCGGCGTGTTCGGCATGGTGTGTGAATTCTGCCCGCAAACGGCGTGCGACAACGGCTGAGCCGTGCGGTTCTGAAGAGAGAGCTATCTTAGCAAAATATAGACCCAGAAAACCCCCAAAAGGCATAGTATCTAGCACAAAAAGGCATATTTAGGCGATAATAAGCCCATATAGGCACAAACCTCCAAATAGGCCCTTATAGGCACAATAAATGTTTGCTTATTAAAATGCTTAGTTCCTGCCTCTTGCTTACATGTCAAATAGACTTGATACGGACTCAAGAAAAAAAAAAAACAGGATTTTGTCTAAAGTTCCAGTCTCTGTTCACGACACAATGCCCAGTCAGTAGGCATTTCTGGCAAGTGAACTGGAGGAACACAGACATGCCATACCACTACGACAGTCCTGACCCATGTGTGGTATCCTGACTTTTTTGCTCAATAATGCACGATGTCCTGTTTTCTGCTAATGAGCACCATAAGATGTATTTTGACTCACTGCAAATGCGATTTCGCGAAATGTATCAAGTACATTCGTTTCTCCTAATTGAACTAAAACCAATTTCTGATGAGACCAACCTTCATGTTACTGCATTCAGCACCACTGCACAATTAAATCATGAAAATTCTTTTGCACCTAAGAAGCCACTGCTCAACGATCTGATACTTAAAAACAGGGTAATGTAGACTAACTAACATTTCCCCTTTCACAGTGGAACTGTATATGGCAATGATCCAATACTTAAAAACAAAGCCATGTAAATTAACTGAAAATTCCTCTTTTACAGTACAGCTGTATATGGCTAGGTTCTGACCAAACCTTTGCCTGTAAAGAGAGCCGCGTACGATCGAATTTTCGCCTCCAAAGCTAGTGTACAGTGCTCTGCAGCTCTCACTCTAATGTAGGCAACTTAAAAAAACTTATACAGAAATTAGCCGCTAAGACGACTCTATCATTACACCCAGTTTCAGACATCTGTCATAACTGGTTCACAGCGAAACTGTAAACGTTGCACAATTCCCATCTTCCATAAATACGTGTCCGTCTAAGCAGGGAGTATGATTACAGATAAACGGCTGCAACTTTTGTTTTACGGAAACTATCCCAAAGCAAATTACACGATGAATGGCTTCTAACATGTCTCTGACCCAACACCGAGTTTCATCTTTTTTTTCTAAATGCGTAGCGCAGAGTGAAGTCGAATGAAGTCGTCTGTGTAATTCCCGTCTGCACCTATAGATCTTAGCTGGTCTTTGATCGTCACAGTAGCGAAAGAGCAATAAATTCTCTCTCTCTCTCTCTCTCCTAGCGTCCTTCCCTCTCCCCTCCACCCAATGCATTGAAATCGATGGCCACCGCAGCCACAAAGCATGGCGGCTGTGCTAGGCCCCACCGTGTACTCTGCTTCGAAGCGCCAAGCAAAACGGGACACGCACCTGCGAGGCAGCCCACGAGCCACAGGGCCTCTCTGCGTAGGTGGAGAAAAGGCGCTTGCAGCAGATGACCCAGAGTGGCCACCATCCCGGGCGTGTCGCTGACGGCCAGGGCCAACTCCGGCCACCCACTGCTCCACGTGGACAGGCAGGCCACCAGGGACGTCAGCGCCTGCAGTGGTTGGTTGGGGCCCAATCACATGCAGGGAAACGTTATGTGTGCACACTAATCGTTATGTGTGCACACTAATGTGTGACATCAGAAGTGTTGCGCCATTTTTTGCAATGCTAAAGGTACGCTAAAACTAAAGGCTAAATCAAATTTTTTAAAGATTATACGCTTGTTAGCTCTCTTGGGTTTTGTTCAACGAGCAACGATGCGTTATTTGCTGAGAAATCACAAAACAAAGCTGGTATTTCTCTCACACCCGCCGCTTCCTTTTCATTTTTTTCGTGACGTAGCCATTCTGTCACAAACTAGGAGTGATGCACTGGCAGCACGGGTGCGTTCTACAGCATTAACGCTCGCAGCGGCAGCTTTTACATCTCTGAGCCATGGTGGACAGCGGCACGTTTCTCTCACCACGAAGGCTGGCTTGGGTGGTTACGATCTTTCACTGATGGAATGAGAAACGCTGTGAAATTCTCGAGCAGCTGGTAGGCCCGTCTACTGCGGATTCCCAGACCCCAACCAGCTGGCTGCCAGCAAAGCCTCATTAGAAGCAACAAGCACTGTTTCGAATATCAACCCTGGCGTCCCGGGCTCCCTGCTAGCGCCGTTCAGGAGCGCGCCTTCATTCCACCGGTCGTCTCGTAATTACAGCCATCTCATATTATCTTCTCTCGCGTGGCACCAATCCAGCGTGAAATAAACCCTCTTCACGGCAGCCGTGTCGGCATTTGCTGCCCGCACTCCACTTGGCTTGAACATAACAAGGGAAGAGCGATGCACGCTTTACAGATTATCAACGGCGGCTCGAGGCGAGTGGGCGGATTGGTCAGCCAACCACTCGAAGTACGTTCATTTTATGGGCGATTATGTTCAAACCGGGGGCACCTTACCGATAGCAACACCTTAAATAAAGTGTCACTCCTCCAACTTGGATTGGATTCCTCCTCCTACTTAGATTGGAAGCGCAGGCGGCTCGCTTAACCACCTGCAGTGCATCTTCTTCCTTTGGCCGATTCTAATGAAGAGGCTTTAGCTGCTTTCTGCCAAGTACATTGCTTGCAGAAGCTTGGGCATTCACCCTCGTAGGTTATTGACTTCGCTAACTGCACACCACTGCTTTTCGAAAACGAAACTGAATGCACAACGGCTGACTGAATAGTGAGGGAAGCGGCCTGCCTCGCAGCGTAAAAAAGCTGAAGGGTGTGTTTTTTAGATGTGATGAACGCATGGAAAACTTTGATTTGTTTTCATTTCACGTGCTCAAACACTTTGGAACTGTTTATTTCAGAAAAAGATCTATACAGTCAAATCCCGCTATACAACAAAATTGATGGGACGTGCGAAAAATTTCGTTGAAGCGGAAATTCGTTCAGGTGAAATCTGCCCCAACACACCACGGAAGGGCAAGAAAAAAACACCGTATATTATCCGCATCATTGACAGCATAATGCATGTTTAGAAAAAGCATTGATGCGCAATTGCGCCGCCATGTTTATTCGGATAACAAACGTACCAATGGTTATCTGTTTTTTTTTTACCTGCTCGTAAAGAGCGCGTTATGGGGGGGAAAAGGGGAGTTGAAGAAATGCATTCACAAAACATTACTGCACAACAAGGCATATCAACCGAGCTGATTACTTGCAGATAGCTGCTCCGCGGTCAGAAGTTCCCCTCTCACTTGTGCCAGGCAGGAGAAGTGCCATTATCTTATCCTCCATGGAGTTATCCTCTCACTAGGCACGGCGGCAACTGACCTTGGCAGGCAAGCCGCGTGGTTGCATTTATCACCAGCGCGTGCTCGTGACTAAGGCGGGATAACACAGGTTCAAGGCTAAACATGAAAACATTATTCTTGCTTTTGACTTTCAAGAACTCTAGAAGGAAAACTGCAATGACAGCTGCTCACAACGCATACATGACGGCGCCGCACCAGCAGCAGAGCACATTCGCGCGATTTCAACTGGATACGGATTGGCTGTAGCTCCAGCTTGGCGGACCGGGCCTGTGCCTCATGTAAAGACGGCCACCCACATCGTTATCCCCAGCAAACAATGGTGTCCATCTATGAGTTGTTTTTGTTTATGGCTGGTAGCGGGGGCACGCGGCGCACGTTTTCGGAGAAACTAAGCGCCTTGAGTGTATCCTCGGTACTCAATGGCGTGGAATGCTTGCAGGCAACCAAGTGTGCGCCGCCATATCTGTGGCCAACCGTCTGTTGCTAGGCGACGTTGTGCGCACGGCCCGCAGATCTGGCACCCCTCTTTTCCTCCATGCAACCGTGTGAGTGCGCCCGTGGCCTCCGCGATCGGCTACCGGCGGCGCGCCGCCAGCAGCAAATCGCGGAGGCCACGGTGCGCCGTCACTCGTTACGTCGGGCTCCGCGGGATGGCGGCACTTGTCCGTGCTAAGCACGACTGTGAAACACATGACTGTGTTTCACGTTACGAACTCTTTGCCGAACACAAAATATTGCGTCGAGTTCACTGTGAGTGCGCTTATTAACATCTCTGTTGGCGCCACAGTTTATAATCAGATTGGAACGAAGCAGATGACGCACGCCAGTGTCTTTTTTTTTCTTCGGCGTGCGGCCGCAGTGGCCCAGGCTGCACCTTGTCCGTGGCGCATCGGCCATGTCTGTGGCCGTTTCCAGTGTTGCCAAGCGAAGAAACTGACCGGTATACTTTTCAACGAATACCGTCTATAAAAAGTTACAGATAGCTGGCGTTATGCTTGATTTTATTGTAAAATAATTGTTCAAACCCAGCCCCAATGAGTGAAAATTTCGTAGAAGCGAAAGCAAGCCAGACAAATGGTTCGTGGTGGCGATGACTTTGTTGCATTGACGTCTACAGCTAGCTGACAGGGAATTGAAAATATTTCGTTGAAGCGGAAATTTCGTTGAAGCGGACTCGTTATAGTGGGATTAGACTGTAGATGCTTCTCCAATGAGCTCTCGCCGCTCACCCCCTTTGTGACGTCACAAACCGTAGTACCCAAAAGCGTATGATGCGTCGGCCCCTGTCTTCACGTTTCTGGCGTTTTCTGCCTTATTAAACAACTGCTAGTCGCAAGACTGGTGTATTTAGATTCTTGGCACCATAATCCATCGATACAGCCCAACTTGTTTCCACCCTTTAGTGTCTCTTTGGGGAATTCAGAACACTTCGGTTGCAGACATTTCATTCAAAGCCTTCCTGTATTTGAATGCGACAAAAACAGCAAGCAACACTTACCCCAGCGTGCTCTGTTGGTGTTGCGGCATACTGCACAACCTTCTTGGCAGTCACGTTACACAAGGTTGTAGTGTAGCCCTGAAGGTCATCAAAACACTCCTTGTCACTGGAAAGAGACAGACGTCATGTACACTCTGTGATAACTGGTCCACATAAAAACGACCAACATTTGCCATCCTTCTTGCAGTGCTTCAAATGCCAGCAAGCACACGTAGGAAGTAAGTACAGCCTGCAACGTTGTTGACTTCAATGCTGTCTCCGCGAATCAATTTATGTTGCTGTTTTAATGAGGATTGGAACAGGGCTTAACATCGCAAATGGTCCCTTAAGATGGCAACAAAGAGATCTAAAGGGAAAATTAGAACGCACCCTAGGTTGCAAAGAACGGCCAAAGAAATGCCAGTAAAACAAACGCGCAGGCTCACCAGCCGCTGTAAACGTAGAAGGCTGCCCAGCCCAGGTGTGCTAGGAAGTCGTGCTTGGCTGATTTCTGGTCAAACAACGGGCACAAGTGTTTGAGAAGCCCCTGTGCAATGAGGTCTCTGGAAAGCAGGGAACAAAAGGCATTACTTTAGAGTGATAGCAACAATAATCAAAATGATAATGATCAGTTGAATAACTTTATTTAATACTAACAGTAACAACAACAGTAATTGCAAAGAAGACTCCCGCTAACCTAAAACTTGACTTGCCGTGGAAGCCGAGTGGGTAAAGAAGCGCACTCATACATAGGTTTGACTGCAATCACTGAGAGCTTTCTTTTTGTCTGATGTGGAATATCAAACAAACGTGTACATGAATGAATACCTACTAATATGCTGTTAGATATCAACAAAATGTCCAGGTGGCAAACCACAAGCCATTGCAAGGAAGGCATAGCGATCACAAGAAAAAAACAATCAACAATTCATATACTGTGCAGATTTAAATTCAGATGCCTTTTGGAAGCATGCAAATTGTCTTTATAGACATTGCAGGCTTTGCAGATTTTATACAAGCCCATATAATCAGACTTTCTTCCAAATCCACAAAAATGAACAATGACCTGCGCCAAACAAGCCGAACATCATCTTTCCAGTTTCGCGTAGCAACCCCAGTATTTACTCGGAAGAAAAAAGAAAATGTGATGGCTTCTGTAACTCAACATGACTGAAACTTTCCGTGCAAAGCTGTTGAAAATTTGCCTGGCCCCCAAACCCTTCTCACGACTGCGCGTGAAAGGGGGCTGATCTTTAAAGGAGTACTGACAAAAAAATTTCGTGTTAAGTTTTTTTTTTTTTTTTGCTGCTGTGGGTGCCTCCAAGCCCACTAATCACAGAGTGGCACATTTGACGGGCAATAGCAACGTAAATAATTATTTACCACTTCGTTTATTTGTGTCAGTCTCAGATTCGATTAAACGAACACTGAAGTGGCTGCCATGACAGGAGGGCGCTCGTGACGTCACCGTTCTTGTCGCACCGCTGCCAGTCTAAACGTGCGCACGAGCGCTCGCGCGTGCACCCAAGCCAGGCCTGGTTTCCACCATCTCCATGCTTTGAGCAGCACGAATTCAGTCCCAAAACCTCGACGTGATACACACAGCAGAACAGCGTGTGCCAACCACAGCCAGTGCATTGGCCATGTCACAAGAACCATCACGTCTGCAGCTTGGGGCCAGAAGGAGCAGATGGCGACATGCTGATGCCTAATTGCGGAACGGTATCCTTTCTGAGCTTTCTCGTGTGCGCAAAGATTAAAATGAATTTAAAATACCTTTTACTGAACGGTTACTGTTGAAACTTGCTGGAAGATATCTCTTGATAAAAAGGAAGCATTTTACATAGTTACCCCAGCTTTGAAATTTCACGTCTGTACTCCTTTGATGCGTTACAGCATTGCAGTGATATATTTCTGCAGTTCAACCTTATTCAACGAGGTGTAGTCAGGTGTTCCAGACAAATGCTAGCATTAACACACATGCGCACAAGCACACTACAATGGCTGCTAAAATTTTTCGTGTGTACTTGCTTAATAACTCAGTAAAGAGTAAAAAGATAAGAAGCTTTTTAAAAAAAAGGCGCACTGAAGATCACAACAGGGGCAGATCCAAGTTCACCTCTTAGGAGGGTGGAATGGAAAGTGTCGTGTTGGAGCATTTCCACCAGAAAAGAGTGGGAGATGGCTTCAACACTTAAGTGTGCTTCACTACTACATGAAAACGCATTGCTGGGAAAACGTTTTACCAGCAGTAATAAAAGCAGCCTTATATAAATGAATGAAGGCCCCACGTTTTCCTACGAAATGCCACATGCATGGTACCCTTCCCCTTGCAGTCGTGCCGATTCTGAAGGTACCAATCATCTGCGCTTACACTATTGTCCCGATTACATGAGTTTACTTGACCGATTGCCCATTCATTTTGCAGGTATAAAGTGTCACAATGTTTCGGTAAGGCATTCGCCAAAGAATGTTTATGAATTAATAAAAGGGGGAAGGCAGACGACATTAATTTCCATGTTGTTCGTCTCAATTTTCTGTTTTGCGTTCACATTAACTTTTGCAGTAAACTTCTTTTCCTTTATGTATAGGTTGTATTCAATGGTGATGCACGCATGCAGGCAACCAAGTGAGTGCACCGTCACTCGTTACGTCGGGTTCCGTTATTTGGTGGCACTTGTTCGTGCTAAGCACATGATGTGTGTTGGACGTTCCAAACTCTACCCAACCAAACGCAAAGTAATGCCTTGACTCCATTGTGAGTGCGATTAATAACATCTCTGTTGACACCCGCATTGATAATGGGGTTGAAACGGAGCAGACGACGCACGCCGGTGTTTTTTGTCTTATGCAGCGTGCGGGGGCAGGGCCACAAACCACGACAAGTCCGTGGCGTTTCGGCCATGTCCGTGGCCAATTCAGGTATTGCCAAGCAAAGAAATTGACAGTAAAAATGTTTCAGTGAATACCACCTATACAGAAAAAGGAGGCCTGGGCTTGAACTATGTGGCTTTTGAATGTAACAAACCATGCGCCCAACAGCCTTTTTTTTTTTTTTTCGCAGAAATCCCAAAAAGTAATGTTTAGAGCAGGCTTTTAATGTAGCAAGATTTGACTGGTTGGAAATTTTTCGTACACAACTGCAGCAGTATTAAAATCTTATCATTCAACTACAGTGCTGATCTGAGAGAGGGAAGTTGCCTGCTTTTAGGTTGTGAGGATAAGACAGAAGTTTTGTTGTTGTTACTTCTGCAGTCATAGTTACATTGTGTAGTTACATATACATTTTGTAGATCAGTGCAAAGTGGTAATAACATGATTGCCTTGCTCAGACCAGACTTTGAAGTGTTAATTTCCTATTCATTCCAACTAGTACCTCCTTTTAGTAGCAAGCATTTCATCTGGCGAGAATAGAATACTGCAGACACTTTGAATTTTTCGAAACTCACAGTTACCTATTTCAACTCGTGCTGGTGGCATGTGATATGTGCATTATTAATTTACCATCGAAATACCAAAATGCACTTGTTTACAAAACGTCTGGCCAACGTTATCGAACCTCGAAGAGGCCAACTTATTCTGCAGCGAAACTATATATAAGCATTCCCGTTACAGACCTAAAAATTTTTTTTAATTGCTTTGTATCACTAAGAAGTTCACAAAGTTTTAAAGGGAGACAAAAGCAGGGCTTTGTTTTGGTGATTCCCGACACAGTGAAAAGAACATGAGTGTCTACATTTGTGTTTAAACAAAAAAATATTAATTCTTTCGAAACACTAGCCACAGTCCATGAGATAAGCTGCGCTCAAGGGCTCTGGAGTGAATTAAATCATACAGTGCTTTGCTCCAATTCATTCCACCTTCAAGATTTCCCGCAAAGTGATTGTTCTTCAAACTTTCATTCTGCCAAAGCACGTGACAATGAAATCAGGTGTGCAAAAGACAGTCTGCAAGTTCCCATTCGCTGGGCCAACCAAAATCCACTCTGAGACTGTGAATACAGACACCAGCAGAAAGTGGCCCAAGAAAGAGATGTGAGATTTGACAGCACTCACTCTGCGTTTGCTGTGGGAGACTGCGCGTAAGCTTGAAGTGCAAGCACAGCCATTTCAACCACTGCAGGGTGCGCACTCTAGAAAGAAAAAGCAAGCACAAAATACGAATGAACCACGAATCCTGTCAACAGCCTTTAAAGCAACATTCCAGTAAACTTGACAAACTGTTGTTCTCGTACCATTATTAATTTTACCTCCCACAAAGTTTTTAGAGCCACCGTTTATTTGCACATCCAGGAAGAGGAAACACTGGGACCCAGTTGCAGTCGCTAAGAAAGCTGCCGCAACGGCGTCACAACACTTTGCAATGCGGTTAATTCACCTTTAGTTGTAAAAAATTTGAGGATTGCGTGTTTCAAGGTTATAGTTGTGACTTTTTCTTTGGTCACGTACAGTTTAGATTGGTTAAACCTGCTCCCAATTTATTAAATCCCACTCTGCGGACTCTCCAGTCCAGCTGACATCCATAAATCCACAAGAAAGATCATGCAAATGAAAGCAGCACTTTTCAACGCGTGTTTTTGTGACAAAAATGCTCGTAGATTGGCCAAGATAAATCAGAACTCTGTCTACACATTCTAGACTGTAGAATTAACTGAAACATTTATAAATCTCTTCAGTGTGTGCCTTAAAGGCGACACGTGGTTGCCCTAATGAATCCACCCTCACATACCTCTTCTACAATGTGAACGCAGACAACAACATTGAACCAGCCCACTCAGCGAGAATATCGCAACACAATACTGAACCAACCTGCAGCGCTTTGACAAGGGCATAGCCCGCCCCTTGGAGCCTCAGTAGGTCTCGACATGCCTGGCAGTCCATCGCGGCGTTGGCCAGGAACCAGGCCGCTTGCTCCTGCAAACCACACAGCGTCGTTCAGACTTCTGCCCAAGAAGGGAGCAAGGGTACGGAAAACAACATATCACGCTTCCATGGGCACAACCAGATCGAATATTCAGCAAGGGTATGGGTCGCATTTCTATTGTAACTCACAGTGCAGCTTATGTATGAAACGCGGCAGTGTAGTGTCCCTTTATCTGCTGCAGGGCAGAAAAACGCTTACCTTTACAATACCGTAACAAAAATAGGACAGAACAAAACAATCATAATAAAAATAACAAGGTGCACAACGAGATATACACCAGGAGTGGTATTCTCGAGTTTTGTCCCTTTTGCGCCCCTTTCAAAAGTGTCCCTTTTGGCGAGCCCTGATTGGCTAAAAGCAAACAACCGGAAGTGATGTAACGCAAGCGCAACAAACCTACTGCTAACGCCTCTATGGCCAACGCCCACTGCTTCACCGGAAGTACGTCACGATGAAAGGGACGTTTTCAAAAGGGACAGTTGTAAACATTTACGCCCCAGGTGTAAACATTTGTCACAAACAAGGGCAGAAGTGGGGGGGAGGGGAGGGGGTACTGCAGGCATTGGTCATGGCAATACCTGCAGCTAGTGTCACTGAATAAAGCGTAGCTTATTTAGTGGCTCCAGCTGCAGCCGTGGATGCAATGCAACTGAAAGTGCCACATGCTATTTCACGGTGCCCCACATTGTTTTTGTTGTTATATTATGGTTGCTTTGTTGCATTTTCTTTTTGCTACGCCACTTGCACTTCACATCCCATGAGCGTTTTCTTTTTTTTTTTTAACTGTAGCCACTACCAATGCCAGTGCCATCTTTTTGTGATGTCACGCAGATGTCTACTTCGTGTTGTCAAACGAAAAACGAAAACTATTCGTTCACCTCTGGAATGTCCGCACCAGAGGCTGTTCTCTTCTGCTACTGAAAAACCCACATGCTCATTTTATAGCAAAGCTGTCTATGGTTAGGTTCTGGAAAAAAAATGTGTCCGTGGATTTTAACAATATACAAATCGATATGCGTAAAGCCAAGCACACCCAAAAGTTGGAGTTTTGTGTTTCCCCCTTGAAAGGCTACTTGCGTGACGCGTTGGCTGGTATTTTTCCCGTCCAACTTGAAAGGGCTTTCACAGTGACATTTTGGCTAGTGTTTTTCTAACATAAGCACACGCACATCACTAGTTGCTCATGCGCTTAATGCGCCATGTGGTTGAGATGTCCTTTCCGTGCTCCTCTGTGTGAACTGCCTTCTTCTGCCTGAAAGTGGTGACTCCCACCACGGAAACCTTACGGACAGACCTACTTCAGAGACTTACATAGACTTCAAGATTTCAAAACGCTGCACTCTGCCGTGACATCTGCTGACAGTGGACACTGTGTTATGTACTAACGCTTCATCATAAGTTGCAGCTGAATGCAAACTTGACTCAGAAGCGAACAAAAAGTGCAGGGCTGGTTCTGCCTGAAGGTGGCATCAGTGCACAATTTCGAGATTTGTTTCAGGCAGTGCAGGCAAAGGTAATTTTATTATACTACATACTTTAGCTAAGGGATCGCGGCAGGATACGGGAACTGCAGTGTTAAAAACAACAGTCATAGGTTAGGAAAACAAATTAGTGTAGAACGCATCCTAGTTGAAGCTAAAGGAAAAATGTGGGGCTGGCCACGAGATGCGTAGGACAGACAACGAGTGTTCTGCCAAATAAGATGATGACTACCAAGGTGGCGGATGAGAAGCAGGTGATGATGGAAAGTTCACAGGAGGATGGTGTCACAAAACTGAAGAGCCAAGAATAAATGATGCATCAAAGGACCATTTGGAGGTCTGTGGAGCAGGCCTTAGTTTTGCTGATGATGATGAATAACATGATGATCATGATGATGATGAAAGAAAGTGTCCTCGCTGGGGTCATTAAACCACCCCCTGACTGAGACTCAAAAGTTGCTAACCTGCTTTTTGCCTATTCTGCCAAATCTAGTGGCCTTTTAGGCGCAGCCCTTTGACGGCCGTCTCTGGGCTGTGTCATCGCCGTTGTGAATGATGGCAAGACCGACGAGTGAAAGAAAAAGGGAACGATGAAAGAAAGCAAAGGAAGAGAGTGTTGTGAAATCAGGAGGGGAGGCAGTTCGCCGTGGCGGCGCGAGCCAGCACTCCCCACAAGCGTGCGGTGGGTGAGAGGAGGGGGCAGTATGCTGTGCCCGCACAAGGCGCTCGATGGCGCAGCACTTGGCCAAAATGTGAGCGGGCATGCGCATGACGATGGTGTGCGTGCTTTGCCGAAGACGCGGGTCGCGGTCCCTTCTTGACACGCACTTCGTGCCGCCAACGCAGAAGCTCATCATCGCTGCTGTCGAGAGAGCCCACGAGTGAGTGCTGCCTGAGCGCAATGCTGCTGCGCCCAAATATCGCATTAGGAAGTATCGTAATCACTGGCCATTTTTTTTTGTTTTTTTTTATTCTTCTTATAAGTGGGCTTGATGTTGCCAACAACTGCTTTCTAATTTCTAAAAATCTTTTTCTGCTGAAGTAATTTGGAACTGAAACAGTCCCGTGTAGTGTAGTCCGGTGACAGTGGGAAGTGATTGCGGGTACGCTGGGGATACATATATGTACGTTTGTGTGAAATAAAATTAGTTGGAAGTTAGCGCTGTGTTGTGTGTTCCCTCTCTGTCCTCGTTCTTTTTGCGCTATGAATTCGTCAGGAACGTGTAGTGCCGTACTTATAAACCTTGTTGCGTTGACCAGCACTGGCTCGAAGACGGGCATCATAATGTGTGCCGTACTTGTAAAGCTCGACAACAAAATCCGGTGTCACGAAATTTCCATACCCGCTCGCACATCTGTTATGCATACAGGAGATTGCGCATTGTCAACTTACCTCTACATTGCGCGTGAGATTTACGTACAGAAAAGGGTCAGTTTCCTAACCTGACTTCTGCCTTTTGAGTCGTATACATTTCCCCCACCTTCAATAAATTTCGGTTAGAAGTTTGCACTTATGCTCATTTTGTTTGTCCACGTCTTTTTTAGTGTGCCAACACTGCAAAAGTTCTTCATAAACTCGAATCGTTCCTTACAGTGGACTTTGGTACACTGAGTACACGAGGAAGTGGAAGAGGGAGGGTGAAGATTGCGTAAATGTCCTTATTTTCGCTGTTTCGCGAGGCAGTGTTATCTGAAGATTTTGCACTTGCGAAGTTTGAGAGGATACGGGGGTGGGAGGCTGTGTGCACAGTGTTCCCTGCAAGTGCACCACATCATTGGCCCTGAAGAGAGCCTTTTTTGGGAGGTCAAAAGAAACAAAAATAAAAATAAAAACAGCCAGTGGGAAAACTTTCTTGACTAATGGTCTGGACAAGTAGCGTCGGGTGGTGCTTTGCCCTGTGGCTGATTGCAGGTATTCAAGCTGGGTAGGCATAGGTGATAACCTCCATCAAACAAAAGCAGGGGTCCTTAAACTGCTGCCTTCCATTGATGGACAGCCACCAGAGCCACGGGAGGTGGCATTTGAGGAGAGCGGCGTTGACCTCCCGGTTGTTACTCACCAGACTCTGCTTTGCCTTTTGCCACATACTCTCAATGTTCTGGGCATGGGCACCGGTGTCGGGGCCAACGAAGTCCCGTGTGCGGTTAACCGTCTCTCACACTTAGTGCATGTTGACGCTGGCGACATTCACCAGGTTCGGTGGACGCCACCAGCGCTAACTCGTCACTGTGGATGGTGGTTCCCAACTAGATGTTATCAGTGATTTTCTCGCCATACGTGCCAGCGTCCCGCTTGTCAAATTTGAAGAGCCACAGCTCGACCCAGGGCCCTATGTCCACCGTGTCCCTTGTCACGCCGTCTCCAGTCAAAAATCGTCCTGTTAGCATTCCACTTGAAAGCACGAGGCACTCGTCAGCTTGCACCATCTGATTCTGCCCTTCCATTGTGAGCCACGCGCATAACTCCTTTTGCACCACCTCTCGTACAAGGCTGCGCCAATCAGTGTGCACCTGTTCGACAGCTTGAACTCACCGTGCGCGAGTTCTTTGGTCACATTGATGCACAAGTCTTTCATCCCACTAAGCGCCAACCACATCACTTCTTTGTGGGAAAGCTTCACGTTGGGGTGACCAAGGCGGTGCCTAAACGCAAAGCAGCTGTCCGGACCTGGGAGGCCTTGCAGCTCATCACTTCTCTTGAGCTGCGCAACGGTTGCAGTGGAATACCAGGCGGGGACCTTTCGCCGACTTACGTTCGCAGGTCACGATTTCAACGACACAGTCCAGATCGTTGGTGGTTAAACTCGAGCTGTCCACAGATTCTCCGAAGCTCATTTGCAGAATCTGGGCAAACAGTGGTGGATGTAGGGGACGGGCACAGTCGATGCAGAAATGCATCCTCTTGTCTCAGAAATGTGTCGGGTTGGCAACACCGAGTATTGGGTAGGGGGTTATTTCGCGACACCAGCGAGGACACTGCCTGATGCCGTAGTAATAGTAAAAAAGTAATGCCCCCACCTGTAGGAAAGGGCTGCTGCCGTTGAGAAAGGTAACGACGTAGGGCCCAGCCGAACGCAGCACGCGATACGTGGCCTTGTGGTCCCCACACACCAAGTTTGTGAGGCACGCCAGGGCCTCCAGCTGACACAATGAGTCGTAGTTGCGAAGGGCGACAGACAGCAGTAGTTCCAGCGCATTGTTGCTCCTGGATGGGAACACAAGGGCTACGTGTCAAAAGACGCGACCTTCCCGACGTTTTCACACCGCATTTTGGTATCAGTTTCTGTTACATTTTTCGCTTCCCGTGATTTCGTATCAATAGATGTGAAACTTTCGATGAAAAAGCCTTACTTGATGAAGCGATTGATATATTCGTCCCCAAGACAAAGGGAGTTCTTTAGCTTTCTCAAGTAGTCCTTGTTGATCCGCTGTTTCTTCATATCTTTCAGGAGCGCTTCAAACTGGAATGACATGAACCTGCATGACTGATACGTCAAAATTTCCGAGCTCAATGAGAACGACGACTACCTCTTCGACGGGCACTGGCTCAAACTCTTTTAAGGGAGGCACAGAAGACCGTCGGTCGTCGACCAGCTTTTTCCGCCGTTCCCTCTGCTCATCTGCGTGTGCAAAAGCATGCAGAGGATCACTGAAACGTTCTCTCATCGGTTATTTAGTTAGTACGCACCGTACTGCTGACTTCTCAGAGTCTGTCGCATTTCATCCACCACACTGTCCCCACACGGCGCTGGCGTTAGAATGCCGTCTTCGCTAGCGTTTGAAATCATGCCGTATATCGGATCCTGCGTTTTGCAACTCAGCAACGCCAACTACGCTAATTACTACGCTGCTGAAACAATTTATGACATGAAAGCCGCCATTTTTTCAAGAACGGCTGTCTGTTGGCTTTGGTTGGCTCAAGGTGGCCTGTGCTTGCACGAACCACTCATTAAACTGTTATTAAAAGTTAAAAGGTGTTGAAAAATGCTTGTGCCAACATATCACGCCTATCTGAAGAATAAAAATTGTTTCCGTTGCTTAAGTTTAAGCAGATGAGACCATTTTTAACGGCAGAAGTGGCGCGAGCCTTGATCGTCCGTCCGTCCGGCAAATTCAACCGCGCGTTTTGCCAGTTTCGCCTGACTTGCCCAACTTGCCCTTGTGCTCTGATTCACGCATTTCGGTATTTTCCTCCCGCCGAGATGGTAAGACACGAAATTTGATTACAGTTCGAAGGTATCAATTTGAGAAGAACATTTGTACATGCCTAAGTACTCAAGGAGCGCGCTGTTTGGTGCGTTTATCGTGACCTGATATTTGTCACTGACGTACAGACGAGTCGGAACTTGTTGTTAACATTCATTTTCGCGTTCTTCGCTGCAGAGTCATAAAATTCTGCTTTCTTATTCCGTTGTAGTCCAAGAGGAAGGGTGTAAGTGCTGAGGAGAAGCGACAGCGGATGCTGCAGGTCTTCTACGAAAAGGTAGGTGCTTGGCAGTTTCGTCTGCACACTCATATAATTTCTAAGCACAATGGGTGATCGTACAGAAAATAGAAACATATCCTTAATGTCCGCTTGACTGCAGGCAAGGGCTACAGGGAAGCCGTTTCGGCTGCTTCTAATTTTATAGGTAGATTTTTCGAACTGGGCTAGCCTCCTGATGCGGAATTCTGAGTTTTGTCCAGTCCGTGCCTATTACGAAGCGTCAACTTCGAGCGAGCTCTGATTGGCTGAAAGCAGACGACACGCAATGTGACGCAAGACACAGGTGTTACTTTGTGTGCAGTGGTGCTGGTTAAAGGCCTCGCAAGTGCTACTGCGTTACGTGTCAACGGAAGCAAAGTACACATTTTTACGCACAGTGGACATTTTTGTTATGGTCTCACAACTCCGCCCTTTCAGTTTGACAGCTAGGAACCAGGATGTTTCCATGCTTTGGCCTCACATCTCCGGGGAGCATGAACAGACTTTTGCCTAGGGCTTCTGTGTGGTCACGTGCACATCAACGTAAATGTCAACGTGGTTGGGAGAAAAGAACTAGAATAGCCGAAATTGGTTCACACCAACTCTCGCACAATGTGCCAGCAGACTGAACAGTTAGAAAATTTCACCGTGTCTAAGGAAGTACCCCCCAAAATGTCTTAAAGGCTGTGTCGGATGGACTCACAAAATTTCTTAAAGGTATGTCGGATGTACGTGCAAGATTTGTTACAGATGCGTTGGATGTATCCGCCAAACATCTCGAAGGCCACGTTCCCTGTCCGCTTCACAGTCTGTCTTCTTTCCTCCGTATTCTGTCAGGATTTCCACTTGTTTAATTGTTTCTTTTCAGCGGCACGGGTGGAAGCAGCGTGTCTTCATTTTTACCCAGCCAGCGAAACTGCTTCCACTCACTTAAACCATGGCCGGTGTAGCTGCCACTAGAGTTATGTCTGGTAATCTCTAAATATTAATAGTGATTCGTTAATAACAGTGCCTATGCCTAATCAGTGAGCGGACGTGGGGTTAAAATCAAGACAGACTGATCGTAACATGAGTTCACAGGAGCACATCCGACGTACCTTTAGCCTCTAGGATCGGGGTATGTCTGACATATCTATAGACACTGCATACGTCCAACATACCATTAAAGGGGCCATAAAGACAAAATGCAACTTTGTGTAGTTTAAAAAAGTTAGGCTTCAGTACTTCACTCAGCTAAATATTCCAGCCATGAAAGAGGTTTTTTTAACCCCAAAAATGCAGGAAGTATTGAACAACGCGCTACAGTGACGTGTTATGGGTGTGAGTGATTTCATACGTGCCAGCACTAAATACAATTTTCAATGTGGTATCTGGATGTTAGTATTGAACTGATGTGATGACATGAAACTAGAGGCCCCACTGCAATTGTCCAGTGATGTGTCTTAAAGATTCTGTGACATCATAGAAAGGTTGCTGGGAAGTGGCTAAGATGTCGTCACGGTTTCACATGTTTTCTTTGATATTATACTTCCATTATTTTTTCGAGGTTCGTGATAAAATTATCAGGACAAAGCAGTCTTTCTAACAAACAAAACTTGTATTTTGTCTTCATGGCCCCCTTTAAGAAATTTGGTGGGTATGTACAACCTATAAGGTACATTTGAGAAATTTTGCAAGTACATCCAACGTAGCTTTACACACAGAATTAAAATTTTGGCTCGTAATATACGGAAAATAAAAATAGTGCGGGTGGGCATAGAAACGGCAAGTACCAACCACGTTAAAGATATGACTTTGCATGAAAAAGTCATAATCATGTAGATGCTTTGTGATGTGTACATACCACACTTTCTTGGATCCGTGTGTACACAACATATTTTAGGATAAACTCCACCTCAAGATCTTGACTATAGTAGTGGGATAAGTGAAGCTGTTTGTCCTTACCTGGTTCACCACCATGGAATGAGAGTGATGAAGCTGTGGTGAAGGTGCTTTGTCTTTGCGGATGTACATGCTAGTGGACTCTTTGCTGGAGCAAGCATAAATCTCATTCTGTGACCTGCTGTTACATTTCCCGGTAGGCTATTTCTTCCATGAGCAGTGAAACAGACATATTAATATGTGGGTAACCATAGTTCCTGTGCATCGCTCCACTAGGGGAGGTTCCTCCACAAAGCATGTCAAGGAACTTTATGCATTACCCCTTCAACACACTCTGAAACTTAACACATATATACAGCATCTCCTCAGATTTTGCAGTGTTTGCAACCGGGTAATGACAGGCTGTCTTGTTATACGACTGCAGTGGGCTGGCGTTTTTCGAACGTGCTTCCCGTTTGTTTGTGGTAGGGTAGCTTGTAGAAAAAATGAAGTGAATCCTATGCAAAACTGATTCTTTCTTTCTTTATAACTGTGCGTGCCTGGAAGCGAGTTTTCTCACTCAGGTTGGTTCATTGTAAGTTCAGGTCACATGGGCATGTAAATAAGCATTTACGCTTGCCACTTAGGTGGGATGACAGGATGGCTGAATCCTGTAGAAGCAGAAATGGCTGTACTGATGTCTGTCCTAGCGGCAGTGGCAAGTGAAGCACAAAAGTGCCACTTATTTCTTTTCCTTTCTTTTTTTCAGAAAGATGTATTCCAGCTAAAAGATCTTGAAAAGATTGGCCCCAAGGAAAAGGGCGTCATAGCCCAAGCGGTCAAGGATGTGGTTCAGTCGTTGGTTGACGACGGACTGGTCGACTCGGAAAAGATTGGCACGTCAGTCTACTTCTGGTCGTTTCCGAGCAAAGCAGTTAGCACGGTGAGTGGAATGACAATTTGACTCTTCCTGGCCTAAGCAAATGAACAGTCTGAGTTTTTTATGTTTGTTCAATAATTATCGATGAGTGAACATGTCAAGTTATTAATATGTAGAACAGTGTAGTGCTGTATGGCTGACTGCTCTGTATGGCTGACTGACTCACTGATCTTGAAAAAAATTTATTGGCGCTAAAGAAGGGACTACAATTTGCAGTTGTGAAAGGATAAAATATGGCATGCTTTTGGTAGGAAGCCTTGCCACGCATGACATCAACATTATAGAAATAACATTGTTGTTCCTGAGATGTAAAAGTGTTGCAATGACTAATCTCAGATCTAGAGCAGTGCACAAATGGTGATTAACAAGCAGAGGTGGTGCAAAGAACATGTAGAATTGCATGCCAATTGGTTGGTAGTGCTGAGTTGTCTGGAATGCCTGCACTATTATGTTTGATTGTACATAATGCCTTAAGTTTACACTGGTGAACAAGCTTAATGAGGCAGTGTTTGGTAGCAGCTTTATCTCTGGCTGTGGCCAGAGATAAAGCGAAGCTCACGAGCTTCACGAGCGAAGCTCACGGAGTGCTCACTTTCAGAGGAAACGGAAGCTAGATGAACTGAGGGCCAAAGTTGAAGATGTGGAGAAGAAGCTGAGGTTTGTTGATGGCCAGTTGGCGAAGGCTCAAGTCGGAAGGGAGGAATCGGTGAGTGTGCTTTGCCTTGACACATTTACGTTTAATCCGGTAGAGTGGGACATGTGACTCTTTAAAGTAGTTCGGGACACCACATTAAGGATTCTGCAGGGTCACTGGCTTGAAAAAGTTTGAGTGAGTGTGAAAACACGACCAGGTGACCAGAGGCAATGTCATTAGAGGTAAAGTAGCAGGAAATTGTGGCATTACTTCCAGTGGTGTCATCACCGGTGACATTACCCAGTCAAGCAACAGAAAGGACCAGAGGAGCATCTAACACTTAGTAAACATCCAGTGAACAGGTGTTGCTTTCAGTTTCAGTTTATAAGTGTCTACAAAAGAGTGGTAGAGTAATAATCACATACTGGCAGCATTGACAGCATTCACTAGCTGAATGCATTAATTTATGTGCGTGTAAACATTTGTTCGCTTTTTTTATTTCATCACAGTTGGGCCTGTTCGCACACTGGTTAGAGATTTGCAAAACTAGTGAGTTTCACTCTCTGCCAGACTAGAGCTTTGGTTTGTCACTGTAGTGCCACATGTCAGTGGTTAAAAAATCCGGTGAAGTTGTGATGATATTGGGTGCTGTGGCATATGCTGATGCTGGCTGCTTTGCGGAATGGTCGTTTACATCGTGTCTTGTCCCCAAGTACAGTCGGGTCTGCCAAATCGATTTCAAAATTTAGAAAAGCGAAGCCTTCCCTGCTTCTTGAAATTAAAGCATCCTAACACCCAAGCGCCTTTTTTTAGCACATAGCATGCCACTGTTGGTGACAAGCATGTATGACATATTAGACGTGTTGCAAAAAGTTCTGCTTTGCTGTTGACACTAACTCTGCTCCTAAAATGTTTCTTTACATTTTACACTTGCGCTTTAAAGCAGGAGCAGTCGCCAGCACTTGAAACTTGTTTGCTCAGTTTGGCCTTACCTTGGAGCAGTTGTCACTAATAAAAGTAACTAAAACAAAATTTTTGAATATGTGTAGGAATACTAGAAAGCTGTTTGGGTTTCAAGGTGCGACAGAATGTTCATTTAAGGGGGGACATATGGCAAGTAAAACTGGTTTTGTTATTTATGGACCAAATTTATTCAAATTAAGATATTTTATGTAGTTAACTAACCTAATAACAAAACTTAAATTGGGTTAAAGATATCTTCTATACTTTTTGAATTACAAGACTTATTACCTTCACAAAGCTGCTCCAAATCTCAGCAGGACCAGGAAGGTCTATTCTGTGCAAGGAAGCTATTTGATTATTGCTTTATTTCCTTTAGGTATCCAAAAAGAAAGAGAGAAGTTTCACTTTCTTTCAGACATGAAACTATTTCTGATTTCGAAAGGAAGGTGAAACTTGTCTTGTTCTTTCTTTATGCCTTGAGGATATAATGCAATAAATCTATAGGCCTTCCTGATCACACTGATGTAAAACTCTTGTTGACTTCTTGCGTAATTAGTTAATTATGCTGGTTGCAAGTTTCAGGTAGTTAGTCTTCTAACTCAAAAAGTATAGACGGTATTTTTAAACTGATTTCAGTTTTGTTGTTAAAGCTCCTAATTTGATTCAATTTGGTCCATAAATAAAAAAGTCGTTTTACTTGCCACATCCCCTCTTAACACCACGGATGCCTAAGGCATGAACAGAAAGGCTGCCTATTTTGTGGCTTGGCTTGGCCAGCACCTGTGACCCTCAGTGTGAAATTTCTAAGCAATCTCATTCAGGCACACACAGATAGCGAGTGAAACAAGAGCCACTCAGTGGGTGAAGCTCTCAGTAAACTTGGCTATTTTTTTCTGTTCTGTTGCCGATAAAGCGATTGTGTTGCCAAAAAGTGATTGGCGTAGTCATTGGCAGGTTCTTGGCACTGAAGGAATTCTCTTATGCACATTATTGTCTAAAGAAAACTTTTTAAGTGCCTCTGAGTGTGGTGCAAATTATTTTTACATCTGCTAAGTGATCAGTCAGTATTCATGGTTGCTTACTATCCTGTTGAAATTAGAGGGCTATAATAAATAACAAAGAAGGCCATACAATAAACTAATAGATGTAGAAAAATAGTAGCTATTCTTCTCATTTGCAATACTGCAGTTCTGAACAATGGGTAACGTGAACCATTGGTTACGTAATGAGAGAATTTCGGTTACCCTTCCTTCAATTTTATTGTCTATAGTTACCTTCGTGAATTGCCAGATTGAACAGTTAGGTAGTTAATTGGATTTCTCAATGAATGAATCATGGGGCTTAAATCTGCCTAGACACAGGCAATATGAGTAGGAGTCAGAATGAAACTGACATATAGTCCTTTGCATGATGTCATTGGTAGCTTAACAGGCCTAATTGCATAATGCGAATATTTGACGGCTTTTTTAGAACTAAACAGAGGACAGCATTGCATCAATGCTACTCCATGTGTTTTCAGAATGTAATGGTTTACACATGTGCAGGGGCATATATGCCCTCTCCTGTTGAATATTCATGCCGTCGCTGTATGGAGTTCAGAAAAAAAAAGCAAAAAGAAAGAACAATGCTAGGCAATGTCATTCTGTTGGAATGTGAAGCCTCTCAATCGAGGTCATAGAGGGAAAGAACGCCTTTTGAAGAAAAAAAACATGTCAGTAGGCAACAGCGAGGATAATCGGCATGTGACACTCGGGTGTGGAAGTGTTTGAACCACAAAGATTGATGATGTATTATAGAGTTTAACGTGACAAAGCTGCACCTGGCTATAAGGCGCGCCATAGTAGAGGGCTCCAGATTAACTTTGACCACCTGGGGACCTTTATTGTGTGCCGAAATCTCGAACACACGGACGTCTCCACTTTTCGCCTCCTCCGTCAGGGAAGCGGCTACCGTGGCCAAACTTGAGCCTGCGTCTTTGGACTGAGCATAATAATGCTATAGCCACTGAGCCACTACAGCGGGTGCCTAGACTGCTATTGTGCATGTAGTATTACAAGCAGTGCTACCTCTACTACTGCTCACATTCAGCTAAGTGAAACAACGTTTAATGTTAGATGTGATCATATGCACCCTAGCCTTGAATATTTGCTTTGGGGGTGTATGAGTAGGTAGGTAAACAATGAAAGAATTATATAAACAATGATGCAGGGATGAGAGAATGTATACTTATTTTGGCATTCATTTTGTGGAACTACCATTGTAATTTTGACTCACAGGTGCTTCTTGCTGCCCCATTTCTGTCTTTTTTTATTCTTTTTAGGTGTGAAGCTTGTATGGTGTAATTTCTTCCTTGAACAGCCAACCTGTGTTGCCACAGGACATCAACAGTGCTAAAATATGGTGCGGAAACAAGAAGGGGTGCAAAACACAAGTGCTGACTTCCGTTTCCTTTTTCGCTCATTTGCCCCACTTCTTAGTGAAGCAGTCTAGAGCACCAGCACTCGTTCATGAAGCCAGCAACTGCACAGAAAATTTGCGTCATTTAACAGATACACCTTAACCCGTCCAAGTTCCAGCTCTGCTGAATGAAAGTGTTGGCTATTAGTGTATTTTTGGGCAATTTTTTTTTTTTTAGGGAGGGGTGGGGGCGCAATTATTTGGGAAAAAAATCTGGCTGAAGCCATAGGGGGGTTCCCTCAATGACCAGTGCTGTGTCCATCCCTTTTCTTCTCAAGGGTGAGCGAGAGAAGCTCATGGCTGACCTTGTCGAGGTCGAGCGCAGTCGGGACCAGCTTGCTGCTGAACTTGAGAAGCACAGGGACTGTGACCCCGAGGTCTTGGAAGAGGTCAAGAAGCAGACACTTGTGGCCAGGGATGCCGCCAACCGCTGGACAGGTGGGTCGGAAAATCCACTTTGCACCTGCATTTGCTTGAGCTTCTTTTCATCTTAATTATGCCCACCCACAAGCACAGATTTGGCTGCATCTGTGTGCACCACAGCAATCTGTCGTCATCTCATCATAGTGGAAAGATGCCACCTTCAAAATCTAAGTTTAAGGAGGCTGAGGGAATCTGGCTCCTTAAATTTAGATTTTGATGGTCTGTATATAAAGAATAATTACTTTTATAAGTTTTTTATTACTTTTACTTTTATTATCTTTTTTTCATGCTTTTATTACTTTTATAAAGAATAATTTTCAGTGAAGTTATTTCCTCCTTCTCATCCCTCAAGAGGGAGAGGGTGTGTTTCTGAAGAATGGCTGTTGATTGATTGATTGATTGATTGTAGGGTTTAACACGCCGACGCCACGCAGGCGATGAGGCGCGCTGTAGTGGAGGGCTCCAGATTAATTTTGACCACCCGGGGATCTTTAACGTGCACCGAAATCTCAGACACACGGGCGTTTGTGCTTTTTGCCTCCATCAGAAAAGTGGCTGCCATGGCCGGGAATAAGAATAGGTGTTCCAAGACTGTAATTATGCATGGATGTTTTAATGCATTGCTTACAGCATACAAACAGGCGAGTGTGTACACACAAGCACAAATGTTAAAGAATGCGTCTTTTCAAAACAGGAAAAATTTGTTGTGGCCAGAGACACAAACTTGTCAACATGATATGTTGTATAGGTACCTCTAATCATATTCTACGCTCTCACACATTCATTAATATACTGTGTAGATGCCACTCACCACCTGTAATCGTATTCTATGCTCTTACACGTTCTTTCGAAACAACAATCAACCGTCAATCCTTTTATTTTTACAATCTTTACGCCATCAGCAGCTGTATTTTGGTAGCCTTATTGCATGATAAAAATTACCTTTCCAGATTTAAGCGGTATGTGAAATCTGCGTTGTGGCAGTTTCTTGTTTAACTGTATCTTCTTCTCTGCTTTGTTTGAATAAGGCTTTAGGCATCGTGCAGATCCTCTGTTAAAGCAAAACCACTCCTAGTAAACTCCCCGAGCAATCTGTCCGTCTGCCACCTGGTGCATGACACGGTGCATTTCTTATGTACACATGGGCCATTGTGGTATTTAATTAAAGGCCCTTGCCTTTTGTTCATAAATGCCCTTTACCATCTATCTAATTGAAGGGTCCTAAATAGAAGGCCTTCTCCATAGCAAACATACGTAGTACGTGAGTGAGCATGAGCCCTTGGAAACAATGATTACGCACTATGTTACACTTCCCACTTCAGGAATTTGTGCGAATTTGATTCACTGCCAAATTTTATGTGCGTAAGTGGGTTCACATTAACTTCAGAAATATTGCACAGCTGGGCTGGGAAAAACCAACTTTATCAGCACTGCCCCTTTTTTAGACCATAGCTATATCTGGAAAAGCTTGTTGAAGTACTACTGCAGCATGATATTCCGTGCACTTTACTGTTGCACTCTAGTATAATCTGAAGGGTTTATGAAGCTGTTAGTTTAATTTTTCAGCGGGGGATAATCATATTTGGCTCATAATTGTACCGAAGATTATTTTGCATTGAACACTGGAAGTTAAAATCTGTGCCCTATCTTTGGGAGCCACGCTGAAATTGAAGCCTCTATGTGCACAATACTGTAATGATAATTTTTCGAATGTCAATAGGTTAATTATATGCAGCGGCAGAATTGGCATGCGAGATGCTGCAATAAAGTAGTTACTGCAGTAACGTTTGTTTTCTAAAACAATCACATATGGGCAAATTTTGCAGCAGCTTGCACTTGCAAAAGGCCAGAAAAAGTATTCTGAATTAAATGCTCAGCCCCATAAGGGAAGATGAAGGTACCTGGCAAGCTCTGCATATTTCCCCAGAGGAGCTCGAACTGATTGCCCATCGAATGTTCACAACTTCAGTGGTATAACTTGTTCAGCGTGCAGGTTCACGGGCGTGCATCTAGTTTCTCATTTATGCTTATTTCAAATGTCGAGGTTACTGTGAAGAAATTTTTTGTCTGCTACTTTTTTTTTTATCCCCCCCACGGTGGTGCTGTCGAAGCTAGCTCGCAGCACACGCCACTCGTGACTACTGCTTTACAGCAGTGACCGGCTAACTCATGTGAAAGTGCGATGATGCACTGGAATGCCAAGTTGGCAGACAGCAAAGAAAGGGGATTTCGAAAATAGCTAAAAGGCTAGCATGGAGTACCATTGACAAAGAAAAATGAAAATGCATTGATCTGAGCTCAAAGGGTGCTACATAGAAAGCATCAGGTTCCGCTTGGCGTGACTTGTGGTGGTGCACCTTTTTGCCTACCCCAGTGGGAAATTAGAAGAGTGAGAGCTGTGCCGGTGTCGTACGTAAGGCAGCATCATGCCACTTCGCAGACCAAGTCTGTTATGCGGGCTACTAGCTTCTCGCCCCAGCTTTTTAGCATCATTTATCCTTTGAAATAATTTCTTTGTGGAATCATCATTGGGGATTGCCACAAGGCCTGCCGCACTATGTGAGTCAATGGGTTTGCTGAAGCTCGTAATGTTAAGGCAGGGTTGCCCTGCAGTGGACCCGGGTGGACATCTTGGGCTCGCAAATAATTAGCAGGTCTCGGTGCATAGTATTGTGTCTAGCAGGCTTGCACTGACTTTATTTGCAGACTTGTGTTGACTTTATAGCTGTTCGTCAGTTGATGCATTGTCTCCTTGTTATTTTGGGTTGGACGTGCTGGGAAGGCCTGACGTAAACAAGAAGGCCATATAACTGGGAATCCCTTTTTGTGTGTGTGTGGTGTTTCAGATCGCGCAAGTATCAGACTTGTTTGGCTGCAGTTTCTTGATAAAAACACAAAAAATGAGGCTGAACCCATCTGCTCCATTGTTGGTGAAGTGCAATTGGCACTCTGCCGGTTGTGTAACAAATACGTGCTGATAAACCCAACTCACCCTTTTTTCCCCCCTCCCTTCAGTCTCTCCCACCTACCACCCTTCACCCTCCTTGGTTCAGTGCTCAAATTGCAGCATTTGCTCACTTTGAGAGCGTCGAAAATACGGCTAGACCGAAATCAACAGACTGAGAACTGGTGATCGAAGTAGCCAAAGGCTGCTAAATGCATTAAAATACTGCACCACCCCCCCACCCCCGCCCCCATCACCACCCACCCCATTCACTTCTCTTTCGGCAGAAATTTTGAGTGTACTAATCGTTCAAACTACTAGTTGGAAGACTAATGTGCCTTCTCTTAAGTTTGGCTGAGGCTGCCGCCTAGCTGGCATGCTTGATTTCAGTGCTGGAGCAACACTCCATCGGAGCCTGAGGGTCTTTTTTTTTTTTTTTTGAGCGCACTCCATTTCTGCATTAATGTGTTTGACGAGTGGTATGGTAGGTATGGTCACATGGCCCATGCTAAAAAAAAAAAATGTAATGTGTGTGTTAAATGAAATTGTCAAATAAATGCTTGGGCTGTTCTGCTATACCCGAAGCCCTTGAAAGTCAGTTTCACTACCAGACACTAATGCATTGCTGGGAAGACCTTTTTCCAGCCGCCATATGAGAAGTTTGTTACCAAAGAGGGAGGCCTTCGGACGGACTTTAGTACCGCATATGTATCCCTAAGAAGTGCCACATACCGAGCCCACAAACTCAGCTTCAGCTATGTACAAATTCATTGCAGAGAAGACATTTTTCTAGGAGTACTATAAATAGTATTACATATGTAGGCAGGTTCTACCACTTTTTTGTAATAGTGTTTTTGTATGGGGCGAAAGTTCAATACATGAAGTGTTACAGATCTACCGACATACGGGTGTTGAGTCCCAAAAAATCTGCCTTTTGAGTAGCTATAGGAATGTTGACCGACAGCTCTTCGTTCCCTGCAAGGCACTTTGCAGTGCTGTATATACACCATGTAAAGACAATACGGACGTATGTCAACAGATGTGTCAATACAGAAATATGTCAATAAAGACAATACAGATATATGTCTGTATTGTCTTGCTCATTTTATCTGGTAATTACTGGGCGTTTGTGAAGCATTCACTAATACTCATTGGATTTGGCGAGGCAGTTATAGTTGAAAGCCCATAGAGTTTCTCTATATTGAGAATGAAATGCACTAACGTGGCCATAGGCGTGCGCAGAGTTCTCAATTTGGGGGGCAAAGTCTTACCGCTGCGCCCCCCCCCCCCCCCCCCCCCCCCCCCCAAGAGCAACTCCCGACCTCTTCTCACTGAAGGCCTTGCGGTGCGAACGCAGTGCAAAGAGGGATGGTTATAAAATTTTTATTTCAATGTGATGGAATTGCAACACACAAAATATTTCTGAGCAGAAATTTTACTTTCATGTGTTACATCGGCAAGGCATAGGGCAAATTTGGCGCCCCCTTCAGATGATTAGGGGGGGCGGCCGCCCCCCCTGCCCCCCCTGTGCGCACGCCTATGAACGTGGCTATCTGGGCGTGTTGGTTTAACATGATTAGGAGAAGACAGCGCGGTTACACACGGAACAGTTGTTGACAGGCCCACTTGGCTTTTAGCCATTGAGTTCTTGGTATGTGTAATTACAACACTGTTTATATTGTTTCGTTGCAGATAATATATTTTCGGTGAAGTCGTGGGTCAAAAACAAGTTTTTCATCGAAGAGTCCGTGCTCAACAAGCAGTTCGGCATTCCCGAGGAACTGGACTACGTTTAATGCTGAAAATTTGAACGAGTGTACATGCTTATTGACTCGCGATTTCGCGGTATTTATTTACGTCCCAGTTTCTGACTGCATTTCGGCTGACAGCTGTTGCATTAGCCGTGACCTATTTTAGAAATAAAAGAGCGAACGCCATTGTTCCTTTCTTGTTGCATTTATCGATTGTTGCAACACTCGCTCTCTTGTTATCATTTCAAGACGAGGAACTGAAGTGACGGAAACGGGTAAGTAACCGGGCGCAGTTGCGTCAGCCGGAGAAATAGAGCACCGTGGCAAGTTGGGGGAGTTGCGCATGGAGTTGCGGCATTTATCTGCGCGCTGCTTGAACTTCCTTTTCTGTTTTTCGCTTTCCCGGCGCGCCTGGCGCGCGCTTCCAGCCTACAGAGCAGCTGGCGGCGGAGAACAGTGACGCCACTATCCTGGTAGCCAATCAAAGCGCGCGTTGTGGAGCCGCAGGCGTCCAACCCGGCAGCGACACGATTCGCAGAGCCCTCTCAGTTCGTTCTCGTCCGGGGCCGAGGAATGATCACGCGGAAAGAGTCAGTGAGTTTTGGCGTAGTTTCGGCTATGCATTTGGTGCCCGCACCGATGTCCCTGTGAAGGATCAACGCGCGAGCGTCCAGCAACCATCATCATTTGTTTTGACCACATCATGGGCGTACCCAAAAGGATTGTGATCACGGCTGTTCGCGATCGTTCGGAGAAGTCTGCGGCGGCGATCATCGCTCCTCGAGATTGGCACATCAAGTCCGAGATGGAAGTTACCGTTGGAGAGGCCGTCGCCACGGCCGGGCCCGTCAGGAAGAGACAGCGTCTCGACCACCTGACGAGGGAAGAAAAGATTATGCGGAGGTAAGCCTAACGCCGTTCTGGCCCCGGTCGGGCCCGCTAGCGGAAGTGCCGATTGCCGTCGGGGGGGAAAAACCGGTCGGAAAACTGGTTCTGTTTTGTTTTGGTCGGCCCGAAAGCTTTCGCTTTCCAGCTGTGGAATCCAGTGTTCGCTTTCTAGCGTTGAGTTGTACCGGATCCGGCCGGTTTTTCTCAACCGGCAAAACTTCTGTTCGAATGGAGACCAACCGTGCTGCCACGTTGGCACGCTTCGGCCTTTCGTTCGGCCGCGCTGGCAAGGACGCCATGATATGACGTTAAACGACTTGTTGACGTTGCAGCCTGTCGGCACGGTAACTAGGGCAACGACGGGACGCGGTTGCATCAGCTGCTTTTCGCCGTAGCGAAGCGCTGCGCCGGCGGCGTCATTGGCGCTGTTGAATTACCCGTCTCGAGTCGCCGCAGATTGCTTGTGGGTTGTTCGAGGACTGTCCTCTCCGGGGAAATTAAAAAAAAAAAAAAATAGCGGTGATTCCGCTGGACTGGTAATCGATGAGCGCCGGTGTCATCGCTGACCAAACAACCCATCGCCCCGTGCCGTCTTGGTCGTATTGAGGACGTATTGAGCAAGCTGTCTTGTTTACTTAACTGACGATTAAAGTTTGATGCACGCCGATTTCTTGCCGCTTTAATCTACAAACGCGGGCACTCTCTTATAAACAAACAGAAAGTGTACATGTTTTGACACTTCGATCGCTGGTAGATGTGTTGAACCTTAGGGAATGATGTTGAATGCTCTATTCACAAAGCTGTCGATTCCTGGCTTTTCTTTTTTTTTTTTTTTTCACGCCAACGGAGCTTCCGATGGGCACATTGCTGACTGTCAATACTTGCTATTGATAGACGAACGCATAGATGCGGAACAGAGAAACCGAAATACATGGCCGCTTGCAAAATGGTTGCTGTAATACTTCAGACATAAAAAGAAATCATGGTTCACGGTTTTTCAGGAAGCCTGGTCGAAGTATTTATCTTCCATATAAGATTGGTAGCTGTTATTGCTTCCGATTCATCGGGCATTTTTTAATTGCTGTTTGAGTGTTGAGTAACACACTTTGCCTGCCTCCTGCAGAAAACTGAAGAACCGTGTAGCAGCCCAGAGTGCCCGAGACAGGAAGAAGGCCCGGATGGACGAACTCGAGGAACAGGTCACCCGACTGCAGGCAGATGTGAGTGGGCACCGATATTTTTTGAGCGTGCCTTAATATTTCTTGGGGAGGTTTTTGAAAAGCCAGAACGCCTGTGTGTTGTGATTTCTGGTGCAGATTGAGAGATCCTGAAGTGTTCTAAATTTGCAGCCCTCGACGTAGCCTAGGCAGTTTTGGCTGTCAAACCTACATTTCGTGTTTCTTTTTTGTTGTTGCCGGTATTAGCATAGCAGTGGTGGTGAAAGCTGTGCTGTGACGTCATTGCACTGTTGGAGTTGAAAAACAAGCACCTGCGAAATTGTGAAAAGCTTTCAAAGCGGCTGTGAATGGGGAAATGTCACTGCTTCACAAGCTGAACTGAAGGAATCCCGAGTGGGTGCATGCGAATGAGTTTCTGCGTCAGTGTAGTGCAACTAGTGTGGAAAATTGCACTGATGCAAACATAAAATAAATTGTTAGACTTGACTTTCTGGAAAAGGCAGTGGCCCATAACTTACTCAATGGCATTACTCCATGTTTGTGCACATTCGAGGAAAAGAGGAGTTTTTAGGGCCAAACAAAAACTACCTGAAAACAATTCGCACGTTGCTCTCCAAGTGCTGGCCTGTGTATACAACATAACGAAACAGCTGTTCTTCCTGTGGTTTTTCTCAGTGGGTGTTAGCTTCAGTGACACCCTTTTTGTAAGGCACCCACTTTTGTATCCGACAAGAGGCCCCATGGTAGTTTGACTGTTGGGCCCCCTCCTACACATGAAGAGAAATTAAGTTTTGTTGCACTTGCCCTTTTACTGTGTATTCAAGTAGACTGTTGTGCAGTGTTCGCCCCCTTTCAATCGGTGTTTGTAATAAACACACTTTCAATGCTTCGTCGTACATGGCAGGCACCTTTTCCTCAAAGCTCCACTGTCTCTTTTCAGCGGGCCGCCCTCCTGGAGGAAAACCGGCTCCTCCGCAAGCGCCTGGAGGAGTTCGAACGGGAGAACCAGACACTCGTCAAGAGGCTCGACGAGAAGACCTCCGTCGCCACATCGCCCATTGCACCCGTCGTCAAAGTTGAGGTGTGTGTCTACTTTCCCCCCTTGCATTGATTTTTTTTTTTAAGTTGCAGTCAAGAGATCGATATGCCTTGGGTAAATGATTGTGAATGGGTAAGGCACATCGACCAAGTGCTTCGGGAAAATTTGCTCTTTGCAAGAGCTGCAATACAGAGTTCAAGTGGCTGTGGCGCGCATCTGCTTAAGACGAGTGCACAACTGACTACCCTACATGAACAGGAAACGAAGTTGTGCGGGCTGTTTGTGGAGGATAAGTTTTCAAAAGTAAGGTACCAACGGGCTGCCAACAAGGAATACTTTTCTCCAATAATTTGCATCTCTGGCAAATGGTATTGGTTTAAAAAAACATTTTTTGTTTAAAGGGACGTGTAATCTATGGCAGTGGAGGTGCATAAATGGCTCGAAATAAACGTTTTTATTTCAGCAGTTTTATTTGTTTTGAAGGATACATAAAAGGCGAGAGGTCTTTCGAGGAAACAGTCTAGCTTTTGTGGACGGTACCTGTACATAGAGCATTGGGTTGCTTCCATCTACAGCTCTTGCGTTTAAATGGGTATTGTCAAAAGAAAGGTACTTGGAAACTCCAGGGACGAAAACAATGGTTCTGAAACATGCGGTATCAGCAACATGCTTTTGGTGCGCACGTGAATAAGCCAAATATTTATCTTTCCAGGTCTTGGCTTGAATTTACGTTTGCTTAGTGAGGTGTGCAGGAGGGAGATGAGAGTGATTCAGCTTTGTACCTAGGTAAATAATTATCCAGGGTAGGGATGAAACAAAGCACTTATCCTTGTCCAAAATAAAGAGTGGGATAGTCTGTGCAGGACGGCTGGAAAGTTCACGAAACACACATAACTTAAAAGGTTTTGGACTTCATACTTTGTGTGCTGTTTTTTGTTGTAATACTGTCTGCCAGTGAGATTTACGCACCCCTGCTTTTACCCCACCATGTAATTTGGCACGACTTCTTTATTTCTTGCATACCACTTAGGGCAGACACCTTTTGTACTCCAAAAGAGAGCCCGCTAACCCGTTTTCATTAAATTTGCTGCCAGTTTCCCCCGTGTGCCCGACCTGACTGGAGTCTCTTTGCTCTTGCAGCCGCCATCGCCATCGCCCGAGGGGGCCGGAGCAAGCAGTGGTTCCGTTGAGTATGCCTCGCTCATCAGTGGACCTCTGCAGAAGGACCAGGTTCCGCTGCTAGCTCTAGCTGCCCTCTGGATGATGCGATTCGCCTGCTGGCCGCTGACGACGACTGCGACGACCTCTTTGCCCTGCTCCAAGAGTGCAGCCAGAGCCTGCTCGACGGGCCCCCCTTCGCGGAGGACCTGCCTGCTGCTGGCAATGCTGCTGCTGCTGCTGCTGCTCCAGCACCGGGCCCAGCGGCGGGAGGGGCCAGGCAGCCGGTGAGAGCTGGCAGAGTGCCTGGCTGCATGCTTTTTATTGCTGTTGTCAGAAGTCGATGTGTCATAGCTAAAACAAGAAAGCATTCATCAAGTAGGGCTTCCTTCCTTCAGCCAGGTTGACCGTACTGTTGCCACACTTTGGGCCATCGTAGCTAAAGTAGTAGTTTGTAAATTAGAAGGGCTGGGCTTGTTTATGTTCGTGATGAAGGGTAGGTATCTGCGTACATGATAAGCAAAAATTCGGACTTGGGGGGTGCAGTTAGTGAGGTGTTGGGGAAAAAAAAGTTGGCACAGCTTGCACTAGTGGTGCAAGGCACTAGTGCAAGGCTGGAGAAACAGCAGAGCTGGTGGCCCCTCTCCCTTCGTCGGAGACGCCGTTTTTGCACCTCGCCTTCTCCATGACTGGTGGCCCGGGATTGTTTTGCCCGCAGGCGTTCACATCGTAGCAGGCGTTCAAAATACAGGCTGCTAACCCTGTACCCCTCTGGCGTTTGGGGTGGCCCAGTAATTAGGTTGCTGGTTTCACTCCCTACCCATACTTTTTCTTGAGGCTTCGAGATTTTTTTTTTTTTTTTTTTGCAAAAGACTTAGAAGGTTTCGCCTAAACAGCTCTGCTGTTAAAAAAATCATCTGGTTATTTGACTAACTATATTTTACTGAGACTTGAAGGGGCCTAGCATGCTAGGAACAGTGCACTTGCTTGTTTCTTAAGGTTATTGACAAGGAATTTGGCATGGCCTTCATATAAATTTCACGAATCAGCAATTTGGAGGCGAACTTGGCCTCTCTGTTGTCTAACGGCTGCACCACCCTGTCCTACTTTACTCCCTGTACGGTGGCACCACAGAACAGGGAATCTGTGTCAGGTTTCGCAAAAAAGACATGAAGTCGAGGTGGAAGTAGAAAACCAGGCTTACATTTCGCTGCTCTGTTTTGTTCTCTTCATTCCGTCAGCTTGGTCGCAAACGGAGCACCTCCACACGTCTGGTGGGGGCCTCACCAGAAGAGCTGGACTCCATCAAAGAACTGATCCACTTCGACCACGTCTACTACAAGCAGGAAGAAAGTGCAGGCGCAGCTGACGTCATCATGGAAGATGCTCCAGCCACAGTGACAGCAGCAGCGGCAGCTAGCCCCCAAGACACTTACATCCTCTCCCCGCCATCTATTGCATCTTCACCGCCCCCGCTGATTGGCCCTTCCTCCCATCCTGCTTCCCGTCCGGTGGTCTTCACTCCCGCCTCTCCCGCCACATCGGTCGTGGAAGTTGAAGACACAGTGGTCGTCATCGAAGACAGCAATGATTCGGCTCCGCTCTGTCTGATGTCTGCCCCTGCCACCAACAGCGGTGTCCTCCAAGGCCATACTCTGTGTCCGTCCATGTTCAAGATGATTCCGAGTCCGTCGGCGCTGAGCACCGAGACCGGTTATGAGTCGGCGGTGTCCCCTCTGAGCGACTGCAGCCTGAGGGAAGACAACTTCTTCGAAGAGTCGGCCTGGGAGGACCCCCTCCCCGAACTGTTCCCAGCACTTGTGTGACGTGAAAAACAAAAAAAAACTCATTGTGAATTCCAGAAAGACTGTGCGCACTGCGTCTTGACAAGAGATGTGGGCCTGAACTCCCCTTTTCTCTCACTCCCAAATCACCCACCTTAATTTATGAACTTTCGTCGTGGGGCGACAAAAAAACTGTACATAGTGTAACATACGCGGGTTTGAATTGTTTTTGTTGGCAGTGCTTTGGCTGCTGCTGCTGCTGTATTTTGTGTTTTGGTGGTTCTTGTGTGATGAATAAAGTTGCCTTGCATATCCTTGTTACCCAGACCTGACCACTTCTTTACAAGTGCACGAATTGTGAACGGTACTAAACAAGTTGCTCTGTCAGCCAAAAGAGTAAGATAAATTGAATGTACCATTACTAAAGTCACTTTTTGGGTGTGATTTATACAAATTCAAAACCCAAATATTATAAACTGTTAAACCGGGACAACCCACCTTCTACTGTAATCGCTTTCGAGTTAGGCGGAGCTTTCATGATAATAGCAAAATAATTCGCAGGGAATACATTATTCTTGTAGAAGGAAATGGTGGTGCTTGCCTGCTTCGTGTTCGCATCTGGTCGCAGAAAAGTGTTCTCTAGCTGCTCAGTGCATTGCATCAATTGTTTGTCGCTACCGCTACATTGTACCTTGTTGCGGAGCAGGCGAGGCATGTTTCTTGTTTCTGCCGTCGTAAGCTCTACTCGAGGACCCTCATTCACATTATCAAATGCATCGTGCACAGCTATATCAGCGATGTAGGCGTCGGACAGCGGCTGGTAATGGGGACATCGGCCTCGTACAGTGCATACTCCAAGTAAATTTGCCATTCACAACCGAGTTCGGCACATTGTTGGAGCTAAGCGTTCGAACGGAGACCTTATCAACAGCCTGTAGCGGACTTTTCCTTGTGTCCACTCCGTCAACATTCCGGGATATCTGTAGTCTCCCAAAAAGCATTTCGAGATAAAGGGGGGAGGGGAATACATGGAGAAGTAAATGCACGGCGAGAAAAAGTGTTTGACTAAACCAATATTTTGAGGTATCTAAGTGAGTTCACAAGGCATAATTTCTGGCATACTACTGAGATTTGGTAACTTTCGAAGCATTGTGCTATGACTGGGCCATGCGAGGGTTGGATGCAGAAGTTTCTGCAAATGGAAAGCGGGTACTTCACATAAAATCAAAACCCTTTGCTTAAGTAGAACAGGCTATCCAGGGCATACATGACACCCTGGCGTCCTCCCACCCGACCAAGAAGCTCAAGCATCACCCCTATCATGACTAGCGCACCGGAGGCCTTCCTCGTCGTATATCAATGGAATTGTCGATCTCTCAGTTGTAAGCAACACCAGCTAGCCCTCCTTACCCAACAGGACCCGCAAGATGTCATTGCTCTTCAAGAAGCAAATACTCCTACCCCTTGCTTGCCACAATACAACGCCTTCACCCAGGACCCGCAAAACCGAACAGCCATCCTTGTACTGAATTCCCACCCATCCCAAGCACACCAGCTCAGCCAGACTTCCTAATACCTTCGTTGAAGTCATCTCCACCCGCCCATGACAACCCAGCATGTATGTACTAAATATCTACAGCCCCCCCACCAGTAGTCTTCACACCATCGAGGCGCTCTTGCATGAAGCTACAGTCAAAGCCAATGACAACCCGCTGCTTCTCCTTGGTTATTTTAAAGCCCCGCATACGGCTTGGGGATATATGCGCGCTTCGAAGAAGGGTACGGCTCTGTTACGCGCCACCCAAAATCATCAGTTAGTCCTGCAAAATGGCCTTACAGTCGCCATTCGGACCGGTACAGTGTCATGCGTGACACCACACCCGATTTAACATTTACAAAAAACATTCGAAATATCACGTGGTCATGTTTGGATGAAACTCTCGGCAGCGACCATCAGATCATCTCCATCCGAATTCCGACCTCGAAGATCCCCTCGGAAGGCACTGCCCGCCTAACCAATTGGTCCGCGTTTCGAGATGACGTCACTCCTCTACCACCCATAGATCAAAATCTTGACGAATGGACACTGGAGCTTGAAAAGCGGGCCCAGAAGCGCACCCAAGAAATCGCGCTCACTGACAGTACACCAGCCGCGGACCCCCACCTGATGCACATCTGGGAAGCTCGACGAAGCCTAACAAAACGTTGGAAACTCCAGAAACACAATCGTTCCTTGAAAAAACGCATGGCCCTTCTAACACAGCTAGCACAGACCTACCCTGCTGATCTTCAGCGACAGAATTGGCACTCTTTTTGCGACAAGCTCCGAGGCACTCTGCACACGAAGAAAACCTGGCATCTGCTTCGGTCCCTCCTCAACGACACCACTACCAGGCCTGGGTTGAAGGCACCTTACCTGAACAATGGAAATATTCGGACATCATTCTAATCCCAAAGGCAAACAAGCCCCTCTCCCCCACGACCCTTCGGCCCATCTCTCTGACGTCCTGCCTCGGGAAACTTTTCGAGCACCTGGTCCATCAACGTTTATCTACGTACTTGGAAGATCACAATCTGTATCCATTAACCATGTTCGGGTTTCGACAGCATCTCTCTACTCAAGACGTACTAATTCAGCTCAAGGAACAGGTCCTAGATCATCTGAGCAGAGCCACTCCTAGGGCCATCTTAACACTTGACGTCAAGGGCGCGTTCGATAATGTCACGCATCAAGCCATTTTGGAAAACCTCAACACGACTAATTGCGGCATCAAGACTTTCCACTTCGTAAAAGCTTTTCTTCGAAACCGGACCGCAACACGGCGACTTGGGCCCCTTCGATCCCCCATCTTCCACACTCCGCCAAAGGGCACCCCCCAAGGCTCCGTTATTTCGCCATTGTTATTTAATATTGCCCTCCTTTACCTTCCGAGTCGCCTACAAGCTATCCCCGGTCTCCAGCACGCTCTTTACGCGGACGATTTGACCATTTGGACAACGCAGGGCTCCTGCGGCGCACAACAAGACGCTCTCCAACAAGCGATGGACACAACTATCGACTATCTCTCGCCCAGAGGTTTGACATGCGAACCTAACAAATCGGCTCTCCTAGTCCTTCGCGCCCGCACGTGAGGTCAGCCTGCTGTAGCTACTCCCGATCCGCAAGTTACCATCCAGGGCTCTCCTATTCCCCAAGTCCCCACTCTCCGTATATTGGGTGTGCCTATCCACTACGATGGTTCCGGCGCCTCCTTCCTGCCTCAGCTACAGAAAACGGTCACACAGCTCACTCACCTAATACGACGAATAAGAGGATCCACTCACGGCCTCAAAGAACAAGATGCCGCCTGATACAAGCACTGCTGGTCAGCCGTATAACCTACAGAACTCCTTTTGTCAACCTAAAACCACAGGAAGTCAACAAGCTGGATGCTCTAATCCGGAAAACGTACAAAGCTGACCTTGGACTCCCAACTTATACTTCCAATGCGCGTCTGTTTCACCTCGGCCTGCACAACACGCTCAGTGAACTACTAGAAGCACAGCGGACGTCCCACCTCCATCGCCTCGCCCTCACTCCCTCAGGTAGACGTGTTCTCCAAAACATTGGCCGGCCCACCCCCTCCCCTCAACACGAACTTCAACGCACCCCCCTGTCCATTCGTCAACGCTTGAAGGTTAGCCCGGTACCCAAACACATGCACTCATCCTTCAATCGAGGACGTCGTGAAGCCAGGGTGAAGATGCTTGATAAGCGGTACGGCGCCGACTTCCAAGCACGATATACGGATATTGCTATAACTCCCGACCACACGCGCACCACCCTAGTTACTGTGGACTCGAAGGGACATCTGGCCACAGCCGTCACCTATCGAAATCTGCCGGTCCCCTCAGCCGAAGCGCTTGCCATCGCTCATGCAACTATCACACACCAGCATCAACCATACTTAACCATCATTACGGACTCCCAACAAGCCTGTCGGCTGTATCAAGCTGGCCTTGCACCACCCCAGGCCCTCCCTGTGCTCCAACACCTTCCCGAGGACATTGAAATCTCGATCGTCTGGACCCCAGGCCATGCTGGCCTTGCAGGGAATGAGGCGGCTCATGCCGCAGCCCGCGATATCTCCTTACCCGGGCACTCCCAACCGCAAGGACCGACACCGCCGGGGGCCTCATCTCTGACCATCAAATCCTAACTCCGCTGGACTCTACCTACAGCTCCCTCCTCGCGCACTACACACACACACCAGAAGAACATACCGTCCTCCACACCACAGTCTCTCCAACCACCAAGCTCACATATATCGGCGTCTACAAACAGATACCTTCTACAACCACACTATCCTCTCTCACATATCTCCGTCCATTTTTCCACACAACTGCCCACAATGTGACACCCCTCTCACAACCTACCACCTTGCGTATTCATGTCCCCACCACCCCCACCCCATTCACTCCCCCTCCCTTGAGCAGTGGGAGTCTGCGCTGACCAGCTCGGCGCCGGAACATCAAATCGCCCTGGTGCAACGAGCCCTGGATTCGGCGCAGGCTCGCGGCCTCCTGGACGTAGGAGGCTGACCACGTCCCTTTCCAGCTCCCTTGGCTGCTCAATAAAAAATGTTTTTTACCACCACCACCACCACCTTTGCTTAAGAGAAAGGTGGTTAAAATGCGAAGCTTTCTCCCATGTAACCTGAAAGTCACTCCAATCTCCTAAAGCAAACAGTGGGGACAGACAGTCAGAATAAGTGCAAATGGGACAGGAGGGCTTGTTCGGTTCTATAAGAACGGGTCGGTGGCAAAATTCAAATCTGTGCGTCGCCAAAACCACATCCGGCGAACTGAACTCAACAAAAGTGGCGCGAGTAGATGTTGTAATGAAAGAACCATCGGTGTAAGCATGCAAGCCAGGGCCCAACATTATCTGTGCTGCTGTCCAGGAGTTTATCTTGCGGTGTGGAATCGCCAAATGCAGAGCGGGATGGCAGCAGGTCCAAAGTAGACGTTTCAGCTCGCTTGGGGAAATGCATGTACCGTGCAGGTTAGTAGATAGTCGCAGGTGAAATAAGTCGAAAAGACCTGTTTGGATGTCCAAAATGGTCGACATGGGAAGGGATTATGCCAGAACTTTCAGCGCCGCGGTTCTGGTGGTGGTGTACGCTCCGGTGACTACAAACAGTGGCGAACGCATGACTGAGTGAATTTTAGCTTTTAACAAATGGTGCTGATGGTCACCCCACCAAGCCGCTGCGGCATACGTTACGGTTGGCAGAATGGCTCTGTGTTAAAGGAGTCGAAGATGACTGTGGTCCACGAAGGAATGACGCCGCGCAGGACCAATGAGGGTGGCGGACATCTTCTCAATGCAACTCCGCAAATGGGTCGTGTGGGCAACAAAGGTCAGCTGACTATCGAACACAACGCCCAAGAGCTCCACCTCAATGTCCCCAGCACTTCCTGTATGACACCAGGGCCATCTACTGGTTAGCTTCAAACCCTGCTTCTGTTCGTTTGAGCGACTATACCACTGCCTCATTCTGAAAGTGATAAAAAACGCCAGTGTTTGGCCTCGGGAACATGGGGGTAAAATCGTTGGTCCATGGCGCGAATATGGCTTGGGTTCGAGCCCAGCAGTGCTGAATTTTTCTAAAAATAAATGTATATTCACAGGGCATTGGACCGCGCGGCGGCGCTACCTGCGCGGCGGCGACGACGCCATATTTGAGGTTGCACTCCGCCGCGCGGGCAGCGCGTTTCCCGACGCGAAACGTTGTTTTCGGGGTGGTGCTGGCAAGAACGTTCGTGTGGACGGTGTTTTTCTCGGCGTGATTCGTGTGTTTGAGAATGCCTGGTCGTAACGAGTAGCCAGCATTGTTTTCGCTGCGAAATTCCGGATGTGATGTTCACGCCTACAACCGCAAACCCGAAGCAGGCCGAACGACGAAAGCAAGAGCGCCGTTTTTTTTAGATGCGACGCTGAGAGCATCTCTTGCCGGCGGCCCCGTCCTTCCTGCGTGCGTCCGTTGTTGTCCGCAGCCTTTCCACTCTGCCCCTCTCCTCTCCGATAGCGAACACTCTCTCGCGAGGGGCATTGGATTGGATTCGATTGGATTGGATTGGATTAAAGTGGATTGTGTTGGATTGTGTTGCGTCATAGCCGCGGCAGACGCACTGGCGCCGGCGCGTGCCCAGGTGAGAGCGAACACACTCTCTCAACATCTGCGGGTGTGCGGCCCAGCGCGCTCTCACTCCGCCGGTGGGCGGCGCTGCGCGCGGTGCTGCGCATGTGCAGTACTGTCTCTCTCCGCGGTCTCCTCTCCTTCGGGCGCGCTGCGCATATAACCGGTGTGCCGCTCTCCGGCGGTAGGGTGGCTAGAATGGTACCGGCGGCCTTTCGGTCGACGGTTGCTCTCCGCTGTGCTTGAACCCCCCTCAGCGTCGCATCACACCAGGGTTCCCGCGAGGGGAGGTGGGCGTAATTTTTTTCGAAGCGCGCTGTTGTTTCGAAGCGAAGGCCGGGGCAGTGCTTGAAGACAGTATGATTTTGCGCGACGAATGCAACTGTCCGATGGTTTGACAGGCGCGGCCAGCGGCGTGCATCACCCAGTCCGTTTTGGCGATTTCGCGCTATCTCGGTGTCATCCCTGTGCGCCGATTTCCTTATTTCCTCCGTTGCTTGAAGCGACCGTGGCGCGAGCTGAGAAAATTTCTTCACCCAAGGCTGCGAGGATATTTGATGTGGTGGCGGCGTGTGAGAGAGGAGCTGGTTTTACCGTGCACCACCCAGGCATGTTGCGCGCTTCTTGAGGAGTATGAGAGACGGTGAGGTGCTCTGGGGACAGTGTTCTGTGCGTGGAACGCACGAAGGTCGTCCATTTGAGCTCCTAATGAAGCGGAACAATTACGCACAGGGTCTGGGTGGAAACCATCGCGAGGTAAGTACGTGATAAAATTAGGCATGGTGGCGACGACAAAGATCCCAGCGATGATTTTCAAGTCTTCCTTTCGGTAAAGACGAAGCGGAAATTATAAGCAGAACAAGATTATGGAACACGTACGATTTGGCTACTTCGAAAGCAGCGCAGAGACAAGTGACAAAGGCGCTGCTCTAGTTTGTCCCTGCATACGTTAACGTTTTAGTCTCTGCGCTGTTTTTGAAGTAGTCAAACTGCGTACCCAGCATCAAGCGTTAGTGTCGGAACACGTAACACGCTTGGTCATTAGAGAACAGTCGAAGGCGACGAAGAAGAATTGGATCAATTTGGATGCCCGCAATTACCTGGGAAGCGATATTGCGATATTGCAATTACCTGGGAAGCGTTATCGCGTGCGTTCACCTCAACACTCGAAGTAGCCCATGTTGAGGCTGGGAGCCCAGTATGGTTCGTCTCATCCATAAAGTACGCCGGCTACCTTAATTTGGGAACATTTTAAGCATGGGAATGTTTCAAACATGTGACGAGGTGTGAGGTGAAAGAGGTGAAAGCTCCGACGCCCATCGTCCCGGGGCCCACCTGGATGAAACGGGTTCCAACAGATTCGATAGTGATTAGCCATATTATCAATAACTTCTTTGGGAATTTGTCGAATGAAGACAGACAGCCTTCAAGCACTGCCCTAGCCGCCGCTTCGAAACAGCGAAAGGAAAAAAAAAATACACGGCGCGCTTTTTTTATTTTGCCGTACGACCTGCTTCGGGTCTGCGGTTGTAGACGTGAACAGCGCATCCGGAATTTCGAAGCGAGAACAATGCTAGCTACTCGGTAGGACGAGGCATTCGCAAACCCACGGATCACGCAGAAAAAAACCCCGTCCACACGAACGTTCTTGCCAGCAGCACGCTGCAAACCACGTTTCGCGTCGAGAAACGCGCTGCCCACGCCGCGGAGTGCAACCTCAAATATGGCGTCGTCGCCGCCGCGCAGGTAGCGCCGCCGCGCGGCCCAAAGCCCTGTGAATACACCCTATACTTGTGATATTTTTTAGTGTAAAACAATTGGCTCAGCTTGCCCTAGTGGTGCGAGGCTGGCGAAGGAGCAGAGCTGGCTGCCCCACAGCCCACTAGGTGCACTGCAGGACGAAGGCCTCTCCCACCGACCTCCAACTGTTTTTGCCCCGCTCCACTCAAGTCAATGATTTGCCTAAGAAAAACATCAAATCCCCCCCCGCGCTGCTCCAGTTGCGGCATCACGAATGCATCGGAGAACCACCCGTGCACTCCCCGGTGCGTAGTGTGCGAGGGCCCTCATCTCACGGGCTCTGCAGACTGTCCACGACGCTTTCAACCCCGCAAGCGACCCCCATCGTACGCTCAGGTGGTCTCGGAACAAGTGAAATCAGCCAAGACTCCGAATGACAGCCCCGCCGATTTTCCTGGCCTCGACCGCGGAACCTGCGCCAACCATCCTGCGCGCCACGCCTGGAGCACTAAAGACCGAGAGAAACCTTCAGAGGGACAGGGCAAGCCTTGGAAGCAGCTGCCAACTGGAAGGCCGACTACCTCATCGATGCAACAGAGTGCAAACTCTTCCGTCCTGACGACTAACCTACGCCACACGGCTGCAACATCCACCGGCCAACAACAAACAGAGCAAGACCGTCAACATTTCCAGGTGAGCCGCCCACGTCTGCCTCCCAACAATCCCCCACCTCCAAATGCACCCCACTATTCCCCAGACCTCCTTCGAGAACTACAGGCAATACGCGCCGAGATTGCACAGCTACGCCAAGAAAATATCCTCCTCAAACAGGAAAACGTCGCTCTCCGCAACACTCTCGCCACACCCAATACCAAGGCACCTCCCGCGCCCCCCACGCATTCCGACACCGACATGGAGCTTGAAGCATCCCAAGCCCCCCCCCCCCCCCCCCCCACAAACGTAAGGCCCCTCCACCAGAACTCCCCCAAACTCATATCGATAACGCAACGAATGACCGCCTCGGCTCCATTGAACAGGCTTTAACTAATCAAAGGCAGGAATATCTTCAGTTACACCAAACTCTAGTAAGCACCCAAAACGCCTTACAAGCTACTATTACAGACCTTCGCGGAGGAGGAGGAGGAATAACTTTATTGTTTGCCCAGGATGGGGTCAGGGGTGGGGTAGGCTAGAAGTCCCTTCTCCCCCTCTTCAGCCATCGGCCAGGAGCCCCTGCTCCTTGGCGGCGGCCTCGGCCATCCGGACAGCCCAAGATTGCGACTCGGCGTCCGAGGTGAGCAGTATCGTCTCCCACTGCTCCGGTGTACTTATCATTCTTCTTGCTTTATCTGTGGTGGTGATGGCAGGGCAGGCCCATAACATGTGTTTAAGGTCAGCCCTTCCTGTGCAGTTTTTACATCTGTCGCTGTGCAGATCTGGGTAATAGTGATTGTACAGTACGGGGTTGGGGTACATCCCCGTCTGCAGTATATAATCTCCACGCAACTGATTGCTTTTTATCTAGTGTTTTGTGCGCCTCTGGGTATTTTAGCCTCCCCAGTCGGTAATGATCGATAATTTCTCTATATGTGACCATGCGTTCACTGCCGTTTCTGGGCGAGGGCTGCTCCGTGGTGCTTCTTGCGCTAGCTCGGCCGGTTAGTCCTCGAGCTAGGTTGTGAGCATCCTCGTTGCCGGGTAGGGCTGTGTGACCTGGTGCCCATATTAGTTCTACTCTTCTGAGCCTTTCTCCCCTATATCCATTCATAATTTTCAGCGCTTCAGCGGATATGCGTCCTCTCGAGAAGTTTCTGATTGCCGTCTTGGAGTCGCTGATTATATATCTTGCTCGGGTGGATGCTAGCGCCAAGGCAATGGCAGCTTCTTCCCCAGTCTCAGGTGGGCTTGCGCGGACTGAACCTGATGTTATCAAATGGCCGTGCTGGTTAACCGCCGTTATTGCCATGGCAGTGCGGTCCGAGTATTCAGCAGCATCGACGTATATCACCTCCCCGATTTTTTCAAAGCGCTTGTGGATAGCTTTGGCCCTTTCTTGCCTGCGTGCTTGGTTATGCACTGGGTGCATATTCCTGGGTAAAGGAGGAATGTGCAAATGTGCTCGTGCTTCGGGGGAAATGTCAACTTTATTTCCATGTTGCGAATCATAACCAATGCTTAGGGATCGCAGCACATGTCTTCCAGTCTGACTTTTTGTGAGCCGCTCCAACTGGGAGATTTGTTGGGCTTCGATTAGCTCGTCGAGCGAATTGTGCAGCCCTAATGCATCGAATTTGTTGGTCGGCGTTGTTATGGGTATGCCTAAGGCTTGTTTGTATACTTTTCTAATCATATTGTTGATCTTTGTTCTTTCGTATGTCTTGAGTGAGAGGAATGGTGCTACGTAGACCACCCTACTGAGGACGAAGGCCTGAACCAGTCTGATTAAATTGGCTTCTTTGATTCCTTGGTGTCTATTGGCGACTCTGGAAATCAATCTGGTCGTTTGGAGTACGCTTTTGTCTAGCATCCTGAGCGCTTCGGTGTTGTGGCCATTCGCTTGAATTCGCAGTCCCAGGACTTTGATCATCGGCACTATTGGTATGAGCCCACCTTTTGCTTGTAGTTCGATCGTAGATTTATATGAGCCTTTTCTTCTCCCCCTGTTTGCCTGATATAGTAGTATTTCTGATTTTTCTGGCGAACATACGAGACCCCTTGGTTCGATGTACGTCTCTATAGTATTGATTGCTTCCTGTAATGTGTCTTGTATTGCTCCATCACTGCCGCCGGTTACCCAGAGCGTGAGGTCATCTGCGTAGATGCTGTGGTGTAGGCCTTCTATTTTCTTCAATTCCGCGGGCAGTCCGATCATGGCTATGTTGAACAAGAAGGGGGAGAGTACAGACCCCTGCGGTGTTCCCCTCGCCCCCAGTTCGAGTTCGTTCGATTCAATGCTACCGATTTTTATTTTTGCCGTTCTGTCAGAGAGGAAATCCCTCACGTAATTGTACGTCCTAGACCCGATTCCTAGCATCCCGAGGTTTTCCAGGATGGCACTGTGGCGCACGTTATCGAATGCCTTCGTCAGGTCTAGGCCTAGGATGGCTTTTGTGTCTCTTGATGATGTGCCATTTCCGTCTACGATCTGATGTTTGAGCTGTAATAGGACGTCTTGAGTTGATAACTTTGGCCTAAAGCCGATCATAGTGTGCGGGTATAAATCCTTGTCTTCCATGTATTTATTGAGTCTTCTGAGTACGACGTGCTCCATAAGCTTTCCCAAGCACGAAGTCAGGGAAATGGGTCTTAGGTTCTCTAGCCCTAACTTCTTTCCTGGCTTGGGAATCATGATTATGGTGGCCGTTTTCCATTGCTTCGGGATGCTTCCCATTTGCCATCTTAGATTCAAATACTGTGCTAGTGCTTCTACGGAATCGTCGTCGAGATTTCTTATAATTTTGTTTGTAATCCCATCCTGGCCCGGTGCAGATTTTGTACGAAGGTCCTGGATGGCTTCCCAGACCTCCGCTGTTGTAATGGGGCGGTCGAGTTCGGGGTTTGGAGTTCCCTCGTACGGTTTGAGGTTCTCCTTCGGGTTTGATCCTATGTATCTGTTTTTGATTTCTTCTAAGAGGTCCTTGTCCGATCTTGGATAATCATGTATGATCTTGCTCAGGTTGTGTCTCTGGGTGGTCTTGCATTCCTGGGAATCTATCAGGTAGCGAAGTATATTCCAGGTTTTCCCAAGTCCCATTTCCGAGTCCATTCTATTGCATGTGCTGTACCAATTCTGGCGGGTCAGTTCGTTTGCATACTCTTCTATTTCCCTATTTAAATACGCTATTCGCCTTCGTAGGTTGCGGTTTAGCTTCTGTTTGCTTAACCGTTTCTGAAGGCTTTGTTTCGCCTCCCACATGTGCAAGAGTTTGGTGTCGGCTTGCTGGAGCTCAGCTTCTTCGGGTATCGTTTTCGTCGCCTTTCTTGCATGTGTGTGCAGCTGCTCTACAAATTCCTCAATGTCTGTTATACACCCTGCCTCTTCCGATATCTCCCGTTCGGCTGCCCTGATTCTTCTGAATTCATCCCAATTTGTAATCTTGATTATGTTTCCTCTTTTGTGATTGGGTGGGCCCGCTGTGACCTGTGTGGCCACTATGAAGTGGTCACTGCCCAAGTTTTCCAGCAGGTTGATCCACTGTGGGTCGTTAACCAAATTTTTTGTGAAGGTCAAGTCCGGTGTCGTGTCCATGCTGACGCTGTTGCCTAGTCTAGTGGGGTACGTTGGGTCGGTGGCTAGAGAGAGGCCAGCTATTTGGGCGTCTTGCCATAGGTTCCTTCCCTTGGTCGTCTCCCGTTTGTAGCCCCAGGCGGAGTGGTGCGCATTAAAGTCCCCCGTTATGATCAAGGCTTTTCTCTTGGTTATGTTTATCACCTTACAGAATAGCTTTGCAAACTTGTGGTTATTACGGGGGCTGCTGTACACGTTGAGTATAAACATACTTCCTTCCCCTCTTTTTTTGGTTGGAATGATTTCGGTGAGGACATGGTCGATTGCTTCTATGCCTGTGTCGTGTTGTATTACTGGTAGATTGCGCTTGATGAGGGTGGCGACCACCGGTTTCTTACCGCTATCGCTACAGGAGTGTTCATTTTCCGGACCGAAGGTTTTATAATTTGGTAGTTTGGCTGGACATCCCGTTTTTTGCAAGCAGATTACATCAGGTCTTTCCTCTATGTGGCTATTAAGTATAAATTGATTTAGATTTCCTCTCTTCCTACGGAAGCCCCTGCAATTCCATTGCCATATAACGTATCTGTTGTAGCGATTATTGGACATAAGTGATGGGTTGAGCGGCTTCAAGGTTGATTCTGGTACTTTCTGTCACGGGTGGCCTGGCGTAGGGCTTGGTCGTTTTGATGGGACTGATTTGTCCGCTGCCTCCTTCACTGAAGCGGGCATTTTCTAGTGCGAAAAGTCTCGCTGTTATGCTTCCCTCAAATTTTGTAAGCATGTTCTCAAACTTTTCCTCAAACTGTCGTAGTCTACTGTTTAACAGTTCCTCGTCAACAGTCTTTGCTTGAGGGGTAATGTCTGTTTCTTCTGCTTGCTTGCTTAGGGTTGTGGCCCTCCTTTTCGGAGGGGGAGATTCCGTACCTGGGTTCTCTTCTGTCGTATTTATCGGCATGTGTCTATCAGGTTGCGTTGCAACTTCCATCTTTGTTCCCTCCTCGACAGACTCAGTTGATGAATGATTCTTGTTGGCTTGTTTAAGGCTTAGTATCTCTGCCTTGAGTGCCCTGTTTTCTGCCATCACTATCTCTAACATTTGTCGAATTTTAGTGATTTCCGACTGGTTATCTGACTGGCTTTGATTATTGATGTGTGTGTGCTGTGTGGAGCCGTGGGAGATGACACCAGCCCAGCTCACCTTATTTTATTGGGGCTCTTCTTTTTGTTGACATCCCTTCCGCGCCTCGCTGGTCCCGAGCCTGGTCTTGGATTTCGACCTTGACCTCGACCTTGATCTCGAATCGCTCCTCTGCCGGGTCCGGTCGTCATCTCTCCGCTGTCTGGACGTCGACCTCGAGCTGCGCCGATCAGGAGCCGCGTTGTTGTGTGTGCTGCCTGCGCTGCTTCTCTTCTCCGTGTTCCCGTGGCCTCCATTGCCGCTTGCGTTTTCTCGGGAGGGTAGACGTGGGAAAGAGCCAGACCGGTCTCTTCCGTGGTCTTCTGTAATTCCCTTCCAGGCACCGTGTCTGAGAATTCCCGAAACGCTGTCGCCTGCGCTGGGCTGGTTGTGCGGGTTTACTTTCTCTTCCAAGAGTTTGTTCCTCTCCCACTGTCGCTTCTTGAGTAAAAACGGCATTTGGTAGCGTTGGCGACATTTTTTGTCGCCAGTTCGGTGGTCTCTGCCGCAAAGCGCGCACTTGGGGTCACACTTGTGCTTTTCTTGCGGGTTCTTGGCTCCACAGTCCCTGCAGATCTTGTTTTCCGGAGCGGGGCACACGTCGGTCCTGTGGCCGAGTCTTCCACACGTCTCGCATACCTCGTGCTTCTTCTTATGCAGATAACACCGATATTCTGCGCCTCTGTAATAGACGTAGTATGGCACAGCCTCTCCCTCAAACACGATGACTGCCGAATTTGTTCGGCCCATTCTTCTAGCCTGAAGAATCTGCGGGTTTCGTTTATTAACCAAGCTTCGAGTAATGTCGTCGTCACTGTCGCTCTCTGGTATATTGTGGATTACGCCTTTGGAGGTGTCTTCAGGCGGAGCTGCGTATGCCATAATTTCGTGAAGGTGTTTGCCAATCGGGATTGCCTTGATTGCGTTGTATTTCACAGCCCTCTCCATGCTTGGGGTGCTTGCGACGATTATGTTTTTGAGCGCGTTGATTCGAAGAGTATCTTCCTCCGCTCCTTCCGCCGTTAGTTTCGTGGCGCGAAGTATTCCGTCGCGGAGCATCGCTTGGCTGATCTTGGAAACATCTAGGCCTTCCCTCGGTCGAAGCACGATCTTGATGTCTTCACGCGGTAACTGCGGCTGCCGCGCAGGGCGAGGCGGCTTGCGTTGTCGTTGTCGAGAACGCGAAGCCCCGCTGGAGGATTCGGGTTCGGCGCCCTCCTGTCCCTTGCCTGTCCCTTGCTTTGGGCTCAACTGGAGTAGAGCTCGAGCGCTTCGTTGTCGGTGGCTCGTCAGCCAGCCCGCCTCACTTGTAAGCTCTTCGGGTGAAATTGACTCACCCTCTACTTCGACGACTTCCATTGGCCTTCCGGTTCCCGGGGGATGAGTTCCAAAGAACGCTGAAGTCGTCGACGACACTGAAATACAGTCTTGCGTGCGGGCGCTCACAACAAATGCTAACCTAGCCCCGACCCCACAAGAAGTCCCCCTCCCCCCTTCTGATTTTGACAATGAGCAAATCTAAACTTAAAATTCTAGTCTGGCAGTGGAACTGCAGAGGTTTTGGTAAAAAGCGCCACAACCTGCAAATGCACATATCCACTCACGACCCCAGTCCCACCATCATTGCGCTTCAGGAACCAGGGCTCAAAGTAGAACTCACGGGCTATCAAACCATACAATCCCCTAACAACCCATTCACTGCTACCCTCGTGCACCGCAACGTCTCTGTTGAGTCCACCCCCATTGAGGGTACGGACATACCACATGATTTTATTATTCTATATCCTTCTGCTCGGCAAGCCCTTCCTCTACGTATTGAATGTTTAGAGTAGCCCCAAAGCCACAGCTCACAACTTTAACTCCCTCTTTACTCATGCCATCCGAGGAGCACAGCATCATCCCCTGCTAATCCTTGGTGATTTTAATGCTCCCCATCTCGCTTGGGGGTACCATCGCACCACACCCAAAGGCCGCCGTCTGTGGGACCTTGTCCAAACCAAACGTCTAACGATTGAATCTGACCCGACCACCCCCACGCGCATGGGAAACAGTGTGCAACGCGATACCATGCCTGATCTCTCTTTCTCCCGCAACATCCATTGCTTACGCTGGCACAGCACACCTCATTCGCTCGGCAGCGATCACTTTATCATTGCATTGGACCTCCAACCCATCCACTCGCTTGCATCGAAACCGCGTCGGCAGTACATTACTGACTGGCACCAGTTCCGTACAGAAAGTGAGCAGATCCCGCCACCAACAAGCATCGATGCCACCTCTCTGACCACTTGGATCGCCGGACTTTTAACAACTAAACGATCTCAAGACAAACCCCTCGAACATGAAATTCCAAGCGACGTTGTTGATACTCGCCTCCGCCATCTCTGGGAAGCTTATAGAAGTATTGAACGAAGGTGGCGAGCTGGTAAACACCGCCGCCGACTCCGGGCCAGATTAGCGGAACTACAAAAAACTATTGAGGCCCACGCCCTTGAACTCGCCCGACTCCAATGGGTACAACTCTGTGACCAGATGCGCGGAAATCTGGGTATGAGTCGTACCTGGCACCTTCTCCGACACCTACTGGACCCTAGCTCCTCCCGAACCCAAACCCAATCACGACTCACTCAGCTTGTCCATAAATATCCCGGCACCAACACCCAACTCCTAGATTATCTCAAAGCTACGTACATAGCACAAGGCCCCACTTTTATCGCGCCCAACTACTCTGGACCCCCACACCCTGATTTAGACCGAGAAATCACACAAGCTGAGGTACGCGCGGCGCTCAAGATCCGCACCAACACAGCTCCCGGCCCGGACGGCATAACCAATAAACTTCTACGAAACCTTGATGATACCTTTATAGCCACTCTCACCAAATACTATAATCACTTCTGGATTACCGGCACTCTACCTCCCGAATGGAAACATGCTAAAATATCCTTCATACCTAAACCTGGCAAACCCCTCGCACTCCAACATCTCCGACCTATATCTCTTACTTCCTGTGTAGGCAAAGTCCTTGAACATATTATTCACACCCGCCTTACTCAATACCTGGACGATTCCAACGCCTATCCCCCCACAATGCTTGGCTTCCGCTCTCGGCTATCAGTCCAAGACGTCCACCTACAACTCCTTCATGACATCATTGCCCCTCCTTCCAGAATGGACACGGCCGCCATTCTAGCTCTTGATCTTCAAAAAGCTTTCGACCAAGTCTCCCATGCAGCAATCCTGAGCAATCTTGAATCATTGAAAGTTGGCCACCGTACCTATAATTACATCCGTTCCTTTTTAAGCAACCGGAGCTTCACCTAGGAGATGTCACCTCCGCACCAATAAAAATGTCATCCATGGGAACCCCTCAAGGAGCAGTGTTGTCACCGTTGCTCTTTAACGTAGCCGTCCTCCAACTACCACAACAGCTTTCTCAAATACCCTACCTTCGACACAGTATGTACGCGGATGACATTACCCTTTGGACTTCTGGAGGAAGCGATGCCCAAATTGAAGAAACACTTCAAACCGGTGCAAATATGGTCCTCGCTGCCGCGGCCCAAGCAGGGCTCACATGTTCCACAGCAAAATCCGAGCTACTAATTCTCCCTCCTCCTCGCGGTAAACCCCCGAACCCTCCTACCATTACTATAACTCTCGGCCAGAGCCAAATTCCTACGGCGCCCCGGATAAAGGTGCCAGGGCTCTCAATACAACAAAATCGCGCGAACTTCCAATACCTCACTCAACTAAACGCCCATATCACTCAAACCATTGGCCTTCTCCGACGCATCGCTCCCCGGCACCAAGGCCTCAAGGAGGCAGAACGCCTACGCTTCATTCAAGCTTTCATAATCAGTCGCCTCACCTCCTCCCTCCCGTACCTCAATCCCACCCGTGCAGAACTTGACAAAGTAAACCGCCTGTTGCGTAAAGTCTACCGAGTCGCCCTGCAGGTACCTCACAGCACCTCCACTGCCAAACTAGAACAGCTTGGTATCCACAATACCGCTGAGGAACTAATTGAGGCCCATCTAATAAATCAATACTCCCGTCTAGCATCGTCCCCTGCGGGACTAATAATTCTCCGCCGATTACACATCCGCATCCCAATCTTTACTAATTCTGCCCACCCGATTCCACCTACCATTCGACACAATATCCTAACCCGGCCGCTTCCCCGCAATATGCACCCCACAAACCACGTCGCTCGAAGGGAACAACGCGCTCGTTACCTGTCAGAAAAATACCCTGTTAAACCGACAACACACTATGTGGATGCCGCTAGCTACCAAAACCACACAGCCTATGCCTTGGCGGTTATCAACAGTCCTAACTCCCCCCCACTCACATCTCTCACCATCCGCACCCACTTACCTACTGAGGTGGAAGAGGCGGCAATAGCGCTAGCCCTTTCTCACGGTCCTACCCCAAAAGTCATCTTGTCCGACTCTCAATCTGCTATACGGAACTTTGCCCGAGGGCTCATATCAGCCAAAGCTCTCAAAATTATTCTGCAAAACCCCCCCAAAACGCCCGTGGAGCTCGTGTGGACGCCCGCCCACACCGGCTTAGGGGGTAACGAGGCGGCCCATACAGCAGCTGGAGATCTTACTGTCCGAGCAGGCCCTTCGGTTACCCCTAACCACGGAGCGCAATCCACTCGAGATAGCGTTATTACGTACGCGGCTATCACCGCGCACTACCGCCTCCTCCGCCTGAAATACCCCCCAGCCCACTCCTCACTTTCCACAAAGGAAGAACGCTTGTGGCGGATACCCTTCCGTGCCGCGCCAGCCTTTATCGCATATACCCTGATCAATACCCATCACCCCTATGCCCCCACTGCGGAGATGTCGACACCATCTGCCACGCTATGTGGGCGTGCCCTCGAAACCCCTTACCCCTAATCCCCTCTGTTGATCAATGGGAGGCGGCGTTGGGCGGCTCCGATCCCGGGGTCCAGAAAGCCTTGGTGGAACGTGCTGCCGAAGTCACCGCTGGGCTGCGCCCAGTGGTCACCACCCGCCCCTAAATTGCATACTGCAATAAAGTTTATTCCTACTCCTCCTTATTTCGTCCCTTTATCGGGTAATTTGGCCGTCCTCTTTTCCTAGACCCGTTTCTCGGCGTCTAGACACTCGGTCACCCTGATAGTCCACCGGTTATCATTTCGCCTAATTACGTGGCCAGCCCAAGCACATTTTTTTCTTTATTTGAACTATGATATCTTCTACTCTAGTTCGTTCTCTGATGCAAGAAGCTCGTTTCCTGTATTTGTTACTCCGATCATTATTCGTTCCATGGCCCGTTGAGCTGACCTAAGTTTGCTTTCAAGTTGTTTAGTAAGGCGCCAAAGGTTTCGCTCCGTATGTGATGACCTCACATTTATGTCCGAACTTGCCACTGAAAGTTCTCCTTTACTGGAAGGCCCGGGTCATTTCGTCGGCAGGCTTTCACATCTCTCCCAAAGTGGACCACGTTAGCACGTGCTAGAACCCACGTCCAAGTCCAAAGCCAACACCCGGGCTACGTACCCAAAGGAAATGCTGCGCGCCTGGAATGCGAGGATAGCTCATGTGACGTCGGCCACCAAAATACCTTGGCGTATCAATGGACTGCTTTAAGAATAGCACAAGATACTGGCGGTAACGGGGGAAGAGAGTTTTGTGGCACATAATCTTTCAATTTTCAGAAGAGTCAGTCAAGGTGTGTAACATGTGCTTCGCTACAAAATTTGCGTGATTTATATATATATATATATATATATATATATATATATATATATATATATATATATATATATATATATATATATATATATATATATATATGCACAAAGTAGAAGTACGCTCTTCGGAGACTTTATTTCCAACGTTTCGACCTGAGGCAGGTCTTCCTCAGGTCGAAACGTTGGAAATAAAGTCTCCGAAGAGCGTACTTCTACTTTGTGCGTATTCCTGCAGCAACTAAGGACTCCACTTCACGACTATATATATATATATATATATATATATATATATATATATATATATATATATATATATATATATATATATATATATATATATATCTATATCTATATATATATATATATATATATATATTGCACTGCGCGCGGCGCCCCATTCCGTTTTCACAGAACCTTCGCGACATTTGTATGGTCGTCTTCTATGGAGCCTATGAGACGGGATAATCTGTTTATTCCCATATGTGCGGGTAGGACACAGGCTGACGCATCTCTATTTGAGGCAACCAGTCGCGCGCTTTTCGTTTCTTCGTGACTCATTCCATCCCATTATTAGAACCTTTTTTCAAGTGAATCTCGTAGATGTTTTTAGTGGTATTTCTCCTAAATGTTCCGCACGGCTGTGTTTGTGGGGGTTCCTGTATGAGGTGCGTTCTGTCAGATTTTTATTGTCCTGTTTTTCCACGTACTATTTATTTACGGTGTCGCCCAAAACCGTGACCCTACAGAGATTTAATATCAATGCTGTTTCCTGCACCCCTCTACAGATCTCTTCACGATGGTTTACCCAGCCATGATGCCCTTCAGCGAGTTTGTGAAATGCCTCTTTCACCACGTACAAAATCTTTCTTTATCAAGCTACCTAGGCAGACCTTGCCCGTTAAAACATGGCTGCGCAAGGAACATTTTTGTGTCCTCTATTAACTGTGGACTTTGTGATGCCCCAAAGACATTTGAGCCTTGTTTCATTGACTGCAAAGACGATATATTGTTCTGAGGTGTGCTTTAACAGACACTCCAAAAATATTTTGGATCAACACACCACAGTGTGCGGTACCTTGTAGCTCCCTGCGACAATGTGCCTTATGACCTTTGTTTTTTTTTTGTTTTGTTTTGATCGCCCTACACACTTTATGAAAAACGCGCATGTTGGACAGAAACGCTGAGCAGATGGTATCGTCCAAGTGACACTTTAGTCAAATGATAATTAAGCTAAAAGGCTACTAAAACCAAAACGATTTGAGACCTAATTGGTACCCTGTTTTGCACGGGTGTATATCACCGCCCCCTCACTAGCGGGAATTGTTGCCAATGTTTTGTTCGCCGAATTCCGGATTACCCGTTTCAACGTGTTTCAGCACCAAAACTTGTAAATAGCATGTTTCTCTATACTTGAATAAAATACCACGGAAGAAAAGAAATATGATAGCTCAGTCGGATAGACGCCGGTTTCATAACGCAAGGGAACCAGGTTTGATTCCGACGACGGGAAGCTTTTTTCCCCCCTAATTGGCTGCACATGTTACTGTTCCCCGCAGCTGCTAACCCGTATACACCTCGGGCCTTTGGGGTGGCCCAGCAGTTCGGTGGCCGGTTTCACGCCGTAAAAATCCCGGGTTCTATTCCCGGGACCTCCCTAACCACATTTATTTCTTGAGGCTTCGGGGTTTTTCGGTGCGACAGGCAGATTTGCGTCGGCCCAAACATGCAGCTCTGCTGTAAAAATTGGCGCAGCACCTTGCACTAGAGGCGCAAAGCTGGAGGAGGAGGAGGAATCACTTTATTGAGCCTTAGCCTGGTTTACGGAAGCGGTGTGGCCACCGGTTTGAGGCCAATAGCGACGTTGGCAGCACGAGTGACCAGAAGTATCTGGACGTCTGGGTCCGAGCTGCCCAGCCTCCCTCCCACTGCTCTTCATTAACTATGGGTGGAAAGGGGTCTTGAGGACAGACCCACAGGGAGTGGACCAGCGTGGCTGGGTCCCCGCAGGGTGGACAATTTGGCGAGGGAAATTGGGAGGAGTGAATTCGGTGCAGAAGTGCTCGGCAGGTCAAGGAGTGCGTCTGCAGGAGTCGCCATAAGCGCTCCTGATCGTTGGTTAGCTCAGGGTGGGCAGGAGGGTATTGACGGCGAGCGAGCCGGTAATGCGCAGTGATATCATGGTAGGTGATTAAGTCATCCCTGGCTGACCAGACCTCATTTCCCCCCAAGCCGGTGTGCGCCGGGGTCCAGACGATGTCTACCAGGGAGGTCAGGGATTTTGAATGAGAATTTTGGACGCCATGGGCGATATGTACCCACGGGCGAAGTTTTGAATGGCCGCTTTAGAATCCGGGATTATAATTGTGGGTGACGGCCGAGTCGTTAGTGCGAGCGCTATTGCCGCTTCCTCTGCCGCTGCCGGGATGGTGGTGTGGACAGTTAGGGAGTTAACAGGGGCGGTCATTCGGGCTGTTAACAACTGCGAGGCTGGAAAACAGCCGAGCTGGCGGCCCCTCTCCTTTTGTCGGAGGCCCGGCTGTTGCACCTCACACGGAGTTCAGAGCTTGCCGCTGATTGCATGGATTGGAAAAACTTTATGAAGGCCTGTAAAACGGGCGCGCGCATGCTGACCTGGCCTACGTCACTCCCGTGGAGACTTTGTGGCTCGGTACCTTCTTCTCAGTGACCGGATTGCACTGAAAGTTCTCCATGACTGGCATACCCAGTTCGTTTTGTCAGCAGGCTTTCACATCTCTCCCAGTGTGGACCGCGTCAGCACGCGTTAGAACCCGCGGCAACCGGTTTCGTGAACTCGGCATCTGTAGCGCGAACTCGGCGTCTGTGCTACCCACTTCAGGCACAAACGCACGTGGACTGGCGAGGAGAACAGTACGGGAGAGATCACACCACGAACGCTCGGCAGAGTGTTCTCGAAGATCGAGGTGGCCAACGCCAGGCGCTCCTCGCGAGGCGCGTGCTCACGTGCGCTCGGTTTTTTTTTGGAATTTTTTTGCGAGCTCTTCACGTTGCGCAAGCCCGCGCGCAACCCCGGACGACGCCGGGCACTCTTCACAAGGCGCGCGCTTCCATGCGCTCGGCTGGGCTAAGTTTTCTGGTAACGCTTGACGGCGGAACTGAAAGCTGAAGCAGCTCTTCTGTGAAAATGTTCTCTTAGCTGAAGCATGCGCAATATTTGTGTAAATAAGGGTGGTGTGGTATCTTTAGGTGAATTAGGGGGGCGTTGTGCGGCATATCGAGCGTTTAATTAATGTTCTGCATCGCCCTAGAAGTGCCCGGCTTGTACTTATCTCGGAACGAAATATCGCCTTCCGGAGCCTTTCTTCGAAAGAACATTGTCGACCACACTACTTTGTTAAGCCAACAATCCCGCAAAGGCAGCTTACCTCTCTGCTTAAATTTAATTGTACATTTTTGCTTCTCGCGAATTGAATTCTGTTTGAAGGGCAGGTGCTTCTCAGAGAGATATCTGTCAACTAAGGGTGCCCCACAAGGTTCCCTTTTATCGCCATTGCTATTGAACATCCTTATGAGTGAGGGGAATTATTTTTCTCGGACGTAACAACATATGACAACAATGCAAAGGAGGCTAGTTTCACATTACATCGTGCGCAGAAAATGAAGCGCTACCGAACACAACGAAAGACGCAAATCAAGAAATATCACGAATAGAACAAAGCGCTTGCGGCCAGGATAAGAACGCTTGTTTGTGTTGATAATATTGCATTCTTTGAGTCAGCAGATAACACTGAATGTTATCTATATGAATGTAATCGATATGAATGCTTAACCTGTTTACCTGTGTTGGAGGCATCGCTGGATAGGATTCATTTATCACTAAGTGTGTCGAACAGTTCCGGGATCGTATTCTTGGTTGCAGTACCAGTTTCAATTTCTTTTACCTGTTGTAATTAAACAAGACCCCAGGCACATGACCTGTAGTATCTTGACGTTGCATATAACTTTGTTCTCGGTGCATACACACGTATTCTGCAGCCACCAAGGCGGAGATGAGGTTTCGTGAGAAAGATATGGGAATGTGGCAGGATACGTTTGTTTTACCTGTCCTGCGTAGAGTTGATCGAGGAGTTTTGCTGCCTCCTGTTCTCTAATTGCCCTGTGCGAAATGCAAACTGCGACTATTATATCGGTTATAAAAATGATGTCATTCGTTTTTGTGCCTCTGTGTACCTCAGTTCATCTCGATCCGGGTTTCGTACTTAAAGGAGCCATGAAGAGAAAACACAAGTTTGGTTCATTCGAAAGATTGCCTCGTTAGAACCATACTGACACCACTTTTAACACAAACTTCGCTCAAATAAGCTACATAATTAACAAAAAAGCGAATGACCATGCGACCCACCAGCTCATTTCCCGCAACAGAACCTATGATGTCACACGAGAATGCTCTGCGATTGGCGGAGGCCGGCATAAGCAAACGCACGTTAGGCAGGGCTTACCAGTTTGCATAGTGAGCTATATGCCCGTTAAACATACTGCACATTCCTTTTATGACACTACGAACGGTGGAGTAAACGGTTGAAGTTCCGAATAAACACGCAAGCGTGTATGCCGATGCGTACGAAACTACCGCTAGCCGAACTCAACATCTCGCCGTCGCCACCATCGCGCAGACGAATTTTCGGGTTCGAGGCTCTTCGGGGCCAACGAACCGTCCCAGCACGCACAGCCGCGACCTTGCTTGGTATCGTAATCCCTTCACAGGAGGTTGGCCGTCATATCGCCAACCAGCAAAGGTAAAAATAGAAACGAGGGGAGTAAGGAACAGCAAGCAGCGACGAGATAGTGACAGTCGTCGCAGAAGTTTCGGGATGGTGTTGGCTTGCTGCTGTTGTTAGGAGCTCGTTTCTAGTTTACAACCACTGAAAACCTCAGTTTGTTCGAGTACTTCACAATGAAATTTCGTTGCTGCGTTTTGAAATGCCCATGCAGTACGGGCAAATCGTCGAGGGAGTGCGACATCCCCGCCGGTGAGGATATCTCCTTTCATGTGCTGCCCAACGACGAACCTCGGCGAAGCAAGTGGCTACGTTTTGTGAACTTTGCAAACGGAGGAGAAAGAGAGCTAAAGGAAGTACGAGTGTGCTCGCCTCATTTCCTAGGAAATGATGACGGCAGGGACCGTTACGCTAGCTCACACCTGAGACATACCGCCGCTCGTCGCCGAATTCGTCAAATCGCCGTCAAAGCTCTCTGACCTTGGGGGAAAAAAATGCAGTACACACCGCGCATTGACGCTCGTATCTTTCTGGTCGGAGCAGAGAGCTCGCGCGAACGGCTTTCCATACACGACACCGGCCAACTGGCATAAGCGATACTGCTACTGAAATTGAACTATTATTAACCGTAATAAAAATACGGCACATACGTACCAGTCTGTATTCGTCCGTCGCGACGGGGCTGACGAGGCAGCGGTGCCGACGGCTGGGCGTTCGTCTGTTGTGGCTATCACGGAATGGTCGCTTTCCGGTCCATCCGCGTGTCCCACAACTCCTGTCGCTCGTGCACTTCGAAGCATTGAGCGTTCGAGTGGTGTGAGGTTGTTAAATGCAAGCCCGAGCTTCTCGGTGAGAGTTTTGTTCTCCCGATCAGGTGATTCCATGACTAGGGCCGCGGGTGTACTAGGTTTTACTAGTATTTTTAAAATGGCCGCCGTCTGGTTCCTGTTTGATTCCCGCGTGTGGGTGCTATATGGAGTCGACATACTAAGTATCTGTTGCATGGACCGGCTCGTATGACGCCATTGTTCACGTCACAAAATGTGCAATTTAGCGGGAGATTTAAAATTTTGGCTTAAATTGCCTTATTTCTCAGTGAATAAAGCATCATTTCCTTCCGGGAATGCGCTTAGGGTACTATGAAACACCTAATCTTTCGAATAAAACAAACTTTTGTTTTCTCTTCATGGCTCCTTTAAGAGCCAGTTATTATGACACTCAATGTCAGGCTTTAGACTTTCCTTCACATGTTTGATGCCCAGTCTGATGCTGTTAGGCAGGCCTATATTTTTGAGCACTTATGGCTTATTTGTTTTTTCTCCTTGGCCAATGTGAATTCCCTGAGGTACTGTTTGTGAAAAATACTTTTCTTGTATATTACTTAGCTTACATAATGTTGTTTCGGTGTCAATAATTGAGCAAAAAGCGATTTTCTATTTAAAAACTCTTTCTGTACTGTTAACAAAAAGCCCTTTTTAGCAGCTCTCTGTTAACAGACCTTCTGAATGAGCATGTACCTTAGTACCTTGCGTCTTCTGCAGTCCACGTGTGTAGGCATTGCAAGGTCCTGAGAAATATAGGGCTTTTTTTTTCATTCTGAGCTCTCAGATTGAAGTTTTTTTTTTATTAGGAATTCGATACTACGCACCCATTTTATGGCATAATTTTTGGAAGTTGCCCGTGTGCAAGGTGATCATGTCACTCAAATTTTCGTATTGTCAGATTCCGTATCAGTTATTGCGGCCCCACCAATCTCTTCGCACATCGTACACTTCTTTTTAAATGCTTAAGTATCTGTATGGGGACACGTTGGTGAAACCCGTCTCTTACAGGTCTGTAACGCTTCGTGCGTCACTCCTCCCCTGTATAAAGTAATGCTAATAATAAAAGGCTTTAGCGACTTGATAGTTTCAGTTCTGACTGCTTACAATGCATATATAGTAGTCAAGTCGACTTAAAAGGGGCTCGATGTATAGCGTTGTAGATGAATGCGTGCGATGTTATGAAGGTTTAAAAATAGGCACCAGAGCCTTGATGACTTCCTATCAGGCCGCTGAAGTCGCCCCTAAAACTGTCGTCCCAGCAATGCATTTGTATATAATAGTGAAGCCAAGTGAGCCAAGGGAGGTCGTTGTAAAGCCAAGGGGAGGTCGCAGTGTAGCGCTGCACTGGCTTACAGGATATCCTATAGAAACATTCAATAAAAACCCTGGTGCCTTCACACTTTGACATCAGAATGCTTTATAAACTCTGGAAAAATGTCTTACCAGCAGTTCACCTGTGCATAGTAGTGAAGCCGACTATAAAAGCGTTCGCTGTGTAGTGTTTCATAGGGACACTTGGGGTCCTATGAAGGTATCCGGTTTAAGGTCCCAGAGTCTTCATACCTTTATGTCAGAGTGCTTATATATCCCCCAAGAATGTCTTTCCAGCAATGCGTTTAGGTATAGGGACCGTGCTGCTGGGCAGGTGGCGCCACCCCTCGACGTTCTCCTCATTACTAAATTTGGCTTCGCAGAAAAAGAAACACACAATAATCCTTCCCAGAAACAGAAACACACACACACACACACACACACACACACACACACACACACACACACACACACACACACACACACACACACACACACACACACACACACACACACACACACACACACACGCACGCACGCACGCACGCACGCACGCGCGCACGCACGCGCGCACGCACGCACGCGCGCGCGCACGCACAATAAACAAAATGAATAAGGAAGTAACGAAATCGCAAAGTTCTACGTAATCAAGCGCATCACGTGATTGTCTAAAGCAATAAAAAAGAACTGATAATAAACTTACGAAATAATAAAAGTGTATTCAAATCCTGCGCTCTCATGTGGCCAGCCCGATAAAGAAAAACACAAAAAAATGAACTTTCTGAGTTGACGGGTTTAACGCCACCAAAAAACGCAAGTAGCAATCATTGGCGAGTATCTCCACAGTCCCAACTGTGCAATGCGATAATCGCATTTGCGATAAAATGCGTAATTGGCGAAGTTAGCGCATTTAATCGTTATAATTTCGCAAGTGGACATAATTGGCCGACGGGGATTCTAGAATCAAAATGCAGATAAAATATAAGAAATCACAAAAGGGAACTAACAAAATTAAAAAAATAGGAATCTTATACATCTCCCCACATAACGGAGACAAGAACAATCAAACAAAGAAACAAAAAAAAAACTGCGGAAAGAATGACGGAACCGCAAATAAAAAATCATTAAAACCGTGTATAATGCCCTGCATTTGCACAAAAATGTATAATTGGCGGATTTGGCATTTAACCGTTATAATAGCGCGAATGGAGACAATTGGTCGAAAAGGATATTTATAAATGAAAAATTAAAATAGAAAGAATGAAAATCTATTAGGAAACTCACCAAATCGAAAATACGATTTTATATGGTATACATCTCCCCGAAAATACGAAGACAAAAATAAAAAAAATCCCGTAATAGAACGACGGGAACAAATTCAAAAAATAAAAAATAAAAGCATCACGTGTGCACTACGCCTTACATCTGCACGAAAATACATCAGCGGTGAAGAAGGCAGTCAAGCGCTTCACAGTATGAATGTACATCATAGGCGAAAAGAAACAAAAACAAAAACAAGACACAAAACACTAACATAACTCAGTGTATTACGCTAGCCACCTCCGCTTATAAAACGTCACAATAAAGAGAAGCGGCGTATGAATTCTGGGAATTCGTACACAATTATCTGAATTTCTGCACAATTTTCAATGCCGAGCACTTCGCTGAATCTACAACTTGTGACAGCGGTATCACAGCTGCGCAAGTGGCGGAGTTTTCATTTTTTTTTATTCAAGCGTAGGTAGTAGAAACATATGTGGTAAACTATGACAGCAGCATTTATATCATGGTAGTGAAATTAAAGGCGGCTTTCTGGAAGAAAACCTGCACGTTCATATTGTTCTAAGAATCGCGGGAGAAGTTTGACACCACGCTTTTCTTCTTGAGTTCAAGAGCTTGTCCTTTTAACCTCCTGTTTTTATCCTACGCAGTAATTGCCTTTTCAGGGCCAATGAACTGGCTATAGCCAGTTCATTGCCAGCAACCAAGTCTTATTACAGCGTGAAGCATTGTTTTTTTTTTTTTTTGCGGGAAACAAACTTCTTGCTGTCACGCGGTATTTATTATGGAAACACACCCCCTTGGCTGTGTAGGCACCCTCGTATTACCGCGAAATTTACCACCTTGCTACCGAAGTAATGAGGTTACGTGGCAACGCTCAGCTTTTGTAATTTGGGGTAAATCTTAAAAGGCGGCCCCCGACTGCGAATTTCGCTCGTGCACGACGTCGTTTCTGCTTCATAAAATGCGGATGCCGTCGCCGCAGCATGCAACCACCGGACGTATGTCGGCCGTCCGCCGTACGTCCATTCCGGCTCTAGCGGACGTCCGCATGACGTCCGTTTCAAGGCCGACGGACGTACCATGTACGTCCGCAGGGCATCCGGTTTTAACACTTCCGTACGTCCAGTCGGACGTCCGAAATTGGCTATATTTTGGATGTTCAGTAAAAATTTCCAGAATCACATAACGACAAGCTAATGTCCTTACAACGAACAATACAGTACACCGCGCAAGGCTAGCGCACTACGGCATACATAAACACAGTGAACTTGCTTCACGTTTCGTTAGAGGTTCTCAATTCTTATATATCCTTCCCCAAAGAGATCGTCGTTGGAGTTGGTGAAGTGCTTCAAAACAATTAAAAAATTAGGCTTAATATTAGAAATATGCAGCTGAAACTTGCAACCTACAAGCCAGGGTGTTGATGTACAAAATCTTTTTATTGAAAAACACAGTAGCTTTTTTGTTTTTGCTTTTATATTCAATTTTGCGCCATTATTTGATGCTTCATAGTGACTTTTTACGTCCGTTGGCGGATGTCATTCGGACTTGTACATCCGTTTCTGGATGTCCACTGTACGTTCGAAAATGTACGTCCAAAAATGGACGTACAGTGGCCGTCCAAACTGGGCCTGGGATGTCCGGCTGTATTTCGGACGTCCCACGGACGTCCGTGGTTGCTTGGGATATGCATGCCTGAATCGGCAATCCACGCCGGATTTGCCGCGGAGCATTTAGATACACGGTGTTCCTCGTCGCGCCAAACTGCAGGCAGGCAACAATACGGCACGTAAATTTCCTTTTGTGCATTACAACGTTACACGAAGTGCTGAACTCGCATCTCCAGCCTGACATTGTTCATGTAGTTTGGCGCGCTGAGCGTCGTCTGTGGTTTTTACTGACTTAATATGTGCGCAAATCACACACGGGGCGTTTCTCGTAAAGGTTGTCTCCTCTCATGAAATTTCCCAATCTGAAAAAAGGTCTTTGGGGATATTTCGGCTTTGCAAGCCGCCGTACAGCACGACGAATAGAGAGCCATGCGTAGCACGTTGCTCCGACTACCAACGACTGCGCCGCTCCGCTCAGTTACGAAACTTCCCCTAGGCCCCATGTATTAAAAAAAAATTCCGCCATCTCACGAAGTGTATGATGATGAGAGGGGCGAAGCAAAATGCTTATCGGTAAAACCGTGAAACATTCGCCCGCACATCATATAAAGACTCGGCACGCCAAGCTTTCCACCGCTCTGTTGACAAGCCCGTCGACGACGTCGATGTTTGTGGTGGTTATGTAGGGGTTGTTTTGGACGATGAGAATCTCCATGGGTAAGTTGGCGAATTCTGTGTGTGACATTTTAGCCACCTTGGCCGTCGCCTTCTGCAGAGCGTCTTGTGTCGCGTACCCCCGGTACGTGTCTTGAGCTCGCAGGCGACGAACGACAACCTCCTCTTCTCCCTCTTCTCCTTGTTGGGTAACAACGAACGCGTTGAACGTTTCGTCCTCTTCGGCCAATCTTTGGTTGGCCAATCCCTAGGGGGAATCCTGCCACAATCACCAATAATGTGCCGTGCCATATACAGCAGCAACGAGAGACGGGACAGGGCCCGAGCAAGAGGAGCTTCGCCCCTAATAAAAAACGGTCCGCGGTTCGGTTGGGTGAAACATGGGAAAACACGGGGCAAGCCGATTAAAACAGAGCGGATTAGCCTGCCATCTATCGACAGAACGTTGCTACTCAAGTGCTTGCGACTGCTGCATTAAGCCATAAAAAGAAGAGCGTATCAACATAAGTAAACAATATCTAATTTCTTGTTGTTTCGACGCCCACATGAGCATAAACAACAAACTACATTGGGGTTAGTGCAATCAAAGACTAAAGAAACGTGAAGTGTCATGTGGGCACTTTGCGCTGCTTTTCATGATGACAGTGACGATTTTGTGCATTGGAACCCAATTTTGAGGTGCTGCTACAAAAATATCCCTGTGAACTATACTGCTCGGTGCATCAGATGCATATCAATTCTTTAGACTCCAAATAGGGTCTCGAGAATCGCTTGACATTTTCGAAGTTTTTTATTCACCTTCAACTCTTCAGATGTACATAACACAAACTGTTGGGCCAATAGCCGAAGCTAGTTTAGGCCTATTGCGTAGATATAAAATACAGCAGAAAACATTTTACAGGTGAGTCGAAAGACTAATTGCACACAATGCACTAAAATCTAAGGAATTACACGAAACTGAACAGAAGAAGTGTTATCGCAAGTGGATTCTTACCGATACCTGGGCGTTGTAATTACGACCAGACTAGTGGTCTCCTCGATTTGGCTACACTTTCTGCACCAGTTGAGCCGGTGCAGCACTCGCGCACTCGATTTGCCAGTGCAGCTAGCGCCACCTGCACTTCGGCCCTCGATTTGACGCCGTGCTGCACCAGTTCTTCTACACTTCTGCACTAGCCCCTGTGCGAGTTCTCGTGCAAGGTGCAGCCAGTGCAGCCAGTGCAGCGCGCCTAGGCGCGTTTTTTGGCGCGCATCGTAGCAGACGATTCCACCGACTCCACCATGATAGTTGTGTCTGTCAACGGAGTGGAAGCGGCAGCGTTTCCCGTTTTAGATGAGAATGGTGGTCACTTGCGACAAGATAGCGCGTTTTTGTACAAAACGCAAGGTGAGTGAAACCGAGATAGAGAGAATTAACTTTTATTTTGACCAAGAGATGAGCTTTTATTGAAGCTCGCTCGATCAGTCTAAGATGCCTTAGGCAGAACCGGCAGAGCGGAAAGAAACACTTGTGATAACTCGCTGCAACCTCTTTCTTGTGCTATAGACGGCCTTTACATCAGCATTCAGCACGAAGAAGCGCCAGCCAGCCCTACGCTCCCGGTAGCCGCTGTCGCTAGTCAGCTGCAGGTCTCACCTCCTGCCGCCATTCACTCTCCGCTCCCGCCTGCGACCCAGCCTGCAGCTTCCCCTTCGCCGGCTGGTCAGCTTTTAACCCCTGCGTCACAACCGTCCGCCGACAGTGCAACGAGCGGTGTGTGGAGCGCCAACAAGGCGAAGTTCCTCATTTGCAAATACAAGGAACTGAAAGAAAAGATTGGAATCTCGGGAGGATTTAAGTAAGCCCATCATATATATCGTACCCACACTTGCGGTGCTAATATACGGTAAATTATTTTCACAGGACAAAAAAGGCCATGTGGGAAAAAATAGCCCACGAATTCAGCTCAGCGTTCCGATGTCCCATGAGTGCACTCCAAGTGGAGAATAAATGGAAGACTATGGAGCGCGCCTACAAAAAAAAACTAAACTGAGGGATGGCTCAACCGGTCGCCCCCCTGCAGCGTGCGAGTTGGAAGAGTATGAGCAGCAGACCTTTCACTTTTTTTGCTCATTTTCTGACTGAGGATCATTTTTAAATATGCGTTTTCTTGGCAGGGAGCTTGCAGAGGTTTTGGAGCGTGAGCACCATATTGCTCCTGTTGCACTGCTCGCCCCATGAAGGATTGTTGCGTAAGTTTCCAGCACCACGTTATTTTCGAAAGAAATCCCATTAAAATGTCATCCCGCTATGTGTCCTAATTTTCCTGGCGGTACATTTAAACTGCGCTTAATGTGCATTTCTACAGAATTGTTGGCTGGCACAATTGCTATATGCATGCATGTTTCTGTGGTAAAACATCAGTAAGGCAGTATGGCTGAATTATTATATATCAAGCGTGGCCATCCGGATAACCGTGGGAATTCGATCCCTTCATTTGAAATGAAATTCTCTTTACTGTGAATTGACCTATCCACTGCACAAATGCCCACACTTTGCGTGACGTTTGTTGACAATTTTTGTTATTTCGAAACCAACAGGGATGGAGAGAACATGCTTCCAGAAAATGAGCCTGTGGGTGAAGCTGGTGATGAGGAAGCACCAGCTGAGGAGGCACCTGCACCCCGCAGCAGAGAAGCTACAGCACCGACGAGAGGCGGCAGTCGGCAGAGGAACACAGCCATCGGCAGCCTGACTAGAGTAATGCAGGATGCGATGGCTGCAAAACAAAAGCAGCATGAAGAAAAAATGCGCCTTCTTGAGCGTCTTGTATCTGCTGTCGAGGCAAAAAAAATGACCACGCGTGCTTTCTCGTGTGCGGTCGAGGCAAATAAAAGAATTCTGTCAGTTTCTTCCGATGATTTGCATGTTGTTCAGCATTGATGCTGGGCTATGTGTCTTCGGGTTTCACACTGTGCAGCAGATGCGTCGCTTTCACGAGATTCTTCATCATTGCCAACGTCATCATGAGCAGGCACGTCTGCAAGATCTTCAATGAAATCCCTCTCAGAGTTGCACAAGTTGTGAAGCACGCATGCTCCCATAACAATGCGACAGCACTGCATAATTGTCTTGGCATCGACAAGGTATAGTCTTCTGAAGCGTTGCTTCAAAAGGCCAAAGCAGTTTTCGATGACCACCCTCTGCTGGCTGTGGTACTTGTTGAATCTTTTTTTCCACGAAAAAAAAAAAACTGGAGCCATTGTCTTTGTATGGTGGCAAAAGCCAAGGTAGCATGTGGTACGCAGAATCTGCAAGTATATAACAATCGCCACACTTGGCTGCAGCCTCTTCGAAGAAAGGGCTCTCTCTCAACACCCGGGCATCATGAGCAGAACCAGGGAAGCCAATGAATACATCCAAAAACTTGTTCTGGTCGTTGCAAACTGCCTGCAGAATAATTGACGGCCACTTCTTCCGGTTGATATACGAGGCAGTGGACTCGTCTGGCTTCAGGATCTCGATGTGCGCGCCATCAATGCACCCCACGGTGTTGCGGGGCCCTTTCCCGCTGCTTTTTGCCAGGAAGGCCATTTTGCTGCGGGCCATGTCGGTAGCGCTTGGCCAGCATATCACTTCAGCGCTTACCGCTTGCAAGAAGTTCAGCACCCTCCGCATGCACACCACAACCGACGATTCCGAAACGTCAAATCTATCGGCTACTGAGTACATGCTGGTTTGGCATCCAAGGTAGCTCAGTGTTATCAGGCAACTCTTTTCTGCTGTGATTTGTGGACGACCGGAGACACTTTTCGGGAAGAACGGCGAGAGCCTGAACCGCGCGCACAAATTGTCAAACGTCTCGCGCGACAACCGGAACAGCCTCTTGAATTCGAAGTCTAAGTATTTGGTCACCTGTTCGAAGTACCCGTTCACTCGGTGACGGTCGACCCGTGCCACTTTGCACAAAGCAATAGAAAGGGCACAGTCAAATTCCTCGTCGCTGTCGGAGTCCACAATTTCCATGGCCGCAGCCGAAATGCACGCCATTTCGAATAAAAAAACAACGCGCGCGCGCAAACGCGGACCGCAGCAGACGACGTTTGTGCACTTTTGCCCTCGATTCGGCCGCTGCACGGAAAGCGCTAGTGTACGGCTGCACTCGCACTCAAAGTTAACTGGCGCTGCACTTGCACGGCACTTTTGTGAACTAGTGCAGAAAGTGTAGCCAAATCGAGGAGACCATAACCTGGACCGAGCATATTACCAAAGTCGCTGCCGATGCCTCAAAAACTCTTGGCTATCTTAGGAGGTCATTGTCATTATCACCTGCTAGCCTTCGTAAATTGGGCTTTGAAACTTTTGTTCGTACTAAAATGGAATACGCATCTGCGATTTGGAGCCCTCATCAGATATACCTAATTAACCTTCTTGAATCCGTCCAAAATCGTGCCGCTAGATTCATCTCCACAAATTACGACAAACGAGCAAGCATCAGTCAAATAAAATCATCCCTCGGTCTCCCTGTTTTGTCAGCTCGACGTAAAATTTCACGTGTCGGTCTTTTTCACAAACTATACTACAGCTTTCCTCACCTACATGGCTCACTTTTACTTCCGCCTGTCCGAACATCTCGTCGCTTATTTAATTCCATGAGTATTCAACGTCTGTTTGGTTCTACTAACGCTTTTAACAAATCATTTCTTCCTACGGCTATTGAACAGTGGAATGGATTGACGGATGCTATTGTTAGCGAACAAGTTGCTTTTAAATTTAGAGATTTATTGCTAGCCACCCTTGACTCTTAATCGCTGTTCTTCTTATTTCGTTGTTTGTTTCCTGCCGCCTGTATATTTTGGACTGCGAATTGACTGTTAAACAACTAGTTTTACATGCTCTGTGTTCTTTTTGTTATTTGTTCCTACCTGTTTGTTTTGGTCATTCAAAAACTGTAACCATGAACTGCATTTTCATTGCCATTTGTACTTTGATTGTCCCCCCCCCCTTATGTAATGCCCCGAGAGAGGCCCTTAAGGGTAAAATAAATGATAAATGATGATGATGATGATGAAAGAGAACGCGATGTCGGATAAGTAGTACCTGTTTAGCGTCATATATTAGCGATTTTTATTTTTATGTGAACTGTTGCAGACTTGCTCCATAATATTGCAGTGGCCGTTGACCATAGGTATTTCGTGGTATAGGCAAGTTAAAATTCCCGTTACTATCAATCCTAGTGCACCTGGTAGGTAACACAAACAAATTTATTGAAAAAGGATGACAATTGAGAATTTTTTTTTGTGCCAACTATGGAGGCGTTCATTTCACGAACAATCACGAACGGGAGCATTTGAAGCTCAGAGAATAGCGGACGGCTGCGAACATATATTTTTTTAATTTATTTAACATTTCGTTCGGACATACACTGTCTAGGATGGGAGATAGAAATTGTCATTATACGTAACGCTCGTTTTCGAAGGCGAATAATAGGGTCGAAATAAGTTTGATATGTAAATGCCCAAGATTCACAACAATATGTCAAGTGGCAATAAAAGAGCGAGTAGTAAATATTCAGAACTGGGATATTAAAGTACATTCTACTTCTTAAGAGGGCAAAACAGGACGATGCAAGCTTAGAGGATATCGTTGCATGTGCACTTTCCCGTTCATATGACAGTCCGGTATCACCACTATATATTTGACAGAGTCAACTTGTCCAAACAAACAATTATTTAGGTGAAATCGACTGTCACATGTGGTGCGTCGAAATAAGGAATCAATTGAGTTGTTATTTCAGTATTCGCGTGTGCTGCTCATTTTTTTTAAATACAGCTATTCGAAGTATTCATATTTGCTTCGAAGTTAATTAGAAAATCGTTGTTTTCTTTCGTTCACTTTGAACGCAACGATAACTATTCGTCCATGTCTATTGTCTTTCGTTAGGTCTACTGAATACCTTTTGTATTCAACATGTCAATCATTCCGCAACGGTACCATCTGCAATATTTTGCATTGCATTTTCTTTTTTGGGCACTTTTCTTGTAATTTCGCATCAGTTATTCTGTCCTCTTAGTCTTGTTACAGGTACTATTGTAACTCGATCCCTCTATGGCGTTCAAGGACAGTGAGGGTATAAAAATAGATTCATAAATAAAATAAATATATAAATACCGGGGCTCCTAAATCCACTTGAATGCGCTACGATGATACAACTCCCAGCTGAACTGGCCGACAAAGTTTGCGTCGGAAAAATTTTCTTCGGATAAAAAGAAATTACCGCTGTTCTCGCCCTGGTAGGGCTCTCTCAGAAAGTGTATTCGTCAATTCATGCCCACATTTCCACCGCATCAATAGCAACGGCACCAACAAAAAAATCATGCAACCCTCCGTCAAACCAACGCGGAGCTTTTGTCGTGACGGATTCTTTGGTTGACCCGCCGCGGTGGCTCAGTGGCTAAGGCGTTGCGCTGCTGAGCGCAAGGTCGCGGGTTCGATTCCCGGCTGCGGCGGCCGCTTTTCTGATGGAGGCGAAAAGCAAAAACGCCCGTGTGTTCGAGATTTCGGCGCACGTTAAAGATCCCCAGGTGGTCAAAATTAATCCGGAGCCCTCCACTACGGCGCGCCTCATCGCCTGCGTTGCGTCGGCGCGTTAAACCCTACAATCAATCAATCATCATTCTTTGGTTGTCCAAGTTTTCCAAACAGCTTCGACCAGCATGTTCATTGTGTTTAGTTTTGTTGTTCCTCTCGTAATCAACTCATTTGTATGTGTACATAGTTGCAAATATGTTGCAAATATCATTTTCTGCATTGACATGTACTTCAATAAATACCGCGTGGAGAAAAAAAAAAACAGTTGAAATGAAGCAATCGGATAGACGCTGGCTTCACAACGCGGGGGACCCAACTTCGATTCCGGCCACAGAAAGCGTTTATTTACCCCTTTCATTTCGCGTTTTCGCATCAGTGAGAACAATAAAGCTTCGCTTTAAAAAGGAGCGTGCACAGATTCATGTGGATGTGAGCCTCGGGAAAGTTTATGTGTACCGTGCCTTGAATAAAAAGCTGGAGTACTATTTATTAGGCCTCAAGGATGTGTTCAGCAACATGACACCTATCTGAGCAAACAAAATCGAGCGGCTGCAGCAGGAAAACTGTCAGTTAGACAATGATTGAGAGAGAGAAAGGCGAGAGAAACGGCCGTAACATGCATAGTTCGCGAACATCGTTCATCGGGTTCTTGTCGGAGCCAGCGCACACGTGCGTGCAAACGGAATACACGCAGCTTCCGGCACCATTCGTGACGTCATACCACCTGTATGTTTATAGTCACTCGATCTCCTACGCTCTTGAAGCCGGATCTATACGCGCGTCCGGGATCTGGAAATAACCCACAACGGGCGGGTTGAAGAACCGCGTTTCTCCTAAATATATGGCCGCGGATGAAAATATTTCGAGCTACCTGTGGTAACAACACCGGCAAATCACTATTATATCTTTGGCGGACAAACACGGCTTTGCGCGAAAGAGACGGCACGCACAAGAAGCACGGGACGAGAATTGCGCTCGTCCTGTCCTTCCTGTATGTGTTGTCTTTTTCGCGCAAAGCCTGTGTTTGTTCACCAAAGATGCACCAATTCGCCCAACAAGTTCTTTTAAACAACTTTTATTTTGCCAGGTGTTTGAAAGGCCACCGTTTGAATTCAGAGGCTGCACCAACTGGTGTACGCAAGATTTCGGTTCGGGGGGGGGGGGGGGGACCTACAAAAATAAAATAAAAATAGTAACAAGCGAAAATTTGGAAACGTGCAATTTAAGAAAGTATACCGTGATTAAAACACACTTCTTAGGGCACAGTAGCTTCCCTCTACATAACCCTCCGGTTGTTCTCTTTATCTTTGTGTTTAGGCAGTGGCATTGAAATTGCCTTATCGTGATGGAAGCAGACGTCGAAGTAGCGTAGCCTCAACGCATTGCTTGTGAAGGAAGACAAATGACAGGCAATCTTCTGTTGATTACACACAGTATTTATCATCATACATTCCACTCGTTAACATAAAGCGGGACATATTCGATACGTCGCAAGGAAAGGTTTGAAGGCGAGTCCGTACTGGGTCGTAATACTGAAGTGGAAAAAATATATAAAGATTGCGGTAGCGAACCACCGCAGTACTGGACTTCGCCGAAACAACACTAGTGTTGCGTTGCACATGAACGACGTCAATGCACGGAGTCAAAATCAGCAGTAATCAGATCAAAAACGAATAACAGCTTTTATGAAGCCCCGGTTAACCCATTGCGCGATATCTACATGACTCTTTGTTTTTATTACGGTATGTGGTTTGCCGCGAACCCACGTACTTGTTATAAAATAAAGCAACCATTACACGCCACGCAATTTCTTCAGAGGTTGAGTAAAGTTGTTCTAGTGAAAAATGCTCAGAAATATTCCCAACTCGTTTAGGTGTTTGCGAGTCGGAGTCCAAGGAAAAACTTTGTTGGAGCGAAGCATTCAAAGTAGCTCTTAAGCGAGTGGATCTCGAGAAAAGAGAGTGAAGGAGGAGGAACACAAGGCCTCAAAGACCCAAACGTGCCAGCAGCGTGATGGCTCTAACACGAGACATGACGTCGCTGCGTCGGTGCGACCGTGGAACTAACGCGAGCGGAGTGTCAGTATGCAGAAACAAGGCGGCAGCACGCAGCTTCGTAACGCTCAAATAATTTTTTTTCCCTAACACCAAATTTGTCTCGAAAAGACGAACATGCTGTATCGCTCGATGTGGACGAAATGCTACAAAATCAACTGCTGAATATATCTGCGCAGAGGCATTCTAGACGAGGGAGAGATAGAGAGAAAGAACTTTATTTCTGGTCAGATTAAGACATATGCGTCGTACTCTTCCGCAAGAAGAATCATGGCCAGCTGGTCAACGAGGGCCGCCGACGCCAACCACACTCGCCAGTTGGGAGGAGGAGGGTTAGGGTAATGAGAAGACTCTAGGGCAGCGGGGCAGGAGAAAAGGATGTGCTAAACATTTGCGTACGTAGCGGGGCAGTTGGGACAGTATGGGTCGGAGCGATAGCCGTAGTGGTAAAGACGTGCCGGAGTGGTGAGGGTGTTCAGCTGGACTGCCCGAAGGGTGTGCACTTGTGCAATGGATAGGGTGATGTGGGGTGGCGGAAGAGTCTGTAGCGAGTGCCGGAGGTGTTGGTAGTGCTCTTTGAGGGTTTTCTTGTAGAAATATGCCTCGTCCGCCATGGGAGGGAAAGGCCAGGGGATCACCGGTGCCCGGATAGTAATCTCGCGGGCCAGCTGGTGAGCCAGCTGATTGTCAATAATCTCTGAGTGGCCCGGCACCCACACCACAGCGACCGAGGCAGGGGAGAGGAGCGAGAGAGTTTCAGAGAGGTCGTCATGCAGATCTTCGGCAATTCGGTTGTCGCGAAGAGCTCGAATCGTCGCCATGGAGTCGGAGCATATGCGATAGCGGGGGGAAGGGGGTAGGGAAGTTAGTTCTCTAGTTGCCTGAACGATCGCCGCGAGTTCGAGAGCTAAGGGAGAATTAGGATAGGAGTAAGGGCCTGTTGTGAAGGTTATTGGGGTGTCAGTGGGGCGGGACATAATTACGCAAGCAGTGGAGCCACAAGCTGGGTAATATGCCGCGTCAACATAGCATGTGACGGTGTCCGGAGGGAAGGGGTCGTGGTAGTACGCGCGAGCTTGCCGTCTGCCCTCGTGAAGGTATGGGGTCATGTTGGAGGGAATGGGGGCACAGCGGAGGTTACTGGGAAGGGCCGTTGGGGGGTGTGCAGGGGAAAGTCAATGGGCCGGATTTCCGCCCGCTGAAGCAGCCAATGTCCCTGCGGGGAGCCAGAGAGACGGCCCAGCTGTCGATCCCTGTGGAGGCGCAAAATATCAGGAAGAGGAAGGAAGAGACCTGTGGCTTATAATTTCAGACGAAGTTCAAAACCCTACAATTACGATGTTGACGACTTCGGTTATTGAAAAACAAGTATTTGACAGAGAAATACTACCAGATAGATTTTGTGTTCGAAGGAGATAAAAAAATAGTACCGTTCCACTCTGTGAAGAAGGATGATTTGCGTAGCTGGACGCAGTACACGAAATGCACGAAACAAAACTTGTTTGTCTGTAATTTATCGAGAAATTGGCACCTATACCCAATGAAACTTTGAAGGACTCGAAATTTATTCTAGTGGACAAACATGGAGCTGTCTGTTTCCCTCCCGCGTCGTAGGCATCTTACTGTCTGCATAACACACCAACCCAATCCGGTCTACCACTGAGGACACTGGAAAGTTCATATTGGGGTGCTGGACGTACACGTTTAAACCTCTGGCAGCACAACGGACATGTCATCAGTGAGGGCATAAAACCAATATCTGCAATCCCCCCCCCCCCCCCACACACACACACACACCTTCCCTCCACTCCCACGCAACTTGTGCCTGATAAACCGGCAACCAGTTATGCGCGCGCGCTTAAAAGTGAAAGCCCCTCCCCCCCCTCCCCCCCACTCCCCCAAATTTCTCGCTCTGAAAGCCTTTCAAGCTAAACTGGAAATATGGGGGCTTGGGGGGGGGGGGAGGGGTTTGCGCGAAAGGAAGAGGAAAGGAAGTGAACTGGGGATATTTTTGATCTCGGCTCACGCCGAAGTTGTTGTTCATAAGGGAGAGATTCCCAGCTTCTCGGCGAGCTGGAACTTGCGGCGGAAACAGCGGCGGCAGCGGATTTCTGTTGTTTTCGCACCCATTCGCGCTTCTGTTGTCCTTCCTCCGCGTGTCCTTCCTCCGAGCGAATGACGCGCGTCTGTCTATAGGCACCGTGCAGTCAAGTTTGCCGAGCGAGCGCAGCGCCATCTACCGCGCCTCCGCGCAACACTGGGTAGGCCGAGCCTCACCGTCCTGGCCAGCCGCCTGCTTTACACACTGTGCCGCGCCCTTGCAAAGACGTCTATCAAGTGGTTAGGTGCGCTATAAGTGGCTTAAGTTTGTGGGATACGCTGCAATGGCGACAGGATGGAGTGTTATCGACTGAGCGGCGTTAAAAGAAACACATATCCCAGAAGGAAAGCTACCGCCTTCGCTGCCCTGAATCGTCCGAGTTGGGAAGGCTGGTCACAGCCTCACAGGCGGCACATGTCTCCGTGAAATTTTTAGAAAATACAACGGCGACGACTACCAAGCAGATTACATCCTGCTGTCAAAGTAAAGTATATCGGTTTGCCAGCTGTTAATAGTCGCAAGCTTACAATAAATTGGTTGGTTTCTCTGCATCGTGCATGCGTCTTCCGCGGCGTTTATAATGAAAATTCATGCGGCACGTAACACTCAGCCGTATTTTAATTGTAAGAGAACTAATTGATGGCTGCAACATCTCACCCCTTTTTTGGAAAAAATATGATTGTTTTTAAACAAAGTAGCGCCATTTGTTTGAAAATAAGCTGTCAAAAAGTCGAAATACCTACGTCAGTACAAGATATAAAAGCAATGCATGTGGGATTTTTGCACTGTAAATAAATGCTGTTAAATAAAACAAAGTCGTTTTAACGGGGCTCACAACAGCAACATCAAAGAACAATAAAAAATCAACGGAGTTTATGATTATTCTAATATTTGGAGGCCCTGCGTACCCCGTAAAAAGGAAGAGGTAGTCTTAAATCGTTCACGGGCATTTCCTGCAGCGAAACCCGTGTTTCGCTTGCAGCGAAACCCATGTACGTTGTGAATGTATTCACGGAAAAGCTAGGAGACGGAAGGCACAGAGGTTGAGTCTTTTTTTCGCTCATGAGGCGATACTGCTTGACCTCGTACGCGGAGCAAGAAAACGTGCTCGCTCCGTGATATCGGGGTGGGACGAACTGGCACCAGCGGAAACGAACTGTCAGGGGCGAGGAGAAGGACGCATTCTGGGAATGTTTGGCGATAATTCAAGCCATGAAATTGAAAATCGTCGTCAGGTTCGTTTCCCTGCCACAGCGGCCGCTTTTCCGATAAAGGCGAAAGGCGAAAACGCCCGTGTGTTCGAGATTCCGGAAACGTGAAAGATCCCCAGGTAGTCAAAATTAATCCCGATCCCTCCACTACGGCGCGCCTCATAGCCTGTCTGGCGTCGGCGGGTTGAACCGCACAATAAATCAATCGAAAATCACCGCCAGTTCGTTCGCAGTTCTCGATGCTTCGCACCCGCCTGATACACATTGGAGCCCGCGTATTTAAGGTAATTATACTTGCTTTGAAGCCAATGCTCTAGCACGTAGCGCAGCGTACAGACCGCACTACACCCAAACAATCGACCCTGTGAGACGGAGCACCGTACTCGCAAAACCACGGTGGTCCGATTTCAAGAATACAAACAAAACGGCTTCTCTCCAATGCTGTGAACAGCTAATTAATTTGTGCTTTCTAGCTGAAACACAAATTCACTGAAAAAAAAAACAATGTGGAAACGTGAAAACGTGCGCACGAAATGCTCCACCTGGTTCTGGCTATGCTGGGAAGTCAATATCGCTTGACCCCGTCCTCCGTACGCGTAGTCAACAGTTCAGTCCTTCAGTCTATTCCTAGCCCGGTGCGGTAGAATTACTGCCGTATGTTTTAGTTAATATAAAAGTTAAAAATTGCGTATTCTACATTTCATCCGGTGCCGCCAATCGGGGGCGCAACCGAAACACGAGCACGCTGGCGAGATGCGGCCGACTCAGTATTTTTCTTTCTCCCCGATGGCGGCGCTGGGTGTCGCGGCTCAGTGTCGCCCTCTGTTCGCTGCAGGGCGCCTATAGGGAGTTAAAACCTGGAACGACTGGAGCTTTATTATAGTGGACAAGCATGCGGCTTTCTGTATCCGTCCCGTCTCATCTCATTGCCTGTGTAACATACCAACCCAAACGCAAATCCCTCGACCATTGAGGACAGCTGATAAATCGCATTGAGCCGCGCGACTTACACGTTTAAATTTCCCGCCAGCACAACGCGCATGTCATCGGTAGCGGCATGAAGACTCTGTGCATACACGCCCCCTGCTTCCACCCCCAACCAGTGCACGTATAAACCGGCAACCGGTGTTGGGCGCGTGCTTAGGCGTGAAATACACGGGCGAAAATGTCGTGCGGAAAGCCTTTCATGCTGAAAAAGAATATTATCGCGGCAACCGTGAGAATTACCGTCAGAAATTTCTCACGGCAGTCGCCCCTCATTGCCTAAGAACGCTATCCGGAGATTCTATGGGACAAATATTCCCTAAGACGCCGTGTTTGCAGCTGCCCCTTTAGCGCTGGAGTATAGCACTCGGTTTTAAAAGAGAAGGCTCAAGTTTGAGTCCGACATTGCGATGTTTTTTTAAATGCAGAGCATTTCAGTTGTTGTTGTTAAATCTTTTATTCAAAAAGGGAAGGCCGGAGGCCTTGAGGGGGAGTTGGGAGGGGAGGATTTATGGTTGAAGGGGGCTCGTATGAGTTCGTGGTCTTCGGGAGGCGGCATCAGTTTTCCACAGGACAATTGTTCAGCATTGAATGGTCCATTCACTGGTGTAGGCCATCGCTATATAATTCGCGCTAGACCGCTCTTAGTGGCGAACCGTATTATAAGGTTAAGGGTGTGTTCATCTAATGTGAGGGGGTCGATACGGGTTGAGGGATCTGGGTTTGGGGAAGTGAAATTCCGGTATCGAGAGAATTTGGGGCATATCCAGAGTAGGGGGTGCACATCAGCCGTGACGGCTTGCTGACAGTATGGACATTTTGGGTTGATGTGGGGGTAGTACCATTTGCGAATTGTTTCCGGTGAAAATGTTGCATCTGTATAGAATTTGTTAATAAATATTTCTTGGGTTCTTGTAAGGGAAGGCCTGTTGGAAACGTGATCCTTCGGCGTAAGTTGCTTGAGTCGGAGTTTCTTTTCGTGTTTGTACCGGTGTATGCGAATGGCGGGGGGTACGCTGATATTTTCGGTCGTTTCCAAGCATTCAGGAAGGTCTGAAGGCTGGGCGACGGCGAGGTCAGCGGAGGATAGGAAAGAGCAAGCCTCCTGCGCAGCTTCGTGGGCTGCCTGATTCCCCGGTGCCGCCAAATCATGGCCAGGAGTCCAGTCTATGCGGACTTGAATGCCATGCAGTTGTAGGGTCATTGATTGCCGGATAATTTGGTTTACGGAAGGGTGCGTTGAAAATGGTCGTCGAAGTTCTTGAAATGCTTCGTAGCAATCGGTTAATATTCTGATCTTCGCTGGTATAGGTTGATGGTGGTCGTACATCAAGTAGTCAAGAGCATGGGTAATGGCAAGTAGTTCCGCTTCCGTGGGTGTTACAGGAATTTTTGAGTGTCGGTTTCCTGTCACCCGCGTTGACGTCCGTAGTCGTAGTCCGCACCGTCGTTGTCCGCACCCCTCCCCCTACACTATATAAAAAAAATACTATCCGGCGTCTGGTTTCGATCCCTCGAACCTGCGGGCGGAACGCAATGTACATGGTGCTCTACCCACTGCGCCACAAAGCCGACACAGAATGGGAGGCTACGAACGCGCCTTATATCCTTGACTCATTCAAACTACGTCAAGAAGCTGCTGATACAACACATTCACTACCACCAACTCCCCAAACACTAAACGTTAACGCAATACACCCACCCCCTATGCGACGCATTTACTCGAGTCCCCCTCGCGGGGAGATGGGCCCAATTTTTCTTATCTTTCGGAGTTTTTCGGGCATCGCGATTTTGTTAATGCTTTTTTACTCTGTTTTTTACTGTACCAAGAAATCGACGCATATACAGGAATTTTAGAATCTGTTGAATTACGTTTAATATAGGTTCCGTTCTGTGCCGTTGGGCTGGGTTAGATTAGGTTTGTTGCAGTTTGCTAGATTTGGGTAGGCTCTGCCGCGTTCGGCTCGGTTACGTAAGGTTCGGTGAGGTTATGTTACGTTAGGTTACGTTGGGACGTAATATTATTCAGCAAATTTTAGGCCAGCCAGCTGCTTTTATGGAAACTGCCGTGAGAATTTCCCGGAGGTAATTCTCACGGCTGCCGTGGGATTAGACGCAGAATTATGGGCTCACGTCGGCGTTCAAAGCGGTCAAGTTGCTTTAGTAATGCTTGATCAGGTCGCTACCGCCGCTATCATCCAATTGCGCAGCTTGTAAAAGAGGCATCGGTGGTGGAGAGGAAAATAACAGTTGAAAAAGCTGTGTCGGCTGTGGCGAGGAGGAGCGCCGCAGCTGCGCTGAGTAAATCGCCTTCACTGGAATGAAAACGGGGGGGGGGGGGGGGGGTGTGTTAGACATATACTGCTTCGAAGTAAAAAGCGCTTCAAGAGACAAATCGGCAGTCTTTTGCTTTGTGCAATACGCTGTCTTTTGTAAAGTTCTGATGTTCTTTGTCACGAAACCAAGCCACCATTCAACACAACACTTGTTAAACGAAAACTAATAAAAGGAATGACGGCTTTAATCGCTGCACACAATACATTATAGTTCTGATTGGCAGTTCACAATACACGGGCAGAATATTATAAAAAAATTCTCTCCCCTTCCGCCAAGACAATATAACAAATAAAGACACGCCTACCGGATCCATGTGGTTTTTCTGCGCCCACCAGCTCGGGGTGATCCACTGATGCTTTACCGCTGCTATTCAACACTTCCGATATCATTTCCTTGTCAGCAGCTACCTTTTCCGCTTCAGGACCCGATTTTTTTGCCTCCTGGGCACGCCGCGACCACACATCGAGAAATTGTCGTTTGCCTGCCACTTTAGCCACGTTACCACGGCTAACGCTGGCTCTGTTACGATCTCCCTGGTAGTGGCTCCTCGGTCAGGTCGTGTGGCCGGCGTTGAGGATCTGCTAGCGTTTCTCCCAGTGTATATATATATTTTTTGTTCGTATGTTTGTTTCTACTGCATTGACTACCTCCTATGTAATACCCTTCTGCGTGAGGGCCTTTAGGGGTACTTTGAATAAATAATATTGAATAAGTATGCGTCCGTTGGTCCTGAGTTGGATCAAACATTGAGGCCGACTAGATCGAAGAGAGACATTATGTACAGAAATTTACATTGTTTGAGACTGGGTGAACAGAGCAGTGCGCTCCTCCGCGCGAGAGATTAAATAAGCACATTGGGTCCGTTCCCTTTCACCCTTTTTATTTGATGTGTTCAGGAACGCACCAATCAGAAAAACCCATTGCATGGCACTGAAATTGACACCCATACACTCACAGAGAGAGGGCAGCTTTTCCACTTACACAGGTGGATCTCATGGGGCTACAGACAGGAAATCTGTCTCGAAGGGCTTCGGACCACCGAGGCTGAAGGCTGTGGGGATCCTGACGCCCAAGCCATTGCGCGATCACTGGGTTTGTGGCGTTGTGCGGCGCTTTTCCCCTCTCTCCCCGAGATGCCGGCTCGTCTCGGCGCCACTGTGCACAGCCGATCCGTCGTCTCAAACTCCTGCCTGAGGTGAAGCCTGCAGAGACCGTTGCGGCGATAAAACACTGTCACGCAGCGGGCGCTCCGCCCTGGTAGCGGAGCTAACCTCATCTCATTGGTCCGTTTGAACGATGCCCGAACCCCACTCTCGCCGGGACGCGAACGCGCGCCCTGCGCGGGAGTCCGTTCGGGGAGACGCTTCCAGGACGCTGAAGGCGTTGGCCGAAGGTATGTGACGCTTTCTTTACCAGCCGGCTGCAACTCTGTTGCGCCGGCGAAAGCCCACCAGCCCTTCCGGCTGCGGCCCGTGCCTAAGGCTGCTCCTGTTGCCCCTACGCTTGCATATAGTAAGGCCGTACCTACCACTTGACGATCACGCGGTGCGGTACGCGCCTGTGAGCGATTGGGCCCCGTCTCCCTCGCTGCTGCGAGCCGATCAGGCCAGCACAGCGACGCGCGCGCGCACAACGTGCGCGCACCCCGGAATTTGCCCTGACAGAAGAGTCCACTGGCTTTGCGCCGACGACGCGCACACTTGCGCGTGGCGCCCCATCGCCCCTTTCACCTTACGGGAAGTACGTACCTGTACTGTAAATTATGTAATGGGGACTGTAAAATATGTGACTCGAACGTTAGTATAAAATAAACGTCTTCCCTCCGTACCCTGGGCATATTCCTTTGTCGCCCTCTTCTCCACCTGCCCAACAGAGGCGGTGTTAAGTTGGCGCGATGGCGTTTCAGTATCGTGAGCGTGCTCAAATAGCTCGAACCCGCGGTGGTTCCTCGCAGTGTGCATGAGTGCATGCCTTGTGCAATGCTAGGGTTATGCATATTGTGAGGTAGAGAGACCACACGGCTCAGGAGGACGCTTGGGACCCTCTCTGGTAATCCGGCGTTGGGCGGCTCGTTGAAGAGCGGCGTCTCGGATATGCCACAAAGGTTCCCACGATGAGCGGCACACTGCCTAGAAGACAGGAGCGCTTAGCCTGCCACTGATATGGACGTACCGCGTGACGCTTTGTCACCCCCTCCGTTAGGTGTTATCGGTCATTAGGGCAGCCTTCTTTGGCGTGCGCTTGGGTGCCCGTGAAGTCGTCGAAAACGGCTTATGTCCACAGCAGCATGGGTTGCCGCCGCGTCATTGTGTACAAAGCCGCGTCGTAACCCATCGATAAGGGTGGGCACTCGAACGACGGAAGGCTTGAGTGGTCAAACCCGAAAATATCGATGACGGATTTCGCAACACCGCACGTCGATATTAACACTGGGATGTTCAAGCGCCGCGGCTTCCAGAAGAATGTGGACACTCAGAAAAACAAAGTACAGCCGCCTATTGCTAGTGGAGAGGTCGAAAGTCGACCTCTCCACAAGCAATACACTCTCATGCGCAGGATGGGGGCTGATTGAAGTAGGCACGACAGGGGAGAAATACACGGGAGGGACGCTGGGCTTTTGTACTCTTTTTGTCGTTGAGAAGCACGTTGTCGATGCTACTGCGAGACTGTCTGAATCCAGTCATCTGTAGGGCATACACGTTCCGGTTCGTCAAGTCCCAGTCTAGGCGAACAAGAACCATTTTCTCCATCAGCTTCGCCACGCAGCTTAGGAGTGCAATGGGCCGTTAAGACCCAGTTTCAAAGAATTTTGCCTGGTTTGAGTACAAAAATAACGCGACCACGCTTCCAGCCCTGTTCAAGGCGGCCAGTTTCACAGCTGTGGTTGTATGTGCTGAGAAGGGAGCTCTTATCTTTGTCTCAAAGGTGCGACAAAGCTGCATAGCTGATGCCATCTGACCCGGAGTAGAAGCCTTGTTTACGGAAGACAAGGCAGCAAGTAGTTCTGCCATTGTGAATGGCTTTTAAAGGAGCCATGAAGAGAAAATACAACTTCGTTTAATTTGAAAGAACTAGGATTCAGTATCTCACTCAGCTCCATTACAGCCACAAAAGATGTTTTTTTAACGAAAAAAAAAAGCAAGAAGTATTTAAAAACTTTCAAAGTTGGCGCCACAGTGACGTGTTATGAGCAAGAACAACGTCATACGGGCCAACAATAAAACATAATTTTCAGTGCGTTAACTGGACGTTAGGATTCAAGTGATGTGGTCAAATGGAACTAGAGGCCTCATTACAGACGTCCAGTCATGTGTCGTCGCGACAGGTCCGCTAGGCGGCCGCCAATGCACAAACCAGGTTCCGTGACGTCATAGAAAAGTTGTGGGAAATTGGCTAGGGGGTCGCGACTGCTTCACACGTTTTCTTTCATATCTCCGTTATTTGTTCGAAGATTGCGATGATATTGGTATCATTGTTATCGGAACTAAGCCGTCTTTCTAATAAACCCAACTTGTATTTTGTCTTCATGGCTCCTTTAAATGACGTTAACATTTGCTGATGGTAAAGACACTGCTATCAGGCTGGCAGGTAAGACTGGAGCCCACAAGGCTGTGATTTTGGCCCAGAAATCTTCAGTGACGTCTAAGAAACAGCCATTCACAAAACGACACGACAGCTTGGAGGCCCGGCAACAGATTCACGGCGTTGCTTTGTCTGGAACGGCTGCCGGCACCACCGCGGTGTTGGCGCGCTGGCTTGGAGTCGCCGTCAAACAAAATAAATGGCTCAGCTACAGCGCACAGGCGTGGGCTCGGCACCCGTCACGAAGCTCTTGCACCGAACCGAACCTCACTGAAGCACGGGGCTCTCCATTCAGGAAAGCGAGCTGTGAGCTAAAAGGGCCGAAGTTAGGCAGGCAAGGTGTGTTGCCTTTCGGCCGCTGCATTCATGCCCACACGGCATCATTCCTTTCGCCGAAAGTAGGAACAATGACGCCCTCATGTTTCCATGTTGGTAAAGTAACAACAGATATCAGCAAGCAAAATCCTTCTCAACACGTGCGACTAAACTGATTTCCGTCGATGGGAATTCTAGCAGTGACACCAGGTGTCACCGGTGAACCAAATGAGCAAAATTTAGTTTGTAGTGGTTCCGTCGACGCCGCATGATGTGCGGCTGTTTCTTCACCGTGGAGCAGTGGGAGACCGCGCTGCTCAGCTCCGATACCGAAGTGCAAGTCGAACTCGTTCGGATGGCTGAAGACGCCGCCGGGGTCCAAGGACTCCTGGCTGCCGCCTAAAAGGGGGAAGAGGACCGAGGAGGATCTCCAACCTCTTCCTATTCCCACGGGGCACACAATAAAGTTGTTCTCTCTCTCTCTCTTCACCGTAAGAGCCGAAACAAAAGAGAAGAATGGAGGGGACGAACTAGTGCATAAAAATCCCAGGCTATTCGACTCTGTGAAGGTGGATGACCAGCGAAGAATTTTAGCACACGACACTCATAAAGGTCACAAATTAAATGTAAAAGGCATGAGCAACGACGACAGAGAAGAATCTGAATTCCAAATGGAGAACAGCAAGTTCGTATACTGAACTTTGGTATATAATGGGAGTCCAGCCTTAAAAATCCTCCCATGCTATTAATTTCGGAAAGGAACGGCACCCTCGTGGTCAATGAGGTCAACGATAATCTGCAACAGCTTCGACATTCACGTCGGCTCTTCTACGGTACAAAGCGCACGCGCACAACCACACGAGGACGAACGAACGAGCGGCGTAGCCTATGACGTGTCTTTCTCGCTCCGAGCAAGTGCTGCCACGACACGGCGAACACTGGAGTGCTCTTTTGTGGCCAATGTTGGCCAATCTTCATAAGTTGGTATGCTTGGCCAACGCCGCCTGTATTAACATTGCCTGACGCGTCGCGCGCTTTTCAATGGGAAGGGTAGGGACGTTTACTTCAGGCACTGATCCGCTATGTGGCGCGTGCCGGCGGACATCTCGCCTTACGTCACTGCTCGCGAGTCGCGAACGCTGCACCCACTTCTACGACGTGTGTCTGTCAGCTTGCCTGTTGGGCCTCAAGGGCCGTTTCGCTTACATCTTAGCCGCGACGGGGCGCTAGTTCTGTGGCGCACCGGGGATCTCGTTCAACGTGTCGCTCGCTTCATACTTGCTGCGTTTTTCCAAAGATAAAGACGGAGGTGGACTGAAATAGTGTAAGAACATACTGATTGTCGGGTAGACATATAGCTAACAGAAAAACGATATTTTCGGATGGGGAAGCCAATATTTTAGTGATATTTTTTCTTTCTGGAGTATTTAGAGAAGAAAAAAATGCGTGCACGTTTTTTGTTCAGGCGCTCACTTCTACGATTATTTTGCAATAATATCACGTGCTTGTAAACTTCAGAAAATTATAGGAAACAAATGGATAAGCAGCTATGATCCCGCCACGCTGTCCGGGCGCTTCTACAGTACAGTCCTCAATTTTAGAAGTGCGTACCGATGCGGAGTGCGAACAGCGGGGTCAAAACAATACCTAAATGCGGAGGGGATAGAGGTGGGATGCCCCACTCAGAAAATTTCAGGGCCTGTGATCCGAGTAGATAAGCGCGCAAAGCCGGCATCAGCCTGCGGCAGCGCAAGGGATTTTGCTTCGTGACAAAGGAAGTTTTATCAGTGACAGACAAAGACAGACAGGCATGGTGAAAAACAAGAACGCGTAGGAGCGCCGCCTCGGGAACGCTAAACAAGCTTTCCACTATTTTGCATAGTTTCCGAGAAGCGGCGCTGGCTGGCGGACACGAAAGCACGCTGGAAGGCTACGGAGCGGGGAAGGGTAGGAGAGAGCAACAGGAGAGTGGATGTTTGGCCATTTTTTGCTCACGCGTTAGTCAATGTTTATACAGGCGGCGTTGGCTTGGCTTGACAAAAGAGCGCTCGAGGCAGGCGGGGAACGCTGTTTCTTTTTTCTTTTTGGCTAATATTGGTCAATCTCCCTAAGTGGGTATCTCCCAAAGTAGGTATGCTTGGCTTGACGAACGGGCGCTCAAGGCACGCGTGCATGAGCGCTCGGCATTTTCCTTGTATTTTTAACTGCGAACACCATACACAAACAATTTGCTCAACAGCTTCATTGTTTAAAAAAAAACGCAAGATATATTGGAAAGCTTCTAAATTTTGCTCTGAGCTACGTCATTAGCGGCACATGGAGGGAACACTAAAACTCAATTATCAGTACGTTAACTCCACGTTAGTATTCAAGCGATGCGATGAAAGGTAACTTCAGTACGAAATCGCAGTCATGTTTATTGACGGTGGCTTTGACCGCTGGCCACCCCACCAAACGTACAAACAACATCTGGTGACGTTATAAAGACCCGTCGAGAAAGTGGTCGCGGTGTGTCGCAATTATTCACCTGTTTGCCTTAATGCCTGGGTTACTTGTTTGAAGTTTGAGATAAAATTGGTGCAGTTGTTATTGCAATGAAGAAGTCTTGTCCCCGGAGGCGGCCGTTCGCCTAAGTACACCGGTGAAAGGAGCGAGAGAACGCAGCTAAACGAGTGAATAAAAAAGCAGCGAAATTCACCATCGCCGTCAACTCTCCCATTGTACAGCCGCAGGTACGAGCAGCGAGCCAACCCGCAGAAGACAGAAGACAGAAAGCATTCAGGCAGATCGAAAAGCATATCGTCTTAAAGGGAAACTGCGGTCAAATTTTCGCCAACTTAAAAATAATGCCATCTAATAGTACAGACAAAAATAGTGCAACTGCAAAACACTCTGTTAAAAACAAGAACGCGGGCGACGCAAACGGCTCATCACGGTTGGCCTTTTCGGAACAAAAACTTAAGAAAATTTAGGCGTCGATTAAGGGCGTTCGGACGTGACGTAGGGGGTGGAATTGAAGCGGGCGCATTGGTGCTGGCGGTCCCTCACAGCAGCCTCCAAATACGCGCAGTAGCGTCGCGTTTCGCACTGTTATTTCCACAGAACTTTCACTAACATTATGTCGAGGCTAATGGAGTTAGGTGCAATTCCGACTTCGCGGTGCTATCAAACGAGATAAGCCAGACTGCCGGCAGCTATTTTCGCCTTTATACCCGTGCTACATGAGCGTTTGGAAGGACATTTCAGTCGAATGGCCTTCGAAATTTCAAATGTCATCCGAACTGTAAGGAGTTCTGTCGATTTACACGACCATTCTCAAAGGCAGTTGAAAGTTTCCGCGTTCGCTCGCCATGTTTTGGTATCGCCGCTGCTACCATGTTTCGTTCTTGGCGAAAATTTAATTTTAGAGTTAAAATGGACAAAAAAACAATTATTTGTGATCAAATTGACAAAGATCTACAAGCGCGCGCACTAGACATGCACAAGGCAGCCAGTTTCTTTTTGTATTCTTTCGCACCGCCGGTGTTGAGAGTACCAAGTTACATCGTAATCGTAGAGCGAGTGACAGAGAACGAAAACAAGTGAAAAATTATGAAGATCTTGCACTTCAAACAACAAGTTTCACTCGTAAATAATTGTTTTTGTTATTACAGCTTGCAGAAACTGAGCCCAAGGGTACGACCGTTCGTGTTTCAAAGGCCTTTGAGACTCTCAAAGGTCAGTTGTGGTGCTCCTTTGACTCAAATGGCATTTCAACCAAAGGCCTTTGAAAAAAGATCGTGTAGCAGCTCGAAGGTGTCATTTGAGTAAAATGACATTCGACTCGAAGGCCTTCGAAACGCTCACCCGCCGCAGTGGCTCAGTGGCTAAGGCGTTGCGTTGCTGAGCACGAGGTCGCGGGTTCGATTCCCGGCTGCGGCGGCCGCTTTTCTGATGGAGGCGAAAAGCGAAAACGCCCGTGTGTACGAGATTTCGGCACACGTTAAAGATCCCCAGGTTGTCAAAATTAACCCGTACAATTTTCAAGGGAGACTCATATTTTCGTCTTTGTAACGCTGACGATGATGCTGTGAGGTTTTTATGAAGAAATGTTATTACCATCCAGTCTCTTGTAGTGCGGCATATCTCGAGTGCGGGGTGGCAGAATTACTACATGTTTTTCGTCCTGGTTTCCAATTCTTTATATAAACAAAAGTTCCGTTCTGGAAAAGAAAAAGTTCAGCTACGGAACGGAAAAAAATAATGGTTCGTAACGGTTCATAACGGTTCCTGTTTGCCTGCATAAAAAATTGAAAATTACGAAATTGGTTAAAACATAGTGATGTTGATTATTATTATTATTATTATTTGCAAAAAATGTAGGCCATTAAAAAGCTCAACTTTCAGTTCAGTTCAGTTCAGTTCAGTTTATTCCCAGAAGCATCTGGACGACTTCCTGGCTAAAAGCTGCTCGAGCAGCTTGACAAAGGAATCCGACGACACTTAAACAGTTCTTGTCTTACAGCTCTTGATGGCGCAGCTACAAGTTTCCACTATATCCGGAAAAACTGCATTGCGGCAGTTCTCTGTTTGAGGCGCTGTCGTAAATAACAGATGTTCAAGCACGATTTGTTCTGGAGCTCCTCTTTAGGATGAGGTGTACAACTTTTAGGGGCCAGAACTACAAGTGGGAAGCCTCCTAAAAATCAGCTTGCAGCGCGCGCACGCTCAATTTTTTTAGTATGCTTCCTTGGTCTGGAACAGAAAAACAAATTGTTAATAATGAATTGGGCGCGATTCAAAATCGTGCTGTACGCTTTGCTACTAACTCGTGTTGTTATGATATTAGCGCTGATTTTAGCGCTGCAAGTTTAAAAGCTCCCTCGCATGGGACCCTGTAAAACTCCAGCGCACCTTTTGTAGGTGTTTATTTTAAGTGCGAATGCACTTCTTAAGCGAGCCTGAATCGTCCGCCGCCGTAGTCCGCATAGCAACAGCTGCGGGTGCGCGCGCTCCTCGTCTTCCCTAGCAACGGGGGGAGATGGGCGCGCGCTGCCTGGCCGCGTCCCCATGGCTCATTCTTGTTGTTGTTCCTGCTGACATGGCACATACCCACGTGGGGGATTGGCCAGGAATCGGGCGTGAGAAGGGCTAATGCACCCGCTTAAAGGAGTACTGACACGAAATTTCAAAGCTGAGATCCGCTCTAGCAATCAAGTACAACGACAACACAAATAGGTGTCTGTGAATAAATGCATCTTTCTTTCTTTGTAGTTGTGTGTGTGTGTGTGTGTGTGATCTCTCTTTCGCGAACATTACCGAACCGCGCAAATTGAACTCGTGCATTCGCACTTTCACATTCTTCCCCTCGGGGAAATGCGGGGAATTTTTTTTAAAATCAGTTTCTCTGTAAGGAGGTAGCAATGGATCGACATCAGTACCTTTAGCAACCCCCCCCCCCCTCCGTATATATCCAGAGGAAAGGATAACAGCAAGAAAAATCACGCATATTAATGCCGCACATCCGCATTCTAAGCGTCATTTCTTTTAAAAGCGGAACACCCTGACCAACTCTGTGGAACTTGTCACCGCCCATTCTCAAACGTTTTCCGCTGCGCTCAGGCAGCCATTGCGCACAAGCACAACTTGACTTGTAGCTGTTTCCATTGAGTGGCTCACAACAGTGCCTTAAGGAATCTGTAGGCATGTTAAAAAATGGCGCAGCTAGCACTTGTTATGCAAGGCTGGGGGTCGACCTAGCTTCTTTCCACACTGACACGGGATCCTAAGAGAGAGAGAGGGAGCAGCAGGACCACAGCAGTGCAAAGCCGTTTTGGACGGCATTGTAAACCAAATACCATTAAGGTATGCACAGTCCTTAGCCCAGTTCGGCGTTGCCAGCGGCCCGGCGAGCGTGATTTAGTGGGCGTCTACCGCCCTCCCTATTCCCCCTCTTCCCCCACCAGCGACCTTAGGTTTTCCCCTTCCTAATAAAATAATTTATCATCATTCCGTAGCAATCGTCGTCATCCCTTTCGTCGTCGTCTTCCGACGGCGCAGCCTCATAGGGCAAAACATCTTGTAGTGCCTCCTCGCCTCAGTAAACCTCAATTTCTTCGTCAGCTGGTCGTCTGCATGTGGATTGTGAAGGGATGGCTGGACAGATTCGTCGCCATCGCCTTCGGCGAGACGGACACGTGGCGCGCCGGTCGCTGCTCGACGACGACGAAGAAGGCGGGAGCTGCTCATGTGGCATAAGCCCACGCGCAAGCCTGGACGACGCCGGGAAGTCGCCACGATGCACGCGCTCACGTGCTCTCTGGTTTTCTGTCTTCGCCGGACGGATTTGTGTCGGCCTAACCAGATCTGCTGTTAACAAATAAATAAGCACAGCCAACTGCGCACTGCGATTAAGCGGAGAAGTAATCCCCGACCATCGAGTCAGACGGAAAGAGTACAGATGCAGACAGCAAGCCTGCTTAAGGAGAGAGGGTGAAAGACAATTTTATGCTAGCGAACTGACGGCAATCTTCCACTCCCTTCTTCCCTGCATGGAGGTTGGAATGAATGCTGAAATACCTGAACTTTCTTGTCAGACCAAAAACCAAAAATGTTTTTCGGTTTAGCTCCTGAATTGAAAAGTAAATAACGTTTCGTTTACGCTTTCGTTCCTGCTAAAAACGTCGTCTTTTTTTAGTCTTTCGTTTCCGCTTTTTTTACCGTTGCACACGTTCAGGTCCACGCGCGAGCGAGCGCGCGGCACGCGGCCGACGAGCGAGCTTAGAAGAAGAAAAGTCAATCGGCAAGGTAAGCTTGTGACCCGACCTAAAATGAAATAACGGCCGAACTGCGCTGGCGGCTTTATGCGCTAGGCCAAGTGAGCATCACTACCCAGTGAGTCAACAGCACGGGTGAATAAGGACAGATTTTTAACAAGCGCGGTTAATGGCTCCGCTGCCTGAGAGTGATCAAGCAGTGCTGAGTGCAGAAACCAAGTTGGGGGTCCCCACTTGCGCACGTTCCTGACTTCTGTGGACACTAAAACTAGTGCCTGTGACCGGCATTACGACACCCTCTGGCAGCGACCATGGAGTAGCGGCTAATGCCAAAATTATGGGCCCCTCACTAAACCGTGAGGGCTGAGGGGGCTCGTAGTGATAGTGGTTACGAAGTACGGACTGCGTACGGCTAATAGGTTGGTTCGGCGTGGTCTTTATTTTGTTACGCACGTTACCTCGATGCAAATTATCTCGCTGCCACTCCCGTTACAAAGCCCGCTGACACCCTGAATGCACTCTGCTGAGACGCCTACTGCATGATGTGCGATCACCCCATATCAGCTGCAAACAAAACTTTTACAACTGTTACCAGCGCTATTCGAATCAACGCAAAAAAAAAAAAAAATCCGAAGGTTCTTTGGTGGATCTTAAGCATGCGTAAGCATTTCATCCCTCCCCCTCGTGAACAAGAGGCTCGGCTTGATTGGCACGTCTTGTTTCTTTACAGAATACCGCAACACGACGTTTCTCCCACACCCGTCGCTTAACGCGCCAACCGTGCTCTAACCATTTCAGTGACCACACTTTCTCGCTTAGCAGCGGTACTGGTTGCTTGTCGTTCCTTTTGTTTTCCACCAGTATTAGTATTTCATCCCCGTCATTCCTATTCTATTCTCTTCTGCCGCCACGCACTGGCTGCGCTTTCTTGTTATACAACGCGCCCAAGCGGTGACTGGAGTCAGGATGCGTCCGAAACGGCGGGTCGGAAGGTGCGGGTGGCGAGCCACGCTTCTACTTGACGTCTTCCTGATAACGTTGTTGCGAAAGCAGCTTTTATTTCACACGCTGTCTCCACTCACCATGTTCTGTGCTTTTCTGTCGCTCGCTCTTGAGACAAATCAACGCGAAAATCTTGCTGCCAGGCACCATATAAATCTCACGCAATAAAAAATGCAGGCACGCCTTCATCTAACGACGACGATAGTTGAACGCCAGCTTTATCGTGACGAATCATCGTCGTCGTTACATGGTGGGGTGCAGGATTTTTGTCTAATTTTGCACGACCATGCGCCCCTCTCCTATTATAAACCCCCTCGACCATGTCGAAATGGAGCAGTGGGATAGACGCCGGCATTAGATCAGGAGGGACCCAGGATCGATTCCCGCCACAGGAAGTGTTCATTTCTTTCACTTCACCCGTTTTCGCGTTACAGACGCCATCAATGAGAACACTGAAGCTCTGCTTTGAAAGTGTAGCCGTAATAACATTAGTTTTTCTTCCGTTACAATTTAATTGCATAAAGTTAAGACTGTTTCTTACACGCCTCAGCAGCTTTTCTCGACCTCACTTGTCGCCTAATCTCAGCCTATCTTCGAGGCGTTCTTCGGTCGAAGATAACTGTATTTTCTACTTACGCGGAACTTCACGACAGGAGACGCTCCAAGCACTTCCCTCGCTCACTCCGCCATTTCAGCGCGGCCATAAACCACGCTTTTCTTTCCTCCACACATGAACTTAATTGGGCGAGTGATTGCCTTCCGATCGGGATGTCACCCCCGTCCTCCTACTTTCCCTCCTACCCGCAATAGATCAATCAGATCCGCGCTCCCGATTTCTTTTTTCAGGCCACTATAGCTGCGCCCGTCTCTGTATATTGGCGTACGCCAAAGTTCAGAGACTCATGCGCGATGAGGTCATGAAGTGTCCTTGACCAAATTCCGGCCTCACCTTGGTTGCAAAACTCGAGGGTGAAGGCAGCAATCGATTGCCACGGATTTACATCAGGCGTAAGTGGGGACGTAACAGTGCAGACAGACGTTGCAGAAGTTACCGGCGTCGTGTAGCCGCAGTTTAGAATGAATAAACAAAACAAAACAAGTAGGAGTTTCTCGTTTCTTTCCAGTACTTCCAAGCGAGCGTCCGTGGGACGGTCGACCAACGTACAGTGGGAAACGCCTCGACCACAACGACGCAACTCCGGCCATGCAGAATCCCGACGACCCCAGCCCGCGTAAGCGTGGGAAAAATTCGAAAGCTCACACAAAGAAATGAAATCTCTGTTGCAGTGTGCAGGACCTTTAATGCTTTTAAGCATACAGTGCCGAGTGCCCCTACGCAGACAGTGTGTAACGCTTTGTATCTGCACAACAACGCGTAGTTGGCGACGTTGGGGCTTTTAATCGTCATAATAGTATGATCATTGCAAGAAAAAGCAAACAAATCCGCCGCGATGGCTCAGTGGCTACAGCGTTGTGCTGCTGGTCCAAAGGACGCGGTTTCGAATCCAGGCCGCGGCGGCCGCTTTTTTGATGGAGGCGCAAAGCGAACACGCCCGTGTGTTCGAGATTTCGGCGCACGTTAGATTCCCAGGTGGTCAGAATTAATCCGGAGCCCTCCAGTATACGACACGCCTCATCGCCTGTGTAGTATCGGCGCCTTAGACATAATCAATCAATCAATCAATCAATCAATCAATCAATCAATCAATCAATCAATCAATCAATCAATCAATCAATCAATCAATCAATCAATCAATCAATCAATCAATCAATCAATCAATCAATCAATCAATCAATCAATCAATCAAAAGAAAAAAAGAAAAGAGAAAACAAACGAAATGAAAAGTCGTTTAATCTGCAGATGTATTGATAGCCAAATCTGGTCACCATTGTTCGTAGCAGGAAACACACACGCACGCAGGCATGCGCACCCAAACCACGCAAGCACAGTTCAAACGAAGTTGAAACCCCAGGTTATTAGTGCATGCATGGTAACAAATTTCCCACGTTTCCTCTTTTTCGGTCAGCATTGTCACCTTGGGAACCGATCTGAGGTTTTCATACTCCTAAAAAGCAGCAAATTTTTAGTAAATCCCTCTATCAAATTGTTGAGTGCACCACTCGTATAATCCCAAATTTCACTTCGCTGAAGTGTTTCCTAGTACACTGTTAAATAGGAATGTTGAGTCTGTTAAGGAGGCGACGAAAATGAAGCAATTTTTTTTTTCACGTGGCCAGATGTTCGCTCAAGTTCTACCTTTATTTCCTTCTTTTGTTCCAGTGAGTGCGGGAAAGACTGCTTACGGAGACGGTTCCGTGGATTTTTTATGGGCGTTAGCAAAAGTATTCAGGTCCAGTCGCGACTGGTGTCGCACTCGAGGCAATCACGAGCTCCATCCAAGGGGAAAGGAACCTCCCCGTGTGCGCGTAGCGCGTGGTCAGCATCAAAGTCGCACGCAGTTCAAAAGTTCAAAACATGACTTGGACCTCGAACTTATACGTTCGATCACTTGAATATGCACCTTGAGTGCATTAGTCACCATTATAGGCACCGTTTCCAAGATAAAAAATAAACTCTCAGGTAGATAATATTTAAATGTTTCTCGCGTTTCTGCCGCTGTGCGACCCGCGTCGCTGTATACCTTCGCACCTCCCTCTATTTATCGGTGTTCCAAACGTTTGCGTGTCTGTTTCCTCCGCCTCCTCGAGGCGGCGGCCCCGTCGTTAAGGGAAGTCTGTGCAATATCTTTTGAACAGGCAGCGCGGTAAGTGATGGATAATTTTTCACGTCTAATCTGCTCGCGCACAACGTGCCTTTGTGATAAAAAAAATGCGCCGGAGCCCTGCGACCTGCCATCAGGCGAGAGTTAATGATGCCTTAGTCCTAAGGCTGGTTTACATGGAGGACCGCAGAGTTGGCAACCGTATTCTGCGCAGAGTTTTTGAAAAAAAAAAAAAAACGTGACAATTCGGGATAATTTACCAGCATTGGGCTTGAATGATGATGCATGACCAACCTTACTTCAGTGCACAAGTCACATGCAGTAATGGTGATACTCGGGTACAACTTAAGAACGGCAGTGGAAGTTCCCCCTGCGCCTCATCACCGCAGCCGGATGTTACTCCGCGTGGCGCAAGTAGTGCGTTACTGGAAATATTTTGAACACGGCACGAGCCGTTTCCGTGATTTTTTGCAGTTAATATGCTTACAAACTACTGCAGCAACGACAAACAAACTACGTGAGAAAAGGCAGACCTTATCACGTATTCAAAACACTTTCCTTTCGAAACGCGCGCTCCCGTTGACGTCGGGGTCCGTCGCTTAGGCGGAGTGATAACGTACATGAGCTATACACGGTTTCACCAGCGCTCGCCGTTCTCTGGCAACATTGTGCGTTCACCGGAAACGTGTCCTAGAAAGCTTCCTGTTTACTATGTTTCACCGTGGTTTCAGCCTGCGTTGGTGGCGGCAGCTGCTTGTGTTTCGATATTTTCGGCGGATAAAATTACTCCGATGAAGCGCTCGCGACTCAGACACTGCTGTGTTGTGCCGGGATGCAGTCTGCGTTCCGGAACAAATTTGCTATCGGAAGTCAGAACGTTCTGTTTCCCGAGAGATGAAGGCAGAAGCAGCGCCTGGCTTGCAGCTATCAAGAGGGAAAACTGGACTCCCACAAAGAGCGCGCAGATTTGTTCTGCCCACTTCATCAAACCCAACTAAAGCCCAATGTATACTTCAACTGCACAGACGCGATGCTCAGACGTTAGTCTAAGGTTCCCAATTACAAGGAACACGTCGGACGCCGTCGTGTTCCACCCATAACAGTAACCGCGGTGACGCTTTAGTTGGATAGCAAAGCTGCATGCTAACGCCGAAAATATATTGTAAAGGTGTTTCTTGTAGTTAGAGGCTTAATTATCAGGGTGGTGTACTGTTCGATGCAACACTCGGGACACCAAAGTAGGCGCGCTCCGCATGAATCGCCGCACAGCGTACGTCGCGTTGCCCACGTTTTGTTGCTAATTACAGTGGCGTCGTTACATTTGCTTTTTATGAGAGCAACGCCTGCGAGTGGGTTTTCATCGGTGCGAGCAACTGACTCGTAGTTTGTCGTGTTGCCGTCAATGGACATCGTCGCGCTCCAGCTAATTTACCTTTCCGTGTGAGCGCGGACTACATGTAGGCGGGTTAACTTGAAAGTTTGATTCATGAATAGTGTACTAGTCAGTAAACCATAGTTGTTCTCATGGCTCAGCCGCACCTGACGTCATCACATAATGAGTACGTTTTGTTATCTCATGTCACACTGAACACTTTAGATCGCGACCGATTCCGATCGGCGCCGATCTCTATCAAAACTGCCCATTGTGACACAGGCGCAGTAAAAAGCGATTTATCGTGATGTGTGCCAAACGTTTGAGTGTGTCAACTAGCCCGTTTTATGCAGCCTAAAATACGTGTGATGAAGCGTAGGTTCCGTTTATGTGAAGTGGCGTACCGTACACACCCCTTATGTGAAAAAGTGGTGTTCATTATTACGACATTGTTAATAGTGTTGTCACAGTAGTAGTCATGTAGTCACTAGACATCGCTGTAAATACATCTTAAGGAATGCGCCAGAAATAATGCAGCAACAAACTCAAACACACCAGGCAAACACCGCCGCGACGGCCGCGACCATTAGAAACCATTACCGGAAGTGCCGCACCGGAAGTCTTCTGGGGCGAACTGTTCGGTGCATTCATGTTTGTTTACAAACAGCGAATTCCCGAGTATATTGGCAGCCTTAGTGATATGACCATGTCCCGCACCCAAAACGAAGACGTGGTTAGCATTTTGTTTATGTTCGAATTGCGACAAGGGTAGGCGGCCATACAGCAGTTCAACAACTAATGTGCTCGCACCCGCATGCAGCGCCCCCTGTGAAGCCCCCGCCCGAGCCGCTTTCGCTGCTGCCGGCCTGGAGCGGCGTGCTCGTGCCCCTACTCACGCTGGTGTTCGGCGTCATCGTGCTGCTGCTGCCGCCGGCAGCCTTCAACTGGCTGTGGCCGCCGTGCAGGGAGCCCACCTGCTTCGACTACCGGCGAGAGATGGCGCTCTCTCTCAGCGACACTGTCAGCCCGTGCGACGACTTCTACGGGTATGCTTCTACCTTATTTACTATAGATGGCACCGGTACGATTGGAAACTGGGCCTCGTGAAGCATTTTATTTAAAGCGAAAGCTTTCTTAGTGGGGCCGATGGCGGCGTGTCAGAAAACTAATGCATTTCCCCATGGACCGGTCGGTAGACCGAAAACAACAAATAAATCTCTGGACGCATGGCGCGGGCGTGATACCAGGATTCCATTGTGTCAAAACAGCTATTCGAAAATCACGAAAAAGGAACGGTTCTAGATAAGACAATACACACATCGATCATGAGAAGAAGGAGTACAACAGTATACCTTTATCTGATAACCCACCTGCCGGTTTACATTTAGATCGTTCGCAGATGCGTTTACTTACTGCGCGAGAAATAATTGCATGGGTTCGCTCTTCGTTTGGGGTCTTTGAAGTTTGGACGATCGATTGGACTCACTTTCAACGAAAGTTCTGGCGCACTTTTGACGCAGTTTTGATGTAAGAAAGCTTTCGCGCTTCTCCTGTCTTTAGGACCGTATGGTAAATTTTTTAAAGCGCAGCTTTTTTTGTGTATTCTCCCGGCCTTCCGGGAGCGTCTGCTGCTTCTTTATGGCAGGGTGCGCCGCTGGAATTCATCTTGCACCAGAAAACTCTGGCCTCCGTGTACATAGCCCGTGTAGCCGGGGGAGTGACTGAGGAGGAGGCGCTCGGGGAAGTTACACCAGGTAACACTTGCCTCTGAGTATCGCGACCGTGGGACTAAGCGAATGGCGGTTGGGAAGTCCCAGTTCATGCCTGTATCACGTTCTCTGCCCTTGAAGCTTGGGGCGTGTGAACAGCGCGTTGGCCAGCAGGATCGTTTTAGGGGTGAAGCACCTTAGGGGCTCGGGCTGTCGGCGTCTCATGTCGTCGTCGTCGTCTCATGTAGTCCCGGTACTAAAACACCGGGACATTCGTTTACGCCTCGCGCTAGAACGTAACGCGTACAAAAAAACATGGGTACACCCGTTTACGCCTCGCGCTGGAACGCTTTGTAACGCTTACTAGAGGAGTGAAATAAACGTTAATTTAGCCTGCAAAACCGACCGACCGGTTCTAGGCCGCCTTCGGGGAAGCGTCCCGCCCCTGTCGAGTCGCTGCCTCTCGGGCTTGCTGGACGGCTCAGAGCTGTTCGTCTTGGTCGTACGACGTCAGGGCCACTTCAAGTCGCGGCGGCAGAGTTCCTGTTTTCGCTTCTTCGAGATGCTTCTTGCAGTCTTACAGCACGTGGGTGAGAGTCGCCGTCTCTCTGCGGCAGACCTTGCACTTGCTGTCAGGGTGGGTCTCGGTATACATCTTGTGCAGGAGTAGTGGTGTCGGGAAGGTTCCCGTCTGTAGTTGTCGAAATGTTACCGCCTGGGATTTGTCCAGCTTTTTGCTGGACAGCTTTCCAGCTTAGAGCCAGTCGGTACGCCTTCGTGATCTCGTTGTAGGTGACCATTCTGTCCTTCGTGCTGTACCAGTCTTTAGGCGTCTGCCTCGTTGCCGGCGGCGCGGAAAGGTAGTGCGCGCGCCGTGACGTGAGCAGCTCTCGTTGCCATTTTCCTTTTTTTCGGACACTTTGCCCTTGTGTGCTGGAAGCCGGGAGAGGCGCTTCTTGAATCTTAGGGCGCCCCGCTCCTGGATGCGGGCGGCTGCGTAGGCGGGCGATGCCTCCCCTTTGACGTAGTTCCTAATGGCTTGTCGAGAGTCTCTGAGCACCAAGGCGCAGTCTAAGAGCGCCAGGGATATGGCCACTTCCTCTGCCTCTTGCGCTGTGTTGCACTTGATGCTTGCGGCCGTTCTCGTGACTCCGTACGCGTCCACCACCGTGGCTGTGTAGCTTGAGCTGTTCGGGAATTCCGCCGCGTCGATGAACCGTGCGCCGCGGTCCTCTCCGAACTTGTCGGTGAGGGCCTTTGCTCTGGCTCGGCGTCTGCCCTTGCTGTGTTCTTGCACGTTGTGTGTTCTTGCCCTTGCACGTTTCTCGGGATTGGTAAATTGGTGATTGGTTGCTTGTGAACTAATAGCTTTGGGGGGAAGTATTCTCAAAATGATGGGACATGCATGGTTTGCGGAAAAGAAACAAACTATGCGTCACATAGTGTCAGAATGCGAGGGTATCCATCCAAATCCACATGAGGGAAATATTCAGCTTCCAGAAGCCCTAGGATTTAAGGATAGCACAGAGGAAGTTAACTTCAAGGCTGTCGAGGCGACGAAAAGAAGGTTAGAATGCTGGTGGACGAAAAGCAGAGAGGGGAATATTGCCTAGGACAGTTACCACCTGTAACAGGAAAGAAATTACTTTGTGCCTAATAAGTTTTTTTTGCCTGCCCTAAGCAGAGCTAGTATTAAACGAAGAGTATAAAACATAGGTATATTAGTCCTTTTTGGTAAGATGACACGTCATCACCCCGCTACAAAGGGGAAACCAGTAGCAATCATCGTCATAGTTCCACGCGTAGAGCCCGACGGACGACTTCGCGCAGCATGGTCTTGACTCTTTACTGGTTGTAGTACCCGATTCGTAGCTTGTCGAGGAGGATGTGGCGCACCGCCTTCATCCTCGACAGTCGCTCGAGCTAGGACGCATGCTGTGCTTCGATGATTTCTTTGATCGTTTCCTGAATTCCCATCTCTAGCAGTTTGTCGGTGCTTGCCGTGTCGGGCAGAGCGAATGCCGTCTTGTGCGCCTTTCGTATGAGAATGTCAATCTTATTCTTCTCGCTCTGATAACACTGGTTGTAGGCCGCCACATAAGTTACGTGGCACATCACGATGGCTTGTATTAGCCGGACCCCCTCTTCTCGAGGTCACTCTTATGAGCAGCCTGCATGCGTTTGCCGCCTTGCTCGTCAGATGGTTGATCGTCTCCGTGTTTCTTCCGCTGGCCTCTATCATCATCCCGAGTACTCTTTTCTTGGGTACCGTGGGTATGACGGTGCTGTCCCCAGCCCGGATCATGATCTGATCGCGCTGTCTCTGTGCGTTGCGTCGTTGCTTTCTCGATGGTTGGTTCACGAGCAGCTCAGATTTCTTCGGCGAGCACCTCCGTCCCGTGTCTCGACGGGGTAGTCTTTTATGTCATCATCCTCTTCCTGGAGGTTCGTCTCGATGTGGCCGTCATTTTCTCCACACACCCTCAGTGTGGTGTCGTCGGCATAGATCGTGTGTTCGACGTCTCTACCTTGTGGAGTGTTCGTGCCACTCCGGCTATGACGAGATTAAACAGCATTGGGGGGATGACAGACCCTTGCGGGGTACCTCTGTTGCCCGTGCTCCGTTCGCCTACCTTGAGACCTCCGACCAGGAGTTCGGCGGTTGTGCCCGACAGTCTCTTTCACGTAGTTGCAGCTTCGTTCCCCGAAATCGAATTTCGAAACTTGTCGCAGGATCGCGACCTGGTCGACTTGATCGAAAGCGCTCTGTAGGTCCAGCCCCAGTACGGCTTTGCTGCTGACAGTCTGGCCATCGACCACCTGGTGCTTGATCATGCCCCCACGGGGCCTGAAAACGACCTTGAAATCGTCGCGCGGTAGCGCAGGCATGCGAGCGTTCTTGATTACCTTGTCTCGAGTTCTTACAGGGCGAGTGGCTCCGTTGGGTCGCGGCGGTAGTCGGCCGCAGTCGGTCAGCAGAAGGGCGGGGGTTTGAAAGTATGCCTTTCGCGCAGCGGAGATGCTCCAACAGTTAGCTTCGGTGACTTGGTCGGGGGTAACATCCTCCCCCCTCTACCTCCACTTGCATCATGGTAGGCATAGCGCTCACATGGATCGACGAGGCAGCCGTCTCTCTGACCGAATCCGCCGTGGCAGCGGCGGCTCGGGCGGATAGGCCTGGCGGTTAGGCTGAGCGCCCACTCACCCCACTGGCGTTCCAAAGTTCAGACAAAATGAATTCCCATTTCGAAAATAGGTATCCATAGACTCCTGATGACTTCGCGGATCACTTGAGTAAAGAATAATTGGGTCAGAATGGGGTTAACCGTCACAATCTTCGAAAACCCGCGGAGCCGATGTGAAGCATGTCGTCATGGCTCGGCAGCTCGCAGCGTCCCCAACGCTTACTAAAAAAAAAATTGGCCAAGTATCTGCTTCTTTCGTTGCAAATGTCGACAAAAGACGATAGTTTTTATCGACTTTTGCCAAGTAAATGCCTCCCTTCGCTTTCCCGCTCACCTCTCATGTTGTTTTTCTTGCGTCGCGCTCCTTCCAAGGGAAACACACTAAAGGTTTGCTCAAGCCTATTTAAATTTACCGCGTTCCACTGCTCCAGGCCGGGTGTCTCGATGCGAACGCTGCCGTACGGCGGAGACGCGCGTAGATCGAGGCGCCCTACTTCAACGTTTAAAGGACTGCGCTGCTCCAGTCCACGTGCGTTCCAAGCAGAACGTGGAGCCTATCTAGTGGAACCTTTCGTAACTGTTGTCGGGTGATTTCCTAAAACGCCGCCAGAAGCTATAGTAGCCCGGGCGAAAGCAGGCGACGGCGGAGTGATTTTTTTTTTCTGCAGTTGATGAGGTATTTAATTTCGCAAAAATCAAGCATGTATGATTTTTGATAAAGGAACACTGCAAATATCCCTTCTGTATTAATTTGTTGTCCTACATTTGCGTAATGTCTCTTCTTATTCAACAATGTTGACAAGTATGAACCTTACACCGGACTTAGGCAGGTAGATTTAGCTGTGACTATATAAGACTATTGCGCAGGCCTTGTTTTACTTTGGCCGGGTGGCTGAATCGAGTTACAGACAGACATACACACAGACCAAAATTTCTGGGTTTAAGTAGCCCAAGAAAGACTATCGTCTTTAAAAAACACCGAGACACTCGTTTTCCAATGCTTCGCGCTAGAACGCTTCGTGCTTAAAAGACACGATACTTTTACAGCAAAGCTGTATATCTCTACCCCTAAACTGTTTCACCTACACGTTCGCAAAAATGCCGAGGTGCCAAGAATACACTTATACACTGCTTGCTTCATCCCTCCTCAGGTTTCCCATGAGTGGATTTTTTTTTTTTTGCTGTGAAAACTACTAATGTAGGCCTTCACGTGACGTTCGAGGTGGACAAATGTTTAAGACCCTTCCGTGCGCCGTTTCCTCCCACGAAGAAATCTACGTGCACCGTAGAAACGTGCAGGTGGAGATGCCAGGGTAAAAAGCACACGGTTAAACCTTCGCTTTCCGTCGATTGCCTCCAGTGTGTGGGATAAGCCAATTTTTTTTACCTTTGGGGGTAAGATAAGGGATGCAGGAGAGGCGAAAAGGAAAGATGGGGTAATATAAAGTGACATCTGTCTTTCTGCTTAACGTCGGCACCTGCGAGAACACTGATAATTGTTCGTTATTCAGCCAAGTGCGGCTAATTCAAAGGACATCACGCACAAATAATTCTCAATTGCCGACTAAGGTGAGAGAAGCGAATTGCGAGTTCCTGCCGGTTTCATGGGTTCTGCCAAATTCAACTAAGAGTTCCCAATTTCATCACCGACCGTTGGACCTCCTTCCACATAACATCGCTCCTAACCATTGTGGTCATTACATAAATAAAAACGATTCCGATTGTGCTTAATTTTTACAGAACGAACGCGTCCGTTTATGTTAGCGAAAAAGAGCCACCTCGCCTGCAAAGCAGATCAGTGCGGGGAACTACAGCAAATTTGCCCATTTATGACCGTGCAATTAAAGCAATCCCGGTACACGCCCATTTGTGTCATCAAGGTTACAAAAGCTTAGGAAGCCCCAGATGTCACCTCTACTGAAGCCAGAAGTGCCATTTTTTGAGGTTCCCCCCTTTTTTCTGGTATTTTGCTTGCACTCGTACCGCCTATGCATTCGCTCGGCCCCCTGTCTCCTGCTTCGTCTCCGCCTGCCGACCATTGTCTACCGGCTGGGCCGCGCATGCCTCGGTGGACGGGCCTTCGGCACCGTTGCTATTATGCAGTTGCCAGTGATTTCCGATGAGCGTGCGAAAAATTGCGCAACTTCCTCCACACTTCCGTCAATGCGGCGGTGGCCACCAAGGCCAGTCCTAACCTTTGTTTTCTCCATGGTCAAAGTAAAGGTGTCAGGCAACACGGCGTCCCATTAGATGACTAGGAAGGGGTGTGGAGGTCCCCCCGTCACCCGTGTGCGTACGCCTACGACTACTCCTATCAGCCTTTTCGAAATAAGCGTTAACAAACCCATGCTCCTGTTTTTCCGCCCGCCACCTTCCCGGCGGGGTCCAGCTACGTGTGCAGTGGCTTCGAGCGCCTCTACCCGCGCCAGTTCAACTTCATGGCCCTGCTGGAAGCGCGGCTGAGGCACGTGGAAAGCCAGGTGCTCAACGACGACAGTAACGTGGACATGGAGAGCGTCGGCGGGCGAGTGGTGGCCGCCTTCCAGCAATGCATGGCCGAGTACCACGGCGACAGCGACGCCGGCCTGGAAGGCGTGCGGGGCCTTGCCCAGGACCTGGGCATCCACTTCAAGGACAAGGACAAGAACCTGTCGAGCATCCAGCTCCTGGAGGCTCTACTCAGGTGGGCAATTCGATGGCCACAGTTACCCGCCGGGGTGGCTCGGTGGCCAAGGCTTCGGGCGAAGCACTGAGCCTAACGATGCGGGTTCGATCACGTCCGCCGCGGTGGCTGCTTTTCACGTGGAGGAGAAAAGGAAAGATGCTAGTGTGTCGAGATATGGGCGCACGGTAAAGATCTCCAGGTGGCCCAAATTAATTCCTGAGCGCTCCACCATGGCACGCCTCATAGCAGAGGTGTGGTTTCGGCTCATTGAAGGGACCATGAAGAGAAAATAAAAGTTTAGTTAATCAGAAAGATCGCTTTGCTCTAATAGCAATGATACCAATTTTATCGCAAACTTCGAACGAATAATGGAGATATTAAAGAAAACACGTGAAGCAGTGGCGACTCCCTATCCACTTTTCTACAAATATTGTGTGACGTCAAAGAATCTTCTTTGTGCGATTGAAGGCAGCCGAACTTACCCATCGTTAATACACATGACTGGAGGGGCCTCTAGGTTCGTTGGATCGCATCACTAGAATGCCAACGCGCTCTTAGCACATTGAAAATTTTTTTCAGTGCTGGCCCATATGGCATCGCTTCTTCCCATAACACGTCACTGTAGCGCGAAATTTGAGTTTTTTAATACTCCTTGCGTTTCTTCGCCTCTCGTGGCCAGAATGGAGCTGAGTCCTGGAACCTACTTTTTCTAATTAAACAAAGTTGTGTTTTCTTCAAAGAATCTTGGCGATGGTAGTTTGCCAGCTTCGTGTCCGTTAGCTTGCTTATTTTGGTTTTTCGCTACCGTTGTAGCCCTGCATGGGCAAGGTCGGAAGCAAAGCTATGGGAGACGATATTTACTACATGCTAAAAAATTGGATGCAGAATTCAGCTCCGATGAGTGTCTTTAAAAGCAAAGATTTGTTTGACTTTGACGAATTACTTGCAGAGTTACTCGGAATTAGTCGCACTTAATTGCAATTACTTGAAAAATATTTGGAATTTGACATTAGCGATTTCTTATAATTTGGCGAAATGGCTTTTCTGCAAATTATTTTCTGTATTTTCTGCAGATTATTTGGAACTCGTTGTATAATAAAGAGATTCCTTCAAATTAGGTTGAATGAAGATGAAGGAATGAATTTTTATTCCTTCAAGGACAAGGACAAGACGTCTACTCCCACGACAAGGACTGACGTCTACTCCCACCACGAAAAACACCGATAGGTGTTTTTCGTGGTGGGAGTAGACGTCAAAGCCGCGCAAGCTCAGTGCGTAGCTTGCGGCTGAAACATAATCAGAATGTTCTATTCGATTACGGGGAGAGTGATATAGCTAAAAACTTGCGGTCACCGAGAAAATGTTTATTTAAAAGGTAAGAAAGACGTTTCGGCTTTTAGACGGAAGTCTTGTACACCTCAGTCAACAAGGCTTTCGCATGGAAGCCGAAACGTGTTTCGTGGCTTTTGTCGGCGACCACACGTTTTCAGCTAGGAATCTCTTACCCGACTAAACGAGATATCGTCAAGCTTTGCATTAATTTTCACGGGTAAGTTAGCGGCAGCGTTCATTCTACCCTCCCCCCCAGCTCGGAACTTTCAGGACGTGCCGCAGCGCGAATAAAACGATGAAGGATACACATCGGCCGTCTTTATGTATCCTACACTCTGTCTTCCTTTCGTTCGCGCTGGTTCAACCCAAGAACGAAGTGTGTACTTGCTTTGTATGCACCGGTGTATACCCGCTGGTTGTTGTGGCGCACAAATAGTCTTTGAGTTATTACTAGTGTTGCTACTAATAATATGATCACTATTATTCCGGTGCTTTACAGCGAGTTTTAAAACCATATTGCTGACTTGCCCCCACTGTACGCTGCCCACTTCTAAGTTCCTCAACTCCGCGGTGGTAGTGTTATGAAATCTTTTCCCTCGAGTTAGCCTCACGGAACAGCTCTAGAGACTTTGGTAGCTTCCGTGCCACAGTTTGACACGAATTAGAGATATTGCGCGAAATGTACGCCCACCTCACGGAGACGCGACGCTCATTTAGCCGCAGTGTCGCGTGGTTCTCGCATACACTCACAGTTTGTATTGCTTAGTATTTAGGCTACGGTTCTTGGGCAATGCTTCTATTTTGTGCCTATACTTCCAGAAGAAACAGTACCATTCTTCCATGCACACCACTGTCAGGCTGTCGGTGGGCTACGGCCTTCCGGTTCTTCTGGACGCCCGCTGTCGCCCCTGGGCGCTTCCTGAATCGGGAGAGGGTCCCGAGCGCGCCCTCGTGCTGCAGCTGAACTTCGAGCCCATGGACCCAGCGCTAGCCGAGCGAACCGCGGCCAGCGTTGAGAACGTGCTGCGCGCCGTGGCCCACAACGGGACCATCTTGCGCTTCCAGGGCCTCGCCGCCGACGTCCTCCTGGCCATGGACGAACTGCGGGACTACGTTCGCAAGGCCGACCCCTGGCCCGGTGGGGTGACTTTCTTGCAGGTGAGGCCGGCCCTAAGGGACTCCGGTGAAGTTTCGAAGTTTCTACTGCGAGAAAGCTTCATTGGGGCTGCGGCCCCTACGTGTTCGCGCCTTCGTAGTTGGAAGCCATTCGTAAGGGGCGGTATTACGTAGACTACGCCTGTACACTTTCGTCGTCGTCGTCGCTGTCATCATCATTATCATCATCATCATGTTTGTCGCCACACTGTAAGGCAATGCCGTTATTCGCCTTCACCGGTACACGCGCTTTATCGATGAACACAAGCAGCAAACAAAGCAACTACGGCGAATGACAGCAATGTTCAGGCAGTTTGACTGAAAAATGTGATCTGCGCTTGGGCACTACCAAATAACGCGCAATGCCATTCTTGAATTGCGTCATGCCATAGCGGAGGATGAACTTTCGAGTCAAATCGTATGCTCGAATTCGTCTTTTAGTGACATTTTATTGTTGGGTGCACAGATTGGTCAACTGTGTGGTAGCGGTGAAGCTGAACCATAAAGGATTGCTTTAGACTGTCACGCAGGGGAAAGGCCTCTCCCCAACTCCTCTAGCCGTTCCCGTCCTGCGTGCGATGGCCTAGTCGGCTCTTTGTTACTGAAATGTCTTATTTTATCCCTCCATAGAGGGGGTCGTCTTTGCCTGCCTGTAGTCCGGTCTGTAGCTTGCCATTGTTACCTTGGTGGTCCATCTGTCCTCAGTACTTCGTATTGCATACTCAGACCAATGAAATCTGTTCCTCTTAATTTAGGCTATGATGTTTCAGCCCGTATTCTTTCTCGGATATAACACGCTCGTTTCTACCCATGGTTGTTACTCCTATCATTTTCCTTTCCGTTGCTCATTGGGCTGACCCAGCCCTTCTGTCACAAAAGGTAAATAGACGGGAGGGGGGGCTTCGTAATACGCGTGCGCGGGTACTGGAGCCTGAGATACACCAAACTTGTTGATAAAACAAATCCAGTCATTAATTAAAGCTCATACGCCCTGGATTCAGCTTACAGTTCAAGATTTGTAACAGACGAAAAGGGCAGGGAAAGTTTTTAAAACGCACAGGGCTTTTCAGGAACGGCAGCCTACCACTGAAGGTAGGGACGCTCTCATGCGGGTGCGGTATCTGCCTTGTCCTATATTTACGGAAGAAAAGAGCGTTAACACAACAACGCGGTCGTCTTTCATGTTTGTTTTTCGTTTAGTTTACTGTGGTCCCGGTAAACGGACAAGTAGGTGAAAAAAAGATTTTCCTACACGCCTTGCGGCAGGAAGGATGGCGGATGACTAGAGAGAGAAGAAAGAAGAAAAAGAACCTGTTTCAGTGTCGTGATCTTAACGAAAATTTCAGGTCCGTAAGCACCAGCACAGGAAGCACACAGCGGAAGCTTCGCGAGCCCTTTCGTAGTCGCATCGTACGTGCGTTCTGCCACTTTGTACTTATCTAGCAGGGCATGGTCCACCAACCGGCGAAACAAACGTCTGATATAATTGTCTTGCACATTCTTAAGGCGACAATGAAAAGTGTAGCACTTTAGGACCATCCGCTGCCTTCCCTTTCGGCCTTGCATCTTTGCATGCCCCATTGGCGTGACCGCTAAAGAGCTTTTCTAAAGCGAAGCTTTCATTGCCTCACTGATGGCGTTCGACGTAGCGCCAGAATGCACTGCAGGAAAGCCAACTTTACACAATGGGTTTCACAGAACGATGATGATGATAACCGAAGGCACACTAAGCACCTCAAGAAAAACGCTTCTGGTTGTGGAAATCGAACCTGGGTCTCTCGCATTATGAAGCCGATGTCTATCCTATTGCGCCATTCCAACACGGTAGAAGCAGGTTGAATTTTGGTCTTTGACTTATTATGAAGCCGATGTTTATCTCACTGCGCCATTACAACGCGGCAGAAGCAGTTTGGATTTTGGACTTTCACTTTGACGGATGTTGTATGGAAAAAAGCTTCGCCGCTTAGCCATCTGCCTCTTAAGAAAGGGAATTTGAGTTTCCCTTTGCTTCGAACCCACTTGACCTCTCACTTGGTGACCAATCTTCGCGACGTGGTGTAGTAAAAAACACATACGGTGGCCTGGGTACTTGTCGCGCTTTTGGGACATTGCATTGTGTTCCTGTTCAAATGCTCAAGAACACTTTGGCCGTTGAGTGCAGGATCTAAGCCACGGCTGTACCTGGATCTTCAGAGGGGAAAGCTACCAGGCGCAGGTTAATGGACATCAACTTTTGAAGAACAATTACACGAAAAACATCGCGATTTTTAGAAAGTTACCTCTCTTTTCAGGATGAAAAGGACTGTTGAAACAATTTCACCATAAGTAAATAGTGCAGCCGGGTGGCCTTCAGCAGCACCACATGTCCCAAAAAACGAATATGTGCTTCGCACGCAGGCATGCGGAGGTGGTGGTATGTGTGCCCGCAGCGACGTAGTTCTGACGGCTGCCACTCTTGGAAACTGCATGCTGCCACGCGTGAAAACGCACATTGTTGGAAAGAAAGCTGTAGCTCCGAAATGTGACCAAGTTCTTTAGAATAGTACACACATCTTCCCCCACAATGATCACGCAAAGTCCTTCACATAGGCCCGATCGTGTCCACGTCTCCAAGAAAGTGAGGGCACCGAAGTCGCAAGTACGGGCCTTTTCAGATGATGTCCTTCGGTCTGAATGCACTACAGTGTCCGGAATAAGCCTGCGCTAACTGAAACCCTACATACGCGTGGCGGATGAAAGGTTGATCCTGCCGTTTGTGTCCACGAGTGAACCATTTGTACTCAGTGAACATTTCAGACCAACCTGGGCTATTTGGTCCATGTCTGCCGTGACGGACAGGGAAGATTTGCGGGCCCACATCCCTGCAGAGTAGTATTTTCTGTTCGCTGCAATCCCATCGGCAAGGGTAAGCTGTGACAAAGATAGGCACCCAAATAGCTATTTTTGAAAAACGGGAAGTGTTATGGCCCTGATAAAAATACCAGCGTAACTTTCTATTAAAAGATTAAACTACTAGGATTTTTGTTCCTTCAAACTGCTGAGATGCACTTGCCGTATTTATTTATTTATTTATTTATTCGTTTGTTTGTTTGTTTAACCATTGCATTGTAGAAAAGAAAAACTTACATAGACGAGCAAAAAAAAAAAAAAAAAGACAGGTATATGCACGCGACAAGTGTTCAAGGATTGTAGATGCACTAAATACAACGAACCTGAGCGCTTTCCTCTTTGCTTGCCCGGGCGCAGAACAAGCAAGTGGACACCCTGCTGACATTCGTGACTCCGTCACGGTTTGTGGAGTTAATCAACAGCTTGTTGCCTGAGCCTAGTGAGTTGGAAGAGTCCGGTTCGCTCGTCAGCAGCAGCCCCAACCAGGTACGTCAAGCAATGACACCCCTGGTGTGTTTTGTGGTACCGGTGCTACTATGGGAAAGGTGAGCTAGTTGGGATTGATTCGTATTTATGACTGGGGACAATAAAGGAAGGACAGGAGAATGATGGATAAATACAGAAACAGTGTCACTACTAACTCATCATAAGAGACATATATGTTGACTGTGTCTCATGATTTACAGGACTACACCGGCGCCGGGAACGCCCGCATCATGAAACGCTAAACGTGTGCCGCTAACATGTTAATATCTTTCTGTAGCATAAATAGCAAAGGTTGGGTGGCGCAACCATCTTCGTGTAACGAAATGACGATGACTGAGGGTTTATTGCACAAGGCCGACAAAGGTAAAGAGCCCCGTGACAATGGTCTGTGACGGAATATGGAAGGCTTCTGCCAACTATCTTGGCGCCTTGTTTGTGTGCGAACATTCGTGTTCGCACCTACATACATTCTGTGTACGGAAGGGCTAGGCGAGTGAGGGGCACCCGTGCGAGCTAGACAAATGATATCTTAGCCTAAAGTAAAACAAATCGTCCCGTTCGCGGAGTATGCACATGCCCGCACGTCATGAATATGCGGTAGACGCACAAAGCACAGCATTTTTCGCTGTGTTCTGCAGGTAAAGGCGCTGAGCGAATTCCTGGCCGAGCCCGAGGGGACGCTTCATGCGCTGCAGCTGGTGCGCTACCTATTGTTTGAGAAGCTGGTGCCCCTGGCCACATCGCGGCTTTCGCGCATATTTGGCGTCGGGGACCACGAAGCCTTCAGGCTGCGTGAGCGTGCTTGCAAGGAGGCCCTGCGTCGTGTCGTGCCAGCCATCTGGCAGTTTCACACTATTCAGGTGAGTCCTCACCACCACTGTTCCTCTTGTGCTTTGAAGGGGCCATGGACATAATGCCGATTTTTAACTGCAGAACTGTTTAAGGTTGAAACTTGGTCCAGCGGCGTTCGCAAAAATACAAAAAACCAAAAAATACCGAGTTCACGTGAGCGTGAGCGTGCGGGTAGGCTTACGCTACGTGGCGAGCTCGCAAAAAACACCAAAAATAACAGCGCACGCGAGTGGGCTCCTTGTGAGGAGCGGCTGATATCGGCAGCACGACCTTCTGAAACACTCTGCCGAGCGTTCGTGGCGTCATACCTAGCGTGCTGTTCTCTTCGCTGGTTAACGTACGTTCGCACCTGAAGTGGCGAGCAGAGTCGCCGAGTTTGGGCTACAGACGCTGACTTCGCGAAGTCGGATGGCGCGGGTCCACCTTGGGAGAGATGTGAAAGCCTGCGGACTAAACGATCCAGGCCTGCCAGTAGTCATGGAGAACTTTACGCGGCAAGTTCGGAAATCTATGCGAGGTGCAACAGCCGGATCTCCGACGAAGGGAGAGGGGCCGCCAGCTCTGCTGTTTCTCTAACCTTGCACCACTAGCAAAAGCTGCGCCAGTTCTTCTTTTTTGTTTTATCTAAAAGAAATATTGATAGCTCACCCAAAACCAATCCCGCTCCCAGCGACATTGTCTTCCCCAAAAAGTGATTAGAAATAGAGAAGATTTTGCTAATTTTTACGTAAGGTAATCGACTTACATCGACAACTGTAAGACGCGCCACATCAAGTATCTACCATCTTCGGAAAATCATGATTGAACAACCTTATGGCGACGACCAACAGATGTTGCTGTAGGTACTATTATCTTGTCGTTACAGACTGCGAACTGTCTGCTCTTTTCAAATTTTTTTCTTTCCAGCTGCTTCATTCTTTGATCTACTTGTTTTTGTTTTTTCACGTTCAGAATGATGGAACTACTCCGCGTAGCTGCTGTGCAATAGGTGGTCACACTATAATGCGCCTGTAGGAGAACGAGAAACTGCTGAGGGCATTTCACTACACTTGGGGATGCTTCCACACTAGACTATTTCATATTTTTTGAGAAAATGTGGGCCATCTATCTCTCATGGTTGCGCATAACTCGCCTTGAAAACATGACCAACCATTTACAGCACAGACTATTTTGGGAGAGGCGTTGCCTGTGAAAGTCGCAAAACGCTACAAATACCTTACTACTCGTTTTGAACGACACAGGCCTATTTGAATGACTGTAGGGACGTTACCAGCGTGCAGCATCATTCGTTCGCCAGTTTCGTCAGTTTACCTGCCTAATTTTATGCAGTTTGTAAGGTTATTTTATCTGTGGTTTTATTTTAGAGCGAAGCCTTTAAGCGGCCGCTCCTGAGGCTTCGCGTATTCCCTCGGCGTCGGCCTGGTTGTAACCGAGAGAACGAAGAGGCCGCCGAAGATGGAGCGAGTAGGAAAGCGGAGGAGGAAAGTATAGCGCGTGTGTGAGGGGGAGAGCGGTATGCCGAGACTGCGTGTGAAATGCTCACCGGCGGAGACGCGCTGCGAGATAACGCCAGATAACGCGATATAACGCGAGATAACGCGCGTGTGGTCGTGCGTTTGCTTATGACGCAATCACTCCCTAGGCGCAGCAGCTATGCGCCGTGACCGAGAAGACTGCAGTTCGCGCTGCGCTAAATTTCGCATTAGGGGGAGTCGTAATAGTCAGTCTTCTTTTTTGCACTTGAAATTTTCTATCCCGGTGTACATTTTTTTACTTTCTTCCTCATTTTCCCTCTTTTAGCATATACCGCGGCCCTTTCTTTCCCTTTCAATTTCCCTATTCCCATCTTCACGTGTAGGGTGGCCAAGCGGTCAGTTCCGTGGTTAACCTCACTGAATTTCCAGTTCAGTTTCTACCTTCCATTTTTTCTTTCGCCCTACAGCAGGTGCTGACCGTGCGGCGCACGGCCGTGGCCGCACGCGTCGTCTCTGCCGTGCTGAACGCAACGGCGCACGAGTACGCGGCCTGGCAGGACCGGGACACGCTGGGTAGGACGCGTTCGCGGCTGCGGCTGCTGCACGCGGACCTTGACTGGGGCAATCCCGCCGTGGCCCCGGTGGCTTACACCGACGCCCGCTACCGTCACGTGGTGGGCGTCGAGCCCGACCAGGTCTTCGTCGACTGGTTTATCGCCACGCTCGGCAAGGAAGCCGCGCTCGTGGCAAAGTCTGGTGGCGAGGCGCTCAACGACACCTACGACATGCGCCAGGTGGGCTCCTCTGCGATCCGTCTTCGGGCGTTTACCATTAGAAGCGCGCATTGTTGCTAACGCAGCGCTTAAAACGAATTTTAAGCCATTTTTTCCGTGGTAATAGAATACCGTTGTAGAATGATTTCATCATCAGGGAAGAGTTTTGAATTCAGTCACTCATTCGGTCAGAATCAATCAATCAATCAATCAATCAATCAATCAATCAATCAATCAATCAATCAATCAATCAATCAATCAATCAATCAATCAATACGATTAGTTCAAATTTTGTAATTTGACGAAGTCGAAGACTGAAAACTTGCGTGCTTAGTTAAAGTGATTCTGAAATGTTTCTGAATTTCTGAAACTGAGGGTTCCGGAAAGAGACCTGACCATTTTCATTCACTTCTTATAAGGGAATATCGTCCTTGCGTCGTGTCATTACCGTCGCCCGGTTCCGCTCAAAGGGGCACCATTAGTTATGAATTACCGCTACCAACTAGCCCAAACCCGAACTCTGACAAACCATTAGTTAATCACCCTTGCCTGCTGCATGCTTACGCGCTATCGTGTTTGCCTCTGTCGTATATACTTTTTTGTTGTTGCTGGACGGAATTATCACACTCCTCGCCGCAAGGGATGCGCGCAGCTTGTCAAAATAGGCGTGCTTCCTACTTGACTGCTCCACTCGTTTGCTGTGTGTTCACGTCGAAGAGGCAGTCCCAGCATACTACTGAGCAGTGTCAATCCAAGCTTTTGACGATAACGAATTGTCCACAGCTCTTCAACCGTGCTTTTAATTGAGTAGACGGAAATGTGGCTGTGATTTGCCAGAAAGCAGTGAAGAAAAAGCGAGGTTTCCCATTGTGTTCCACCAGGCACCGAACGGCGATGAGCGGGGGGTAGAGTCGGGACCTATCCGCTTAGGAGCTGAGCATCGGGACAATGCGCCAAGCGAGCGCTCTCGTACCCTCCACAGCGTTGAGAACGCGAGAAAGGAAACAAACACGCTAAAAGGTTAAATGCGTTGTTTTGATTTGCGGTAACTGAATGCGCATCGTTCTATTGGAACATGTGTACAACATAGTGTTGGCACAGAGTGTTTAAGACCTCTTCAAGTTAATCTCTGCTCAAGTTTTTGTGCACGCGACAAAGGAGGTACCGTATTATGAATTTTGAAGCCCGACACCCTAGTTATATACAGTTTATGCTTCCGTATATACCAATTCTGTATACACCAACACTAATGACACGTAACTTTTCTAAGTTACGTGTCGTTGCTATTTACAAATTGGTATTTACAAGTGTGAAGTAAGAATGCGTGAATTTGAGGCTTCTTGAACCGATGCCGTTGCCTGTATGTGCTTTAATGGAGAACCTAAAAGTCTTAAATGTATGCGCAAATCTTTGTTTTTGCCTCTGTCGCGACGGCGACAGAGAGATGAGAAGACACACGTCTGCACGCTACAGCGCCGTGGGCCCAAACCGGAGGCCCCGCTTTATTCCACGCTCGTGCCCAGCGCGCACCGCAAGCGCGTGGTCAGCACTCGCCACTCGTGGCTCAGCCCCAGCGTCATCGTTCCTGGAGCGTGCCCGTTTGCGGCAGCAGACGACGCAAGCTGCCAGCAGCTTGCGTCGTCTTTTTTTTCCCCTCCCATATACTCCATAGAGGTTCTTTTTCGCCTGTCCTCTAGTGGTCCTCCTTGTAGGAGTTTTTTTACTACATGGAACAGGGAGGTTTTGTTTACCTCCTCAAAACAGGGAGTTTTTAGGTTATAGAAAGGAGGTATTTAGGGAGTGTTAAGAAATGTTCGGGAGAATTTAAGGAGGTCAAAATGGAGTATTCTTTACTTCCGGAAGGGCGTTTTTAAGTGATGTTTATGGAATTTTTAGGCGGTTGAATAGGAGCCTATTATGGCTCCCTTTGGAAGTACTTATGTTCGTTTAGGGGCGTTTTTAGGAGGTTCAAGGGAAGAATTTACTTCTTTTGAATGGAGTTTGACGAAAGCTTGGGGAGTTTTGTAGGCCTTCCGAAGGGAGGTTTTCAAGGCCACAAGGGATAATTTCTAGTTACCTGCGGGAGTACTGATTTCACACGGTTTTTCTCGATTTAAGGTTTATTTCAAACGAACTAACGCAGACAAGTTTACATGGTACATGGTGTACACAAGGAGGTTCCGAAATAAATACTTATGGCGACCTCATATTAGAAATCACAAATGGTACATTGCTAAATAACACGCCAGTTAGGAATTCAAGACAGCAATACGATGCTAGTTGAACAAAACGTAGAAACAATAATAATACAAGAACTGGAAATACTTGAAAAACAGATAGGCACAAACACAACCGCATGGTAAATGAAATCATTATATAAATCTAGAGGATCGAGAACCCGTCAGTATTTATCAGAACTTATCAGTACACATCAGTACTAAGTACACAAAGTGAATAAAAAATGGTTATAGTGGTTTACAACAACAAAACAATTTTTCAATTTGTCGTGAAATAAGCGAGAGCTGTGCAACTATTTGATATTGAAAGGTAACAAGCATTTTGTAGGTGGTAAAGGCACAAGAGATAAATGATGTAGGAGACAGACTGCAGTGAGATGGCTATGGATAAATGAGTAATATAAAGAACGAAAAATATGCTGCGGAAAATACCAGTGCGTTTTGATAAAGACACAAATGCGCCAAGAAAAGTGACCGAGTCTGACGGGTTAATTGCAATGATATGGAACAGAATGGGTGGTATCGCGACAGCTTCTTTAGAGTGAGAACAAAAAGCCATGAAATTCGTGTTTTTCGGATAATTTTTAGTTGATTCATTTCGCACCAGTTGCCAATATTATTTAGATAATTGTTTCAAGTTAAATTAGTTTGTTAATATTATTCACTGAAAGATAGCTGTATTATGAGCATACAGAACGGCCCATCAAATATCCCCTTTTCAGTAAAAAAAGAAAAAATAAAAAGTCAGAAATATAATACGGAATTCTTTTTGACTACTATCCAATGATTACAGGATTGAAAACAAATATTAGTGAGCGATAAAAGTTAATTAGTTCTAAATCCTTCACACGTGGTTTGGTGCAGGCAAGGTCCAAAAAGCCATGTTCCACAAACGTTAGAGCTCTGTGTGCCTTCTTGGGATATTGAATGTTGAAAACCCAGAACGATGCAAACAGACTACACAGTCCTCCCAGTAAAGATGATGCAGTCAAGACACGCTGGCCATCGATGTGGAGGCTAACTTCCCCGTTCACGGAATGCAGGCAGGGAGTCAGAGGAACATCTGCCTGAAAAAGCAAAAAAGAAAAAAAATGCCCCACACGTAAAATTTAAAACAGACACTATGGTTAAATGAACTTAATAATTCGGTACAGCAATAAAATTGTAAGGCCAGGTTCCCTGCGAATTCCAGTACCTAAATTAGGAATGCAAAGGCTTCATAAAACCTAGTGCCAGTACATTAACCGTCGTGGCTTCTGCAGCAATAAAAAAGATATTACTTCCGCACAATATACTCGAGCACAACTTTAAATGACAGTGAAGATAAAATGCAAGTCTCTGTAGGTTGATAGACTAGTTTTTGTTTTTGACTGAAAAACACTTTGGTATTGCATGATTTTGTTAATTGCTGTTTCTTGGTTTAAGATGCCAGCTTGCATCTATTCAAGTGAGTGGGCACACAGTTAAAGATGCAAACCCTTACACTGCCTCTCCCCTACCATGGTGGCTCACGTTCATAGAAAAAGTGGAGCTTTTGCGAGCTGGACGGCTGTTGCAAGCCGTGGCAATACTCACTTCTGCTGGAGGGGCCAACTTGGTTTCCGAATGCAGCCTTGCCTTGTACAGCACAGCCTATCCTGCCTTAAGATCTATGAAGTCATTCAACTCGATCATGTATCAGGATCTGCAAAGAAAATCGTGTCAGCAAATAATGAATTCATGCCGGACAGGCACCCACTGTTTCAGTTATACTTGCAGATACCTCCACCTATTTCCCTCCTGGTGTTACATCCAAAGCTAATTTGTTACGGCTTGTCTCATCAAGTATGGTCATTTGTCATAACACAGCTAGTCATACAGGAAAGTCCTTCACTGGGTCAGAAAACACTTTCTTTTTTTTTACAGTAGTAATAAACTAGGCGACTCAGTCATCCGTATTTTGACACCTTAATATTCTGTGTCACCGAGCTGACAAGCGTGATTGGTGCATAAGGTCATTTGTAGCCGCAACCGTTACTACAGCCTTGTTAGCTAACGTAAACCTCGTTCAGGGCACCAAATTACTTGTGATTGCATGGCAACAAAAAAAAAACAGCTGAAATGGAAACGCTATTCTCGCAAACTTACCAAGGCTGCATGCCACACACACCTGCCTTAGCTAATTTACCGTGATTGTAGAAGTTTCCGTCACGCAAAACCACAGTGCACTTTTTGGAGCTGCAAGCTCCGTGTCAAAATCGAGTGTCAGATGAATCGAGTAATTTTTGTGTATGGTCTTACTATTGATTATGACAAATTTATTACCAACAAAAGAAGAGTGTGTGCATTGTTCTTGTAAAAAAATGATATCCTTTTTTATGCCCGGCAGACTTGTGTCATGCTACGGCAAACTCTGTTCTCTTCCATAAGGGCATGAATTTGTGTTTTTAATTACGTGGCCTTAGCTGGCGACTGACGGGCCCCGATTGTATACAGACTCCTCATTACCATCCGAAAGGGAATAAAAACATTTCGGTTTCGAACCACGTCGCCGTCGTGGTCCACACTATATGCATTTAATCGTTCGATAGGCTCATAGCATCTTTTACGCATGTCACCGTTTCCTTAATAGGGTACGCAGTTAGATGTGAAGAGTCGACTCAAGCGAGCAAACAACCCCACCGAATCTACAGGGCACAGTTTTCGAAGGGGGTGCCGTCTGATCGGCGGCTTTCGCCGACCAGAGCGCTAAGAATGAGTCAGAGCCTTGAACGAAAACAACACAGACTTATATTTGGACAGGCAAGCCATCAGGAGCGTTAACAAATAGATATTACGAAGTACAGCATTTAACTAAAAAGAACACGAGCAGTTCGATGCATATGAGAGACAGAGTCCCACAATATTCACCGACCGGGACCGACGATGCACCGCTGTCGGAGGCGATTCGGCTACCTGAGTAACCGTCACGTTGCTTTAAACGGCGCCGCGCGCGACAAACGATTTCATCTCGAATGCCCTGTTACAAACCGGCCTACAAAAGAATGCGAATGCATACCCCAAAAGCCACAAACAAGTACAATAAAACGAGTGTGCGCTTTTTTCTTTGCCCGTGCGTGTACGTGCTGTGTGCGGCACGGGTACTTCGCAGTTAACCCTATCCAAACGTTTGACAAACGCATCGACTGATGAAAGAGCACTTACCAGCGAGCTGTCCACAGCTGTCGCCGTATCCAAATGTTGTTAGCGGCCGTTCGTCGTGTGACAGGGGCACATAAAAATCTTTCCACCAAATGGCACTACTAGTCCTTCTCAAATAAGAAAAACTGATGGCCCAAGGCGAGGCGCTTGAAGCTCCGGCCGCACCAAGTCACCGGCCGCGCTGCATCACGGAGGTTGTTTACATCCGGGCAGCAAGTCGTGCCGCCAGGACAAGTTGAGTCGCTGCAGTCGGGTGCGTTGGCGCGCTGGCACGATAATTTAAATTGTCTATATATGCGCAAGCAAGCGAAGCAGATGAACATTGCAATTGTTTGCAACGGCGAGAACTGTCTCTTTGTTAGCAGCAGAGTTTGACAACACCTACCGCCAAAATAAACAGATTGAAACAACACGGCCGCGCTGTCTGCTTGTGATCGCGCAGGCTGAAGCATCTATACGGGTATACGTACGGTATCGGTTTTGTAGCTGCATGCAACCGTCGCGTCCTGCTTTCTCGTTCTAATTAGCATTAGTCCACGGTTGAAGTGCTGACACACGGAAACAACACAAGACTAACATGGCGACCGCCCGCTTGAGATGATTACCCCAGATGGGGAGTTTATTGTGGACGTGGTTGTTTACAAGGGACCGAACGCCATCTCACAAATGGTGTTATGTCGTTCTAAATCCTCCCTTTTGCTACACGGATGGGCAACGGTACTACCATGGAGGTTCGTCCACTTGTTTAGACCATGCCTAGGGAGTACATTTTTTGCTATAAGTACTTTTCAGGGCACATTACTTGATTAAAACTCCATTTCCGGCTAGTTTGCGTTTACAGTGTGGGGCGCCGCCACATAGCCCCCCCCCTCTTCAGACGGAGTGTCGGCAAAACGGACAGTCTTTGCGCTGGGATGTTCGCGGGTGGGGCTGCGAACGGAGGGGAGAGTGGTGGTGTTCAGGGTGGAGTGGTGGATGGTGGTGTCGAAGGCAGGCGGTTCACCCTCGGTGAAAGCGGGCTTGAGGCGATCGATGGAAACGACAGTGTCGCGGCCGTTAACGCGAACTGTAAACGCCTTTTCGCCGCGTGAAATGACGAGATGAGGGCCGGTGTAGGGCGGTTGAAGTGGCCGGCGGGCACTGTCGACACGGATGAAAACGTATTGGCTGACAGAAAGACTTGGGTGAATAAAAGTGGGTTTTGTGGAACACGGCCGTGGCGGTTGGGGACGGATAGAGCTGAAAAACCGGGTTAAATCCTTTACGTAGGATGGGCCAGGAGAGGAAGGGTTATCTTGAGGCTGTGGAGGGACCAGGAAGTCTGCCGGTAATCGCAAAGACGTGCCGTAGACCATTTGGGATGCGGCACAACCAAGATCATCTTTGATGACAGTGCGCAATCCTAGCAGCACAAGAGGAAGGTGAACTGCCCAATGCTCAGGTGATTCGTGAGCCATCAGCGAGGCCTTGAGCTGACGATGAAACCTCTCGACCATGCCGTTGGCTTGAGGATGATAGGCCGTTGTTTTTAGGTGAGTAACACCGAGTAGGCATGTCAAGTGGCGAAAGAGTGTGGACTCAAATTGGCGGCCACGGTCTGTGATAATCTCCGACGGCACGCCAAAACGGGCGATCCACGTCGACATAAGCGTGGAAGCAACAGTCTCAGCCGTAATATCGTCGATTGGAGAAGCCTCCGGCCAGCGGGTAAAACGGTCGATCACTGTCAAGATGTAGCGGCAGCCCTTAGATGGTGGTAGTGGGCCAACAAGGTCCACGTGAATTGTGGAGAACCTTGAGTCCGGTAGTGGGAAAGTAGCCAGAGGCGATGTGGTATGCCGAGAGACCTTGCATTGTTGGCAGGCGAGGCAGGAACGGGCCCAGGCGCGTACGTCAGTATTCATGCCCGGCCAGACGTATCTCTCGGCAATCAAACGCCGTGAGGCACGAACTCCAGGATGAGAGAGACGGTGAACAGAGTTGAAGGCGATGCGCCTGAGAGACGCAGGCAGGTACGGCCGTCTGCGGCCTGAGACCGGGTCAATGTCGCAAACGATGCTGATTCCCGAATCAGGGCATAGAATGTCCTCGAGTTGCAGAGAGGAGCTGTTTGAAGAACGTAGAGTTCGGAGCTCCTCGTCATCGCTTTGGGCTTGGGCCAACTCCTGAGAACTGAAACCGAGGCGCTGTATGGCGGAAATACGGCTAAGGGCGTCGGCTGGAATGTTGTTAACTCCCTTGACATGCCGAATGTCCATCGTAAACTCTGCAAGATAAGCCAAATGTCGCGTCTCTCGGGGAGAATATGTAGTCTTCAATGACTTGAAGGCGTTCGTAAGAGGCTTGTGATCGGTGAAGATCACGAAGCTGCGGCCTTCGAGGAAAAAGCGGAAATGCTTCACAGCGAGGTATGCCGCCAGGAGTTCCCGTCCGAAAGTGCTGTACCGTTGCTCAGTGGGAGAAAGCTTCTTCGAAAAGAAACCGAGCGGGTGCCAGCTGCCGCGGATGTGCTGCTGAAGTACACCTCCAATCGCACAGTGGGAAGCATCTACCATCAGGCTTGTGGGAGCGTTGTGGCGCGGGTGCACGAGGAGGGTAGAAGAGGCCAGGTGCTCCTTGATGGTAGTGAATGCGCGATCAGCGGCTTCAGACCATTCAAGACTGCACTCGGGAGACTTGGGAGTTTGAAGGAAAGTTTCGAGAGGTTGAACGATGGCCGCACATTCCGGGATGAACCGTCGGTAATAATTCACCAGCCCTAGGAAACGGCGCAGTTGGCGCAAGGACTCAGGTCGGGGAAAGTCGATTATGGCCTTCACTTTGTCTGGCAGAGGGCGAATTCCATTGCAGTCAACGAAATGACCGAGAAACTCCAACGACGGCAATCCGAACGAACACTTGTCGCTATTAAGGATGAGGCCATGCTCTGCTAGGCGTTCGAAAACTATCCGCAGATGGTGCAGGTGCTCAGATAGCGATGAACTGGCGACAAGAACGTCATCTATGTAGGCGAAAACAAAAGGTAGACCACGGAGGACGACGTCTATGAAGCGCTGAAAAGTCTGCGCTGCGTGCGTAACCCGAAAGGCATTCGAGTGAATTCGAAGAGGCCAAACGGTGTAATGATGGCAGTTTTCTTGACGTCATCCGGGGCTACGGGGATTTGGTGGTAGGCTTTTTGGAGGTCAAGCTTTGAAAAGATGGTACATCCACTGAGGTTATTGGTGAAGTCCTGTATATTAGGTAGGGGGTACCTGTCGGGTACAGTGGCCACGTTCAGGGAGCGGTAATCACCACAGGGTCGCCAGTCTCCTGATTTCTTCGGGACCATGTGTAACGACGAGGACCAGTTGCTCGATGACGGGCGAGCAATGCCGATTTCAACCATGTGGTGAAATTCCTGTTCCGCGATTTTATGTTTCTCTGGAGCCAGTCGACGCGCCACGGCGTGCGTAGGTGGACCGGTGGTGATGATCTGATGAACGACGTCATGCTTCACTGGCTTTGTCCAGTCTGGAGGGGCAGTCAGGGAAGGAAACTCGTTCAGCAATTCCCGGTACGGAGAAGGTAGGTCGCAAAGAAGCGTGAATGCGAACGGATGGACTGGAGACGATTTGCCGATGACAGAAAGGCCGGCTGTGGCGTCCAGGATTCTTTTTCGGGCCATGTCAACCAGGAGGCCGAAGTGCGAAAGGAAATCGGCTCCTAGAATGGCGTGACTCACGTTAGCCACGAGGAAAATCCAGCGAAACGCACGGCGTAGGCCGATGTTTACCATCAGGGATTTTTTTCGGTACACGGGAATGCTGGACTTGTTAATAGCTTGGAGATGGCACAGTGGTGCTTGAGTGCGGTCACAGGAATTAGCGGGGAGCACACTCACTTCAGCACCAGTGTCAACTAGGAAACGTTGACCACTGGTTGCATCTGTGATGTAGAAGAGGCGACTGTCGCTGGCTTGGGAATCGGTCGCCGCCGCTAACGATCCCTCGCCTCGTTTCCCGGCCAGCCGCAAGGACGGGTGCAACGTCGCGCCGCTGCACCGAAGCGGCGATGGTACCAGCACAATGAATCAGGGTGTTGAGGTGGCTGGCGCGTTGTGCCTTCCTGGCGAAATACTTGCGGAGGCGGGGTACGGCGAGAAGGGCCAAACCGGCGAGCTCGAGGGTTGCGAGGCGGCGGCGAGCTGTAACCAGCCGAGGCGACAAGCTCCTCCAAGTTTTGCATGCGCTCTCGGAGAGCGGCGAGGTCGTCGGATAGCGGTGAGGGCAAAGAAGTAGCAGGCGCCGCCACGGTGGTATGGTCGGAAGATTGAGCGGATGCCACCGTGGACAAAGGCGGATGCAACGTGGAGACTTCCATTATCTTGTCAGCATGCGCGGCCAACGCGGATAAGGGAAGGTCAGAAGCAGTCGCGAGGATCATCTGCACGGAAGAGGGGAGCCGTCGCAGGAAAAGTTCCTTCAACAAACGGGAGTCCGTGGCAGAAGGTGCGTCGCCGAGCAGGGTTTGCAGTTCGTGAAGGAGCTGCGAAGGTCGACGGTCACCCAACTCCTCTGCAGAAAGCAACCCCTGGAAACGCTGCCGTTCCGAAGGGCTCGTGCGGCTCAAGATGGCAGCCTTCAACGTGTCGTAAGGGTTCGTGGTAGGCGGGTTGGCAAGGATGTCACGAACCTCAACCGCGATCTCAATAGGCAGTGACTGTTGTAGATGGTTGAAGCGGGTCTCTTGCGACGTGATGTGACTCACTCGGAAGCTTGCCTCGGCTTGAAGGAACCACACGTCGGGGTGCTTAGCGCTGAAGGGGGGCAAACGGCAAGCGACGGCGGAGATGCCAGGTGAAGAGGCAGCGGAGGACACAGAAGGACCGCAGGCGTCGCGGTGAGGGTCCATTCTGAGTACGTGGCTCCGCTGCAACGTCCGGGTCACCAATGTCGCGACGGCGACAGAGAGATGAGAAGACACACGTCTGCACGCTACAGCGCCGTGGGCCCAAACTGGAGGCCCCGCTTTATTCCACGCTCGTGCCCAGCGCGCACCGCAAGCGCGTGGTCAGCACTCGCCACTCGTGGCTCAGCCCCAGCGTCATCGTTCCTGGAGCGTGCCCGTTTGCGGCAGCAGACGACGCAAGCTGCTGGGGCGCCGCCACACCTCCATCAGAGCAGCAGTCAGAAAGGTTGTGAATGAAACCCAAGTCTTCGTCCTTAACAATGCGATATCTTAGCCACACAGCCCCTTTATGGTGTGAAACATTATACTGCCTGTTACGATGCCATGGGAATCGTTCTGTTTTGTTAAAAAGGCGTGGCCGTGGCCGTTTACATTATTCACTGTTTCGAACGGAGCGTGCCTTTCCTTTCATAGTGTGTCGCGCAGGGATGTATGGCTGATAAGGAAAGGGTGCCGCCTTATTGGCGCTCATGCGACGTCCCTTGTTTGTAGGACGATGCTCTCCATCAAATGGGCTGTTTCTAGAACGAAGAGGTCTGTTCGGGTAACTAACTGCATGTGAAGCAAACACCGTGATATTCGACTCGCGAATGATCGTCTGTTTTGGAAGTTGTATTTTCTTTGGGTTCATTGCAGAGCAAAAGTTCTGCTGGAGGGGCCCTGAAACACTTAACGGGACCCTG